>NC_029774.3:57744869-57764911 GCF_000817695.3 Arachis duranensis | reverse complement strand
AGGAGTAAGAAGGATTGGATGAAGACAGTAGGAAAGCAGAGAGACGGAAGGGAAGGCATCTTCATGCGCTTATCTGAAGCTCCTACCAATGAATTACATAAGTATCTCTATCTTTACCTTTGTGTTATTTTCGTTCATCACCATATACATTTGAGTTTGCCTGACTAAGATTTACAAGATGACCATAGCTTGCTTCAATACTAACAATCTCCGTGGGATCGACCCTTACTCACGTAAGGTTTATTACTTGGACGACCCAGTGCACTTGCTGGTTAGTTGTGTGAAGTTGTGTAATGCCATGGTATTGAGCTACCACATTTTTGGAGCCATTACCGGGGATTATGAGAGTTGTGAAAAAGTATTGTTCACAATTTCGCGCACCAATGCCTTCATCGGCACATATTCCTTTGAGGATGGAGACAAGACTATCAAGTTCAATTTAGTAAAAGCCATGAAGCATCCTCCCGAAGAGCATTCTGTTCTCCGATATGATGTAATTGATGAAGTGGTAGTAGAAGTGCAAGAAGAAGACCATAACAAGTTGTGCTACCATATTTTTGAAGAGACGGATGACCAAGAGGGTGAATATGAGAAAGTTGTTGAGAATGAACTCCGTGAGCTTGACGAAAAGGATCCTCAGCTTGAGGCACCGAGTGAATTGAAGCCTCTTCCATCTTATTTGAAGTATGCTTTCTTAGAAGACAACCAAAAGTTTCCGGTCATTATTGCTAGTGAGCTTTCTAGTGAAGAAGAAGAAAAGCTCCTAGACGTTCTCAAAAAGTACAAGAAGGCAATTGGTTGGAGCCTAGCCGATATTGTAGGGATTTACCCTCGTAAGTGCATGCATCGTATATTTCTCCAAGAGGAAGCTAGGTTGGTTAGGCAACCATAAAGGAGGCTCAACCCAACCATCCTCGATGTGGTAAAGAAGTAGGTCATTAGGCTACTTGATACGGGTATTGTATACCCAATTTTTGACAGTGAGTGGGTGAGCCCGGTCCAGGTTGTTCCCAAGAAATCAGGCATCACTGCGGTTAAAAAGGATGATGGTGAAGTGGTCACCAAGAGAGTACAAAATGCATGGCGAGTGTGCATCGATTATAGAAGGTTGAATGCCGCTACAAGGAAGGACCACTACCCTTTGCCCTTTATCGATCAGATGTTGGACCGTTTGGCGGGTAAATCCCATTACTACTTTCTTGATGGATTTACTGGTTACTTCCAGATTAACATTGCTCCTAAAGATCAGGAAAAGACCACATTCACTTGCCCTTTTGGCACCTTTGCCTACAAAAGGATGCCATTTGGACTATGTAATGCACCTGCTACTTTTCAGTGGTGCATGACCAGTGTCTTTTCTTATCTAATGGAGAGTTGTCTGGAAGTCTTTATGGATGACTTCAGTGTTTATGGAACTTCATTTGATTGTTGCTTGGAGAACTTGGCCAAGGTCTTAGCTAGATGTGTTGACACTAACCTTGTCTTGAATTTTGAGAAATGTCACTTTATGGTAAGACAAGGTATAGTGTTAGGACATGTAGTATCTCATGAAGGAATTTCTGTAGACCCGGCCAAGGTCGATGTTATCACCACTTTATCTCACCCCTCATCTGTGAGGGAGGTCCGCTCGTTTTTAGGACATGCAGGATTCTATAGGCGCTTTATCAAAGATTTCAGCAAGATTGCTTTGCCATTGTCGCGCCTACTCCAAAAAGATGTAGACTTTGAGTTTGACAGTGAATGTGTGAAAGCTTTTGAAGAGCTAAGGAGAGCTCTTACCATGGCACCGATTGTGCGAGGCCCCAACCGGACGTTGCCATTTGAGATAATGTGCGATGCGTCACACCATGCTATAGGTGCCGCGCTTGCACAGCGCGATGGTAAACTCCCTTATGTCATTTGGTGCATGAAATTGTAATCCCAATATCAAAATCAAGATTTCTTATGATTTCGTACCACTAACCAGCAAGTGCACTGGGTCGTCCAAGTAATACCTTACGTGAGTAAGGGTCGATCCTACGGAGATTATTGGTTTGAAGCAAGCTATGTTTATTTTATTATTCTTAGTCAGGATATCAATTATAATTATCAGTTTGAATTATTAGAAAAATAAAAGAGCATGAAATAATTACTTGTTATGCAATAATAGAGAATATGTTGGAGTTTTGGAGATGTTTTGTCCTTCTTATTTAAGCTTTCCTCTTGTATTCCTCTTCCCACATGCAAGGCTCCTTCAATGGCAAGCTGTATGTAGGGTGTCACCGTTGTCAATGGCTACTTCCCATCCCCTCAGTGAAAATGGTCCAAATGCTCTGTCACAGCACGGCTAATCATCTGTTAGTTCTCGATCATGCCAGAATAGAATCCATTGATTCTTTTGCGTTTGTCATCACGCCCAACAATTGCGAGTTTGAAGCTCGTCACAGCCATCCAATCCTTGATTCGTACTCGGAATACCACAGACAAGGTTTAGACTTTCTGGATTCTCATGAATGCCGCCATCAATTCTAGCTTATACCACGAAGATTCTGATTAAGGAATCTAAGAGATACTCATTCAATCTAATGTAGAACGGAGGTGGTTGTCAGGCACATGTTCATGGATTGAGGAAGGTGATGAGTGTCACAGATCATCACCTTCTTCATAGTGAAGCGCGAATGAATATCTTAGATAGGAACAAGCGTGTTTGAATGGAAAATAGAAAGAATTGCATTAATTCATCGGGACGCTGCAGAGCTCCTCACCCCCAACAATGGAGTTTAGATACTCATGCCGTCAAAGAGTATATAATTCAGATCTGAAAAATGTCATGAGATCTAAAATAAGTCTCTAAAAGTTGTTTAAATACAAAACTAGTAACCTAGGTTTACAGAAAATGAGTAAACTAAGATAATTGGTGCAGAAATCCACTTCTGGGGCCCACTTGGTGTGTGCTGGGGCTGAGACTTAAGCTTCTCATGTGCCTGGGCTGTTCCTGGAGTTGAACGCCAGGTTGTAACCTGTTTTGGGCGTTGAACTCCAACTTGTAACCTGATTCTGGCGCTGGACGCCAGACTACAACATGGAACTGGCGTTGAATGCCATTTTACGTCATCTATCTTCGCGCAAAGTATGGACTATTATATATTGCTGGAAAGCCCTAGATGTCTACTTTTCAACCCAAATGAGAGCGCGCCAATTGGACTTCTGTAGCTCTAAAAAATCTATTCCGAGTGCAGGGAGGTCAGGATCCAATAGCATCAGCAGTCCTTTTTCAGCCTAACTCAGATTTTTGCTCAACTCCCTCAATTTTAGCCAGAAAATACCTGAAATCATAGAAAAATACACAAACTCATAGTAAAATCCAGAAATATGATTTTTGCCTAAAAACTAATAATATTCTACTAAAAACTAATTAAAACCTACTAAAATCTACATGAAATTACCCCCAAAAAGCGTATAAAATATCCGCTCATCACAACACCAAACTTAAACTGTTGCTTGCCCCCAAGCAACTAGATAAATAAAATAGGATAAAAAGAAATTAAGAAGTAATTAAATCCTAGAGTTTTAAGTGAAGCTCAGATTCTAATTTAGATGAGCGGGGCTAGTAGCTTTTTGTTTCTGAACAGTTTTGGCATCTCACTTTATCCTTTGAAATTCAGAATGATTGGCATCCATAGGAACTCAGAATTCAAATAGTATTATTGATTCTCCTAGTGTAGTATGTTGATTCTTGAACACAGTTACTTTATGAGTCTTGGTCGTGGCCCTAAGCATTTTGTTTTCCAGTATTACCATCGGATACATAAATGCCACAGACACATGACTGGGTGAACCTTTTCAGATTGTGACTTAGCTTTGCTAAACTCCCTAGTTAGAGGTGTCCAGAGCTCTTAAGCACACTCTTTTTGCTTTGGATAATGACTTTAACCACTCAGTCTCAAGCTTTTCACTTGGACTTGCATGCCACAAGCACATGGTTAGGGACAGCTTGATTTAGCCGCTTAGGCCTGGATTTATTTCCTTGGGCCCTCCTATCCATTGATGCTCAAAGCCTTGGATCCTTTTTACCCCTGCCTTTTGGTTTTAAGGGCTATTGGCTTTTTCTGCTTGCTTTTTCTTTTTCTTTCTATTTTTTTCTCTTTTTTTTTTCGCACAAGCTTTTGCTTTTTCACTGCTTTTTCTTGCTTCAAGAATCAATTTTTTTATTTTTCAGATCATCAATAACATTTCACTTTTTCATCATTCTTTCAAGAGCCAACAATTTTAACATTCATAAACAACAAGATCAAAAATATGCACTATTCAAGCATTCATTCAGAAGACAAAAAGTATTGCCACCACATATAAATAATTAGAATTTTCCTTATTAAGAACTCGAAAAAAAATAGAGACTAATTACTACTACTAATATATAACTTCTAAGGTAAATTCCTAATAAGAACAGTTATCACAGAGTTAAGGCAAAGATTAGGACTCAACAACCTTTATTTTGGGAAGTGGATGTTCCTCTAGTATGTGGGATGCTTGGTCCTTCAAGAGGTAATTTTTGATGCTTCAGTTCCTTCAAGTCACATCCTTGCTCTTCCTGTTCCCTTAGGTGCCATGATCTTGATGAGTTTTAGCTCAGTGATCATGGTAAATCACAACCAAACTTAGAGGTTTGCTTGTCCTCAAGCAAAAGAAAGGAAAGGAGAGGAATAGAAGGAGAGGCAATTTCGAAATTCAAAAGATATGATGAGTTAAAAAAAGATATGAGAAGAAATTAAAGAGATTTGAAAAGAATTCAAAAAGATAGATAAGTTTTGAAAAAGATTTGAAAAGAAATTAAAGAAAAATCAAGAAATATGTTTAGGATAAAATTTTTTTTTTTTGAATTTGAAGTTGAAAGATGAGAGTTTGTAACATGTTTATGCAAGAAAGCATGAATTGAAACATGAAAATTAGAAAAAATTTGAATTGAAAACGAAATTACCTCCTCCCCACAATCTTGGCGTTAAACGCCCAAACACTGCATGTTTTGGGCGTTTAACGCCCGTGTGTAGCTTCTTCTGGGCGTTCAACGCCCAGCTGTTGCTTCTTTCTGGCATTGAACACCAGGAACTCCTTTGTCACTGGGCATTTTTCTGAACGCCCAGGACGCTGTCAATCTGGCGTTAAACACCCATAAGGTGCTTCTTTCTGGCGTTCAACACCCAGAAGATGCTCCTTTCTGGCGTTTAACCCCCAGATGGCTATCCTTACTGGCGTTGAACACCCAGTGGATGCTTCTTTTGGGCGTTCAACGCCCAAAACAGCTTTTACTGGCTTTTTCACACCAGTGAGCATCCTTTTTGCTGTTTTATCTTGCGAGGCCTTCTGTAACTCGGTGAACTCATGCAATTGCCATTTTACCTTGAAGAAAATTAATATGAATCTATAAAAATCAATAATTGAAAAATAAACTTTGTTAATGGCTGGGTTGCCTCCCAGCAAGTGCTTCTTTATTGTCTTTAGCTGGACTATTACTGAGCTTTAATTAAGCCTCAGTTTTGAGCATTCTTTCTCAAGATTGGTTTCAAGATAATGTTTGACTCTCTGTCCATTAACAATGAACTTTTTATTAGAATCATTATCCTGAAGCTCTACATATCCATATGGTGACACGCTTGAAATCACATATGGACCTCTCCACCGGGATTTCAATTTCCCGGAGAATAATCTGAGCCTAGAATTAAACAGCAGAACTTTCTGCCCTGGCTCAAAGACTCTGGATGACAACTTCTTATCATGCCATCTTTTTGCTTTCTCTTTGTATATTTTTGCATTTTCGAAAGTATTGAGTCTAAATTCCTCTAGCTTATTTAAGTGGAGCAACCGTTTTTCTCCAGCTAACGTGGCATCAAGGTTTAGGAATCTGGTTGCCCAGTAGGCCTTATGTTCCAGTTCCACTGGCAAGTGACAGGCTTTTCCATACACAAGCTGGTATGGAGAAGTTCCTATAGGAGTCTTGAATGCTATTCTGTATGCCCATAGAGCATCATCCAAGCTTCTTGCCTAATCCCTTCTACGGTTAATGACAGTCCATTCCAGGATTCTTTCAAGTTATCTATTAGAGGCTTCAGCTTGTCCATTTGTCTGTGGATGATATGGAGTAGCTACCCTGTGGCTAACTCCATATCGAACCAAAGCAAAGTAAAGCTGTTTATTGCAGAAGTGAGTACCCCCATCACTGATTTATACTCTAAGGGTACCAAATCTGCTGAAGATGTGTTTCTAGAGGAATTTTAGCACTATTTTGGTGTCATTAGTGGGTGTTACAATAGCTTCCACCCATTTGGATACATAATCCACTGCCACCAGAATATAAGTGTTTGAGTACGATGGTGGGAAAGGCCCCATGAAGTCAATACCCCACACATCAAACAACTCAATCTCCAAGATCCTTTGTTGAGGCATGGCATAACTATGAGGCAAATTGCCAGATCTTTGGCAACTATCACAATTAAGTACAAACACTCGGGAATCCTTATAAAGAGTAGGCCAGTAGAAGCCACATTGGAGAACTCTTATGGCTGTTCGCTCACTTCCAAAATGTCCTCCATACTGTGATCCATGGCAGTGCCAGAGGATCTTCTGTGCTTCTTCTTTAGGCACACATCTACGGATTACTCCATCTGCACATCTCTTGAAAAGATATGGTTCATCCCAAAGATAGTACTTTGCATCCGTGATCAACTTCTTTGATTGCTGCCTACTGTACTCTTTGGGTATGAATCTTACTGCCTTGTAGTTTGCGATGTCTGCAAACCATGGCACTTCCTGGATGGTAAAGAGTTGCTCATCCGAAAAGGTCTCAGAGATCTTAGTAAGAGGGAGGGACGCCCCTTCTACTGGTTCTATTCGGGACAGGTGATCTGCTACTTGGTTCTCTGTCCCTTTTCTGTCTCTTATTTCTATATCAAACTCTTGTAGAAACAACACCCATCTGATGAGTCTGGGTTTTGAATCTTGCTTTGTGAGAAGATATTTAAGAGCAGCATGGTCAGTATACACAATCACTTTTGATCCTACTAAATAAGATCTGAACTTGTCAATGGCGTAAACCACTGCAAGTAATTCTTTTTCTGTGGTTGTATAGTTCTTCTGTGCATCATTTAAAACACGGCTAGCATAGTAAATGACGTGCATGAGCTTGTCATGCCTCTGTCCCAACACTGCACCAATGGCATAATCACTGGCATTACACATCAATTCAAATGGTAATGTCCAGTCTGGCACAGAGATGACTGGTGCTGTGACCAGCTTAGCTTTCAGGGTCTCAAACGCCTGCAGATACTCCTTATCAAAGAGAAATGGCGTGTCAGCAGCTAGTAGATTAATCAGAGGTTTGGCAATTTTTGAAAAATCTTTTATAAACCTCCTATAGAATCTTGCATGCCCCAGAAAGCTTCTGATTGCCTTAACATTGGCAGGTGGTGGTAATTTTTCAATTACCTCTACCTTAGCTTGATCCACCTCTATACCTTGTTCGAGATTTTGTGCCCAAGGACAATTCCTTCAGTCACCATAAAGTGACATTTTTCCCAGTTTAAAACCAGGTTCGCCTCTTGGCATCTCTTTAGAACAAGTACTAGATGGTCAAGACAGGAGCTGAATGAGTCTCCAAATACTGAAAAGTCATCCATGAAGACTTCCAGAAATTTTTCCACCATATCAGAGAAAATAGAGAGCATGCACCTTTGAAAAGTTGCAGGTACATTGCATAGACCAAATGGCATCCTTCTGTATGCAAATACTCCGGATGGACATGTGAATGTTGTTTTCTCTTAATCCTGGGGATCTACTACAATTTGATTATAACCTGAATATCCATCTAGGAAGCAGTAGTATTTATGGCCTGCCAGTCTTTCTAGCATCTAGTCTATGAATGGTAAAGGAAAATGATCCTTTCTGGTGGCAGTATTAAGCCTTCTGTAATCAATACACATACGCCACCCTGTAACTGTCCTTGTAGGAACTAGTTCATTTTTTCATTATGGACCACTGTCATGCCACCTTTCTTAGGGACGACTTGGACAGGGCTTACCCAGGGACTATCAGAAATAGGATAAATAATCCCAGCCTCTAGTAATTTAGTGACCTCTTTCTACACCACCTCCTTCATGGCTGGATTTAACCACCTTTGTGGTTGAACCACTGGCTTAGTGTCAACCTCCAATAGGATCTTGTGCATGTATCTGGCTGGGCTAATGCCCTTAAGATCACTGATGGACCACCCAAGAGCTGTCTTGTGTATCCTTAGCACTTGAATTAGTGCTTCTTCTTCCTGTGGCTCTAAGGTAGAGCTTATGATTACAGGAAAGGTATCGCCTTCTCCCAGAAATGCATATTTCAAGGATGGTGGTAATGGTTTGAGCTCGGGTTTAGGAGGTTTCTACTCTTCCTGAGGGATTTTCAGAGGTTCTATTATTCTCTCTGGTTCCTCCAGATCAGGCTGAACATCTTTAAAGATATCCTCTAGCTCTGATTTGAGACTCTCAGCCATATTGACCTCTTTTACCAAAGAGTCAATAATATCAACGCTCATGCAGTCATTTTGGGTGTCTGGATGTTGCATGGCTTTGACAACATTCAACTTGAACTCATCCTCATTGACTCTCAGGGTTACTTCCCCTTTTTGAACATCAATAAGGGTTCGGCCAGCTGCTAGGAAAGGTCTTCCCAGAATGAGAGTTGCACTCTTGTGTTCCTCCATTTCCAGCACCACAAAGTCAGTGGGAAAGGCAAATGGCCCAACCTTGACAATCATGTCTTCAATCACGCCTGATGGGTGTTTAATGGAGCCATCAGCAAGTTGGAGACATATCCGAGTTGGTTTAACTTCATCAGTCAACCCAAGCTTTTCGATAGTAGCTGTAGGTATTAGATTAATACTTGCCCCAAGATCACATAGAGCTTGATTGGTACAAGTACCTTCTAATGTGCATGGTATCATAAAGCTTCCCGGATCCTTAAGCTTCTCAGGTAAGCTTTTCAGAATGACTGCACTGCATTCTTCAGTGAGGTAAATTTTCTCAGTTTCCCTCCAATCCTTCTTATGACTCAAGATCTCTTTCATGAACTTAGCATAAGAGGGTATTTGCTCAAGTGCCTCTGCAAACGGAATCTTTATTTCAAGAGTCCTGAGATAGTCTGCAAAGTGGGTAAATTGCTTATCCTGTTCCGCTTGGCGGAGTTTCTGAGGATAATGTATTTTGGCTTTATATTCCTCAACCTTAGTTGTTGTAGGTTTATTGCCTACAGATGTGGGTTGAGAAGCCTTTTTAGAGGGTTTGTTATCAGCACTTATATGTGTTTGATCTCCCACTGGCGTTCGAATGCCAGGGGTGGAAGCTGGAGTGGCGTTAGACGCCAGCTTCTTACCTGTTTCTGGCATTTGAACGCCAGAACTGTGCTTCCTTTGGGCATTCAACACCAATTCATTGCTTGTTTCTAGCGTTGAATGTCAGAACTGAGCATGGTCTGGGCATTCAGCGCCAGCTTTCCACCCATTTTCTGGCGTTTGTGCGCCAGAGTTATTCCTCTCTGGGCTCTGACTGTCCTCAAATGGATTTTGGGTGGTTTGCTCATTTCTTGGCTTTCTGCTACCTTGAAGTGAGGTATTTAATGTTTTTCCACTTCTTAATTGAACTGCTTGGCATTCTTCTGTTATTTGTTTTGATAACTGCTGTTCTATTTGCTTCAACTGTGCTTCCATATTCATATTAGCCATTCTTGTTTCTTGTAGTATCTCCTTGAATTCGGCCAGCTGCTTTGTTAGAAAATCCAATTACTGATTGAATTCAGTAACTTGTTCTACCGGACTGAGTTCAGCAGTTATTGTTTTAGCCTCTTCGTTGATAGAAGGTTCACTATTTAAGTACAGATGATGATTTCTGGCAACTGTATCAATAAGTTCTTGAGCTTCTTCTATTGTCTTTCTCATGTGGATAGATCCACCAGCTGAGTGGTCTAGAAAAATCTGAGCTTTCTCTGTAAGCCCATAATAGAAGATGTCTAATTACACCCACTCTGAAAACATTTCAGAGGGGCATTTTCTTAGCATCTCTCTGTATCTCTCCCAGGCATCATAAAGGGATTCATTATCTCCTTGTTTGAAGCCTTAGATGCTTAGTCTTAGCTGTGTCATCCGTTTTGGAGGAAAATAGTGACTCAGGAATTTTTCTGACAACTGTTTTCATGTCTTTATGCTGTCCTTAGGTTGGTTATTTAACCACCTCTTAGCTTGGTCCTTTACAGCAAATGAAAACAATAATAATCTGTAGACATCCTGATCTACTTCCTTATCATGTACTGTGTCAGCAATTTGTAAAAACTGTGCCAGAAACTCTGTAGGTTCTTCCTGTGGAAGACCGAAATACTGGCAACTTTGCTGCACCATGATAATGAGCTGAGGATTCAACTCAAAGCTACTGACTCCAATAGAGGGTATACAGATACTACTCCCATATGAAGCAATAGTGGGGTTAGCATATGACCCCAGAGTCCTTCTGGACTGTTCATTTCTACTTAGGTCCATGATGGAGAAAGGGAGATGACGTGGATTTATTTTATTTAATTTTTTTATATATATTGTCGAAATAATAAAATAAAATAAAATAAAATAAAATGAAATAAAAAATGAAATAAAAATAAAAATAAAAATAAAAATTTGAAAATATTTTATGAAGATTTTCAAAAAAATGAGGAGAGAGAAATTGGTTAGGATATTTTTGAAAATTTTGAGAAAAGATAAGATAGAAGATATGATTTGTAAAAGATAAATATGATAGGAAAAAGATGTAATTGAAGATTGAAAAGATATAAAAGATATTTGAAAAAGATAAATTTGTTTTGAAAAAGATATTGTGAAGATTTGAAAAAGATATTTATGAGTTGAAAAGATTTTAAGAAGGAAAAGATATAGATTTGTTTTGAAAATGATATAATAAATTATTTGTTTTTTTAAATCTTAAAAGGATAAGATTTGAAAAATTTTGAAATTGAAATCTGAATTTTTAAAAAAATTCGAAAATATGGCTTAAAAATAGTTAGAAAAGATAATTTTTTTTGAATTTTGAATTTTATAATGAAAGAGAAAAACACACAAAAGACACAAGACTTAAAATTTTTAGATCTAATGCTCATTGTTTTCGAAAATTTTGGAGGAAAAACACCAAGGAACACCAAACTTAAAAATTTTAAGATCAAAACACAAAGAAGACTCAAAAACACTTTGAAGATTCACAAGAACAATAAGAACAAAAGAAAGAATACCAAACTTAAAATTTTTAGAAAACTTCAATAGAATTTTCGAAAATTATAAAAAGATTAACAACAAAACACCAAACTTGAAGTTTGGAACAAGATTCAATCAAAGAAAAATTATTTTTGAAAAAGATTTTAAAAAGAAGATACCCAATTATCAAGAACATAGACCAACGCTCTAGCCAATTGGGCAGTAAATGTAACGTGTTATAAATATGTATTATTTTTATAGATAAAAATAAATTTTTGAGAACTAATGTTTTGAAAAAGCACAAGAAAAATAAGAAAAGACACAGAACAAGACAAACCAAAGATCAAACAAGAAAAATTGACAAGAACAATTTGAAGATCAAGAAAAAACAAAGAACACTAATTCGAAAATTTAAAGGAAAATACAAGATATGCAATTGACACCAAACTTAGAACAAGACACTAAACTCACGAAAAAAATTTAAAATTTGATAAAGAAAAATAATATTTTTGAAAAATTTTTGAAAAGGAAATACAGGACTCAGAATTTAATGACTTATAGCAACAAAAATAAATTATTCCTAATCTAAGCAACAAAATAAACCTTTAGTTGTTCAAACTCGAACAATCCCCGGCAACGGGGCCAAAAACTTGGTGCACGAAATTGTAATCCCAATATCAAAATCAAGATTTCTTATGATTTCGTACCACTAACCAGCAAGTGCACTGGGTCGTCCAAGTAATACCTTACGTGAGTAAGGGTCGATCCCACGGAGATTATTGGTTTGAAGCAAGCTATGTTTATTTTATTATTCTTAGTCAGGAGATCAATTATAATTATCAAGTTGATGATCATGCCGGAATAGAATCCGTTGATTCTTTTGCGTTTGTCATCACGCCCAACAATCGCGAGTTTGAAGCTCGTCACAGCCATCCAATCCTTGAATCCTACTCGGAATACCACAGACCAGGTTTAGACTTTCTGGATTCTCATGAATGCCGCCATCAATTCTAGCTTATACCACCAAGATTCTGATTAAGGAATCTAAGAGATACTCATTCAATCTAATGTAGAACGGAGGTGGTTGTCAGGCACATGTTCATGGGTTGAGGAAGGTGATGAGTGTCACAGATCATCACCTTCTTCATAGTGAAGCGCGAATGAATATCTTAGATAGGAACAAGCGTGTTTGAATGGAAACCAGAAAGAATTGCATTAATTCATCGGGACGCTGCAGAGCTCCTCACCCCCAACAATGGAGTTTAGAGACTCATGCCGTCAAAGAGTATATAATTCAGATATGAAAAATGTCATGAGATCCAAAATAAGTCTCTATAATTGATGCAGAAATCCACTTCTGGGGCCCACTTGGTGTGTGCTGGGGCTGAGACTTAAGCTTCTCACGTGTCTGGGCTGTTTCTGGAGTTGAACGCCAGGTTGTAACCTGTTTTGGGCGTTGAACTCCAACTTGTAACCTATTTCTGGCGCTGGACGCCAGACTGCAACATGGAACTGGCGTTGAATGCCATTTTATGCCGTCTATCTTCGTGAAAAGTATAAACTATTATATATTGCTGGAAAGCCCTGGATGTCTACTTTTGAACCCAATTGAGAGCGCGTCAATTGGACTCCTGTAGCTCCAAAAAAGCCATTCTGAGTGCAGGGAGGTCAGGATCCAACAGCATCAGCAGTCCTTTTTCAGCCTAACTCAGATTTTTGCTCAGCTCCCTCAATTCCAGCCAGAAAATACCTGAAATCACAGAAAAATACACAAACTCATAGTAAAGTCCAGAAATATGATTTTTGCCTAAAAACTAATAATATTCTACTAAAAACTAATTAAAACCTACTAAAATCTACATGAAATTACCCCCAAAAAGCGTATGAAATATCCGCTCATCATCATTGCATACTCTTCTAAAACACTTGATGCAGCACAATCCAACTATACCACTACTGAAAAGGAACTCCTAGCTATTGTTCATGCTTTAGATAAATTCGGACCTTATTTGCTAGGGTTAAAGATAGTGGTATACACGGATCATGCAGCTTTGAAATACTTATTGTCAAAGAATGAGTCAAAACCTAGACTCATACGTTGGATCTTGCTTTTGCAAGAATTTGACATTGAGATTAGGGACCGGAGTGGATCTCAAAACTTGGTTGCGGATCATTTAAGCCGTCTTGAGAATTTTAAATCTGATCCATTTCCGATCAATGACTCATTCCCATTGGATAGTTTGCATACTGTGTCGGATAGCTTTCCTTGGTTTGCCCCAATGGCGAACTATTTGGTAGCGAAACTCTTCCCCCTCCCCCCCAAAACTTTTCTAAACACCAAAGGGATAAGTTAAGGAGTGATTCCAAATACTACATTTGGGATGACCTTCACTTGTGGAAGAGGGGAGTGAACCAAGTAATTCGAAGATGTATCCCAGAGTTTGAAATCCAATCCATTCTTGAAGCTTTCCATTCATCCGAATGTGGTGGCCACTTTGGCCCACAAAGGACCGCTAAAAAGGTGTTGGATTATGGATTCTGGTGGCCAACCTTATTCAAGGATGCTAACCGGTTATGTGTGTCTTGCCATCAGTGTCAGAAGTCGGGAAACACATCCCAAAGGGATAAAATGCCTCAACAACCTATGTTGTTATGTGAGATATTTGATGTATGGGGCATTGACTTTATGGGACCGTTTCCCAACTCCAGTGGGTATCTATATATTCTGTTAGCGGTTGACTACGTGTCAAAGTGGGTGGAAGCAATACCTACCCGCCTTGACGACGCTAATACCGTCATCTCTTTTATTAGAAACTACATTGTATGCTGTTATGGGTCGCCACGAGCAATCGTGAGCGACCAAGGATCCCACTTTTGTAACAGGAAAGTAGAGGCACTGCTCAAGCGCTATGGGGTAGTGCATAAAGTTGCCACTGCTTATCATCCACAAACCAACGGACAAGCAGAAGTGTCCAACCGGGAGATTAAGAGAATCTTGGAGAAAGTGGTCAATCCACAAAGGAAGGATTGGAGCCTCCGATTAGGAGATGCACTATGGGCGTATAGAATAGCCTAAAAGAATCTGTTAAGGATGAGTCCCTTCCGGATCGTCTATGGTAAGGCATGCCACCTTCTAGTGGAGATTGAGCACAAAGCCTATTGGTCAGTAAAGTGGTGCAACATGGATTTGACCCAAGCTGAAGTAGCTAGAAAATTGCAGCTAGAGGAGCTCGAGTGTTTGAGGAACAAAGCGTATGAGAATGCCCGGATTTACAAGGAAAAGACTAAAGCATTCCATGACCATCACATCTAGAAGAAAAACTTCCAAGAAGGTGATGAGGTTCTCCTTTACAATTCAAGGCTTCGTTTCATGCCTGGCAAGCTCCGCTCTAGATGGGAAGGACCTTTCAAGGTGAAGGAGATAAAGCCCTATGGAATGGTGGAGTTGTTTGATCCTAAAAGTGAAGCAACTTTCAAGGTAAATGGACATAGAGTGAAGAAGTACCATGGCTACAAGCTCCCAAAAGAGCTAAAGGTGTTCCTATTGGCAGATGCACCTAGAGAAGGAGAAGCTTGAGCGACTGACCATCCAACTTAAGGACGTTAAAGAAAAGTGCTTGGTGGGAGGCACCCCACCATAGTAAGATCTTCCTTATTTATATCATCTTGCTTTTAGCTTTAGATTCTTGTGAATTTTGTTACTTCTTGATGTTGTTGATTGCTTAGGAATGCTAGTTTTATTGATCTTGTTGGATAACTAGGATATTTAGATAGATTTCATCATTTTGGTATGGAAGAATTGTTGAAGTGGAGAGAATGCTATGTTTTGAATAGTGCATGAATTTGAGTGTGTTCTCTTGACTACTAGCTTGAACATCTGCCAAAAATGTATTAGAATAGCTTCTTCTATGTTGTGTTTAAAAAAGGGCAAGGAAAAAGGGCATCCGCACGCGAGGGCACTGTGCGCACGTGCCGGTGGTGCATTCTTACTCCTGGGCCAAAAATCTGAGAGTTGTGCCCACCTTGTGCCCACTTTGTGTCCACTTCATGTCAGGCACCCACGCGCCAGCGTGCATGCCGCCTGCGCACCCCCTTGCAAATTGACCATCGACGCGCAAGCACACTGTGCGCTCCGATAGTGCACTATGAACTCCCCGGTATAAAAATCCGAGAGTTGTGCCGTACTTGTACCATACTTGTGCCTAGTCTGTGCCCGCACTGACGCATCCGCGCACTGCACACGTCCGCGCTAGTAACCAACCCAATCATGCACGCATCAACGCACTATGCGCGTTCGCGCGCCTGTGCCGTCTCCCAACTCTGGTACAAATGACCCGAGACTTAGGCCAAATTTGTGCCAGCCCTGTGCCAGGGGCACAGCTGTACTCGTGCGTACACGCCAAAGACGCGCACGCGTCCCTCGCTCCACCTTTACCGACGCGCCAGCACACTGTGCGCGCGCGTCGTTTGCGCAAATCAGCTTTAAAGCTGCGCGCTCTGCTTCTCTCCCTCTCCCACCTTCTTTCTTATTTCTTCCTTCTTCTTTCTCCATCACCTCTCTTCTCTTCCTTTCCTCCTTCCATACTCCACTACCACTGTCTCGGGTTACTCACCGGCGACCACCACCTCTTCCGGTGGCACTACATCTCTTTCCTCTCTTTCTCATCTTCAAAAAGAAAATTCACCTTGTTCTTTTACACTTAAGATTCTACTTCCTCCATATCTCATCTATTACTTTCTTTGCATCACTTCTTTTTCTAGTTAGATTTTTTCTTCTTTATTTACTTATTTCTTTCTTTTAGTTACTTGATTACACCACTTGTGATGCACGAAAACTTGTCTCTCAACAAATTTCCCTTCATCAAGTATACCGAATTATTGTCAAGTAAAAACTCACAATAGAGTGAGGTCAAATCCCACAGGGATTGATTGGTCAAGCAACTTTAGTTGGAAGAGTGTGCTAGTTGAGCTAAACAGAAATTTAGTTGAGATTTGCAGAAAATTAAATGGCAGGAAAGTAAATTGTAGAAATTAAATTGCAGAATCTTAAATGGGGGTTTGGGGAGATGAGCATAAAGATAAATGGCAAAAAGTAAAGAGAATGGGTATGATCAGGAATGGGGAATTCATTGGGCTTAGGAGATTTTGCATTCATCGGATCAAGTTCATTCTCATCTCTTCCTCAATCAATGCATTCATTGATCTCCTTGGCAATCTTAGATGATTGGATCCCAATTCCTTGGTAACCCAATCTCTCTAAGCTTGAACAATTGCCCAATTCCTTGATTTAATTGCTCATGGAAAGAGATGAAGTATGGTCACGTATTATACCACATGTATTTCCAAATCAAAGTGTTGGGAGGATTACATCTTACTATATCTGCCCAAACCCTAATTTGGTCCAACATGAGAAAGCATTTCTAGCATGATCTCCTCATCCCTTTTCCAAGGCTCAGAGGAGATCCAATTATGGAGAGTTTCTTTTCCAAGACAACTAACCAATTGAATTAAGATCGAAAGCTTTATAGTAAATCAAGAGAAAAGAAAGAGGATGAAGAATGAAAACTATAATTGATCCATCAAATTACAATAGAGCTCCCTAACCCAATGAAAGGGGGGTTTAGTTGTTCATAGCTCTGGAAATGGAAGATGATGAAGAAGAATACATTCTACAGTGACTAAAAGTGCAGAAAAGTAAATATACAAGGTGTAGTTCTCCAAAAGTGCCAAGCTTCTCTCTAGTTCAAAACTGCTCCTATATATACTACTCTTCTTGATCTTCTAGTTAGTTCTTCAAGTCTTGGATATGGGCCTTTGATCTTGTGTTGAAGCCGTTACAATCTTTAGTGGGCTCAGCTTTGTTTGCAGAAAAGTGTGAGTTAGGCATGGACGTTAGTTAGGATGTTAGTGGTGTTAACGTTAAGTGAAAACGTGGGTTCGAGAGCGTTAGTGACGATCACCTTTTTTATTAACGTTCCAACCCAAAATGATCCACGTTAACTTCAACGTTAGTGGTACTAACGTGACCACTAACGTTGCCTCTTGGTCCTTCGCAAATGTTATTGGCACTCACCTTTTCCAATAACGATGCCTTTTGCCCCCCGTTTCCCTACGTTAGAGTTCACGTTAGTATAACTAACGTGACTCTTAATGTGGGCATGCCTAAGCTTCGAGAGCGTTAGTGACACTTACCTTTGTCACTAACGCTCTAAATGCCCCTCCTTCCCACGTTAGAGTTCATGTTAATTGGACTAACGTGGCCACTAACGTGGTAGTGAATGCCATCTCCAACGTTAGTGACAAAGGTGAGTGTCACTAACGTTTGCTTATCATGCTTAGCTCCACGTTACTTCTCACGTTAGTGGTCTTAACGTGACCACTAACGTAGGCACTCTTGGGTTGGTCCAACGTTAGTGACAAAGGTGAGTGTCACTAACATTGGTAATTGATTCCTCATCCCACGTTAGAGTTCACGTTAATTAGGTTAACGTGGCTTAATTTGTGCCTTTGTGGAACGTTAGTGGCATTCACTTTTACCACTAACGTTGGAGCTCCTCTTTTCCTCCACGTTAGCTACCACGTTAATGTAGTTAACGTGGCAACTAACGTGGGCTATGATGGCCTCGAAGGCGTTATTGGTGATCACATTTTCCATTAACACTACAAGCTTGTCCCCATTCCACGTTAGTGGTCACGTTAATTAGATTAACGTGGCTACTAACGTGGTTCCTTCTAGCTTCCTTTGTCCTGAAATCAAGCAATTAAAGTGCATCAAAGCTTTGTTCCAAGTCATTAGATTATGCATCATCAATTATACCATTCAAATCCTGTCTTATCCTCATGAAATCATGTAAAGTTCACAAAATTTGCAAGAATCAAGGTGTAAGTGTATTTTCATCAAAAACTTGCTTATTTCCTAAGAAAATACATGAAACTACCCTAAAACAGTAAAGAAAAGGTCAGTGAAACTGGCCTAGATGCCCTGGCATCAACTTGCTTTTTGTTTGTTTACTTTTTCTTCTTTTTGTTTTTTTTCATGGATGTTGAACTTGAACTTTGATTACTTTGATGGATCTTCTTGATTATTTTTCATTATCTTTGTCAGTGGAAGATGTTATGTGATGATTGATACTTCATTTTGGGCTTCTAATTGGTTGAGTATCTCATAATTGCTCATTGCTTATTAAATGCATGCCAAGTGTTCGAGGAAATGCACATATGCCATCTTGGTTTATTCTAGTCATATATCTTCAATTTGGTGCCTCCTCTTGGTGGACAAAATTGTGATCATCAAAAATGGCTCCAAAGACTTGGTGCTCTCAAACATAAATCACACTTTATCACAACTCCGTACAACTAACCAGCAAATGTACTGGGTCGTCCAAGTAATACCTTACGTGTGTAAGGGTCGATCCCACAGAGATTGTTGGTATGAAGCAAGCTATGGTCATCTTGTAAATCCCAGTCAGGTGGAATTAACTAATTTAAGAGATTATTGGTTTTGCGAATAATAATGATAAATTAAATAGAAAATAAAGATAAAGTTACTCATGTAATCCAATGGTGGAAATTTCAGATAGGTGTATGGAGGTGCTGTGTTCCTTCTGAATCTCTGCTTTTCTACTGTCTTTATCCAATCTTTGTCACTCCTTTCTATGGCAAGCTGTATGTAGGGCATCACTATTGTCAATGGCTACATCCCATCCTCTCAATGAAAATGGTCCAAATGCTCTGTCACAGCACGGCTAATCATCTGTCAGTTCTCGATCATGTTGGAATAGAATCCCTTGATTCTTTTGCGTTTGTCATCACGCCCAGCAATCGCGAGTTTGAAGCTCGTCACAGTCATTCAATTTCGAAATCCTACTCGGAATACCACAGACAAGGTTAGACTTTCCGGATTCCCATGAATGCCGCCATCAATTCTAGCTTATACCACGAAGATTCTGATTAAGGAATCTAAGAGATATGCGCCCGGTCTATGGTAGAACAGAAGTGGTTGTCAGTCACGCGTTCATAGGTGAGAATGATGATGAGTGTCACGGATCATCACATTCATCATTTTGAAGTGCAACGAATATCTTAGAATAGGAATAAGTCGAATTGAATAGAAAATAGTAGTAATTGCATTGAAACATGAGGTACAGCAGAGCTCCACACCCTTAATCTATGGTGTGTAGAAACTCCACCGTTGAAAATACATAAGTGATGAAGGTCCAGGCATGGCCGAATGGCCAGCCCCCATGAAAAAACGAATGGTCAAAAGAACTAGATAGTCCAAGACGTATAATACAAAGGTAAACAGTTCTATTTATACTAAACTAGCTTCTAGGGTTTACAGAAGTAAGTATTTGATGCATAAATCCACTTCCGGGGCCCACTTGGTGTGTGCTTGGGCCGAACTTGATCTATCCACGAGCTGAGGCTTCTCTTGGAGTTGAACGCCAAGTTGTAACATTTTTTGGGCGTTCAACTCTGGTTCGTGACGTGTTTCTGGCGTTTGACTCCAGAATGTAGCATAGAACTGGCGTTGAGTGCCAATTTACGTCGTCTAATTACGAATAAAGTATGGACTATCATATATTGCTGGAAAGCTCCGGATGTCTACTTTCCAACGCCGTTGAGAGCGCGCCATTTGGAGTTCTGTAGCTCCAGAAAATTAATTTTGAGTGTAGGAAGGTCAGATTCCAACAACATCAGCAGTCCTTTGTCAGCCTCCTATCAGAGTTTTGCTCAGGTCCCTCAATTTCAGCCAGAAAATACCTGAAATCACAGAAAAATACATAAACTCATAGTAAAG
>NC_029774.3:57739988-57744794 GCF_000817695.3 Arachis duranensis | reverse complement strand
TTTAGAATGATTGGCATCTATAGGAACTTAGAATTTCAGATAGTGTTATTGATTATCCTAGTTAAGTTTGTTGATTCTTGAACACAACTACTTTTATGAGTCTTAGCGGTGGCCCTAAGCATTTTGTTTTCCAGTATTACCACCGGATACATAAATGCCACAGACACATGACTGGGTGAACCTTTTCAGATTGTGACTCAGCTTTGCTAGAGTCCTCAGTTAGAGGTGTCCAAAGCTCTTAAGCACACTCTTTTTGCTTTGAATCATGACTTTAACCACTCAGTCTCAAGCTTTTCACTTGGACCTGCATGCCACAAGCACATGGTTAGGGACAGCTTGATTTAGCCGCTTAGGCTTGGATTTTATTTCCTTGGGCCCTCCTATCCATTGATGCTCAAAGCCTTGGATCCTTTTTACCCTTGCCTTTTGGTTTTAAGGACTATTGGCTTTTTCTTCTTGCTTTTTCTTTTTCTAAAATTTTTTTTTCGCAAGCTTTTGTTATTCACTGCTTTTTCTTACTTCAAGATTCACTTTTATGATTTTTCAGATTATCAATAGCATTTCTCTTTGTTCATCATTCTTTCAAGAGCCAACAATTTTAACATTCATAAACAACAAGATCAAAAATATGCAGTGTTTAAGCATTCATTCAGAAAACAAAAAGTATTGTCACCACATCAATATAATTAAACTAAATTCAAGGACAATTTTCGAAATTTATGTACTTCTTGTTCTTTTGAATTAAAAAAATTTTTCATTTAAAATAAGTGAAGGATTTATGGAATTTTTTCATAGCTTTAAGACATAGTTACTACATACTAATGATCATGAAGTAGAGACAGAAAACATAGATAAAAATGAAAAACAGAAAAAATAAGAACAAGGAATGAATCCACCTTAGTGGCGTCTTCTTCTTGAAGGACCAATGATGTCCTTAAGCTCTTCTATGTCCCTTCCTTTCCTTTGTTGCTCCTCCCTGATTGCTCTTTGTTCTTCTCTAATTTCATGGAGAATGATGAAGTGCTCTTGATGTTCCACCCTTAATTCATCCACATGGTAACTCAAATCTTCTAAGGAAGTGTTGAGTTGTTCCCAATAATTGTTGGGAGAAAAGTTCATCCCTTGAGGCATCTCTGGGATTTCTTGGTGATGAGCTTCCTCATGCGCCTCTTGGGTTCCATGAGTGGGCTCTCTTGTTTGCTTCATCCTTTTCTTAGTGATGGGCTTGTCCTCCTCAATGAGGATGTCTCCTTCTATGATAACTCCAGCTGAGTAACATAGATGGCAAATAAGATGAGGAAAAGCTAGCCTTGCCAAAGTAGAGGGCTTATCGGCTATTTTGTAGAATTCATGGGAGATGACTTCATGAACTTCTACTTCCTCTCCATTCATGATGCTATAAATCATGATGGCCCGATCCACAATAACTTCGGATCGGTTTCTAGTAGGGATGATGGAGCGTTGGATGAATTCCAACCATCCTCTAGCCACAGGCTTGAGGTCCAGTCTTCTTAGTTGAACCGGCTTGCCTTTGGAATCTCTTTTCCATTGAGCTCCTTCCATACATATGTCCATAAGGACTTGGTTCAACCTTTGATTAAAGTTGACCCTTCTAGTGTAGGGGTATGCATCTCCTTGCATCATGGGCAAGTTGAATGCCAACCTCACATTTTCCGGACTAAAATCTAAGAATTTCCCCCGAACCATTGTAAGATAATTCTTCAAGTTCGGGTTCTTACTTTGATCATGGTTCCTAGTGATCCATGCATTGGCATAGAACTCTTGAACCATTAAGATTCTGACTTGTTGGATGGGGTTGGTTAGAACTTCCCAACCTCTTCTTTGGATCTCATGTCGGATCTCTGGATACTCATTTTTCTTGAGCTTGAAAGGGACCTCGGGGATCACCTTCTTCTTGGCCACAACATCATAGAAGTGGTCTTGATGGGCTTTGGAGAAGAATCTTTCCATCTCCCATGACTCGGAGGTGGAAGCTTTTGTCTTCCCTTTCCCTTTTCTGGAGGTTTCTCCGGCCTTAGGTGCCATCAATGGTATGGAAAAACAAAAAGCTATGCTTTTACCACACCAAACTTAAAATATTGCTCACCCTCGAGCAAGAGAAGAAAGAAAAGAAGAAGAAGAAGAGAAAATATGGAGGAGAGGGAGGGGGAGGTGTATTCGGCCAAGGTGTAGAAGAGGTGGTTGCGTTGTGTGAAAATTAAGGAGAATGGAGGGGTTTATATAAGGAGAGGAGAGGGAGTAGGTTCGGCCATTTAGGGTGGGTTTGGGTGGGAAAGAAATTTTGAATTTTGAAGGTAGGTGGGGTTTATGGGGAAGAGTGGATGTATGTGAGTGGTGAAGGGGGTAATTGGGAAGAGAGATTGAGGTAATTGGTGAAGGGTTTTTGGGAGAGTGTGTTATAGGATTATTAGGAGGTAGGGTGAGAATATGGTAGGTGGGGATCCTGTGGGGTCCACAGATCCTGAGGTGTCAAGGATTTACATCCCTGCATCAATTAGGCATGTAAAATGCTTTTCCATGCAATTCTGGCGTTTAAACGCCGAACTGATGCATGTTCTGGGCGTTCAACGCCCATGTGCTGCATGTTTCTGGCGTTGAACACCAGTTCCATGCTTGTTTCTGGCATTCAACGCCAGATCCGTACTCTGTTCTGGCGTTGAACGCCAGCCAGATGCTCCTTACTGGCGTTGGCGTTTAAACGCCAGTAAGTCCTTCCTCCAGGGTGTGATTTTTCTTCTGCTATTTTTGATTCTATTTTTAATTTTAATATTTTTTTCGTGACTCCACATGATCATGAACCTAATAAAACATAAAAGAACAATGAAAATAAAATAAAATTAGATAAATAAAAATTGGGTTGCCTCTCAATAAGCGCTTCTTTAATGTCAATAGCTTGACAGTGGGCTCTTATGGAGCTTCACAGGTGATCAGGTCAATGTTGTATAGTCCCAACACCAAACTTAGAGTTTGGTTGTAGGGATTCAACACCAAACTTAGAGTTTGGTTGTAGGGATTCAACACCAAACTTAGAGTTTGGTTGTAGGGATTCAACACCAAACTTAGAGTTTGGTTGTGGCCTCCCAACACCAAACTTAGAGTTTGATTGTGGGGGCTCTGTTTGACTCTGTATTGAGAGAAGCTCTGCATGCTTACTCTCCCTTGTTACAGAAGGATAGTCGTGTGCCTTAAACACAAGGTAGTCCCAATTCAATTGAAGGACTAATTCTCCTCTGTTAACATCTATCACAACTTCTGCTGTGGCTAGGAAAGGTTTTCCAAGGATGATGCATTCATCCTCCTCTTTCCTAGTGTCTAAGATTATGAAATCAGCAGGGATGTAAAGGCCTTCAACCTTTACCAACACGTCCTCTACCAATCCATAAGCTTGTCTTACTGACTTGTCTGCCAATTGTAATGAGAATAAGGCAGGCTGTACCTCAATGATCCCCAGCTTCTCCATTACAGAGAGTGGCATAAGATTTATGCCTGACCCTAGGTCACACAGAGCTTTTTCAAAGGTCATGGTGCCTATGGTACAGGGTATTAAGAATTTCCCAGGATCTTGTTTATTTTGAGGTAAAGTTTGCTGAACCCATGTATCAAGTTCACTAATAAGCAAGGGAGGTTCACCTTCCCAAGTCTTATTACCAAATAACTTGGCATAGAGGAAGAATAATCTTCAGAGCTCATGAATGGCAGAAGGAGATTTAATGGAATCTCTATGGTCTCTATAGGAGCCTCAGATTCCTTTGGATCCTCAATAGGGAACTCCTTTTTGCTTGAGAGACGTCACATGAGATCTTCCTCATTGGGATTCGCGTCCTCTCCCTCCTCCTTGCATTCGGCCATATTGATTATATCAATGGCCTTGCACTCTCTTTTTGGATTTTCTTCAATATTGCTTGGGAGAGTACTAGGAGGGGTTTCAGTGATTTTCTTACTCAACTGGCCCACTTGTGCCTCCAAATTTCTGATGGAGGACCTTGTTTCATTCATGAAACTTAAAGTGACCTTAGACAGATCAGAGACTAAGTTTGCTAAGTTAGAGGTATTCTGTTCATAATTCTCTGTCTGTTGTTGAGAAGATGATGGATAAGGCTTCATATTGCTGAGCCTATTTCTTCCACCATTATTAAAGCCTTGTTGAGGCTTTTGTTGATCCTTCCATGCGAAATTTGGATGATTTCTCCATGATAAATTATAGGTGTTTCCAGAAGGTTCACCCATGTAATTTACCTCTGCCATTGTAGGGTTCTCAAGAGCATAAGCTTCTTCTTCAGAAGATGCCTCTTTAGTACTGTTGGATGCATTTTGCCATCCATTCAGACTTTGAGAAATCATGTTGAATTGCTGAGTCAACACTTTGTTCTGAGCCAATATGGCATTCAGAGCATCAATTTCAAGAACTCCCTTCCTCTAAGGCGTCCCATTATTCACGGAATTCCTCTCAGAAGTGTAGATGAATTGGTTATTTGCAACCATGTCAATAAGTTCTTGAGCTTCTGCAGGCGTTTTCTTTAGGTGAATGGATCCACCTGCAGAATGGTCCAATGACATTTTGGAAAACTCAGATAGACCATAATAGAATATATCTAATATGGTCTATTCTGAAAATATGTCAGAAGGACACTTTTTGGTCATCTGCTTGTATCTTTCCCAAGCTTCATAGAGGGATTTACCATCTTTTTGCTTGAAGGTTTGAACATCCACTCTAAGCTTGCTCAGCTTTTGAGGAGGAAAGAATTTATCCAAGAAGGCCGTGACCAGCTTATCCCAGGAGTCCAG
>NC_029774.3:57696234-57739883 GCF_000817695.3 Arachis duranensis | reverse complement strand
CCCTGTAGACTTCAGGATCTACTCCATTCGTCTTAACAGTCTCACAAATCTGCAAGAACTCAGTTAAAAACTGGTAAGGATCTTCAGATGGAAGTCCATGAAATTTGCAGTTCTGTTGCATTAAAGCAACTAATTGAGGTTTCAGCTCAAAATTGTTTGCTCCAATGGCAGGAATTGAGATGCTTCTTCAGTCAAATTTGGAAGTGGGTTTAGTATAATCACCAAGCATCCTCCTTGCATTATTATTTTCGGCTGCCATCTCCTCTCCCTTTTCGAAAATTTCTTTAAGGTTGTCTCTGGATTGTTGTAATTTAGATTCTCTTAGTTTCCTCTTCAGAGTCCTTTCATGTTCAGGATCAGCTTCAACAAGAGTGCCTTTTTCCTTGTTCCTGCTCATATGAAAGAGAAGAGAAAAAGAAAAGGAAGAGGAATCCTTTATGTCACAGTAGAGAGGATCCTTATTATTAGTAGAAGAAGAAAGGGGATAAGGATTAAGAAGAAGGAATAATCCAAACACAAGGGTAAGGATAGAGGAAGTGATTGGAGATGAAGAGAGGTGAAGAGAAGTGTTAGTAAATAAATAAATAAATAGAAGAAGATGAGAGAGAGAATTCAAAAATTAATTTTGAAAAGCAGTTAATGATTTTCGAAAATTAAATATGAGATAGAATTAAAATTAAAATTTAAAACAATTAGTTAATTTAAGAAGAATTTGAAAAAGGAATGAGATATTTTCGAAAATTAGAGAGGGGAAAAGTAGTTAGGTGGTTTTGAAAAAGATAAGAAACAAACAAAAAGTTAATTAGTTAGTTGAAAAAGATATTAAAATCAAATTTGAAAAGATAAGAAGATAAGAAGTTAGATAAGATATTTTGAAATCAAATTTTTGAAAAAGATAAAATTTTGAAAAAGATATGATATAAAAGATAAGATAAGAAAGATTTATTTTTTAAAATTAAAATTAATTACTTTACTAACAAGAAACTAAAAGATAAGATTCTAGAATTTAAAGATTGAACCTTTCTTAACAAGAAAGTAACAACTTCAAATTTTTGAATCAATCACATTAATTGTTAGCATAATTTTCGAAAATAAAGATAAAATTAAGAAAAAGATTTTTGAAAAAAAAATTTAAATTTTCGAAAATCATAAGATAAAAATGAAAAAGATTTGATTTTTGAAAAAGTTTTGAAAAGATAGGATTTTTAAAATTGAATATTTGACTTGACTTGTAAGAAACAACTAATTTTAAAAATTTTTGACTAAGTCAACTCAAATTTTCAAAAATTATGAGAAAATTAAGAAAAATATATTTTTTATTTTTGAATTTTTAATGATGAAAGAGAAAAACAACAAAAATGACTCACAACATGAAAATTATGAATCAAAACTCATGATGCATGCAAGAACACTATGAATGTCAAGATGAACACCAAGAATACTTTAAAGATCATGATGAACATCAAGAACATATTTTTGAAAAAATTTTTATGCAAAGAAAACATGCAAGACACCAAACTTAGAATTCTTTAATGCATGGATAGTATGAATGCAAAAATACATATGAAAAACAATAAAAGACACAAAACAAGAAAACATCAAGATCAAACAAGAAGATTTACCAAGAACAACTTGAAGATCATGAAAAATACTATGAATGCATGAATTTTTCGAAAATTGCATAATAATTTTTAAAACATGCAATTGACACCAAATTTAAAAATTGACTCAAGACTCAAACAAAAAACAAAAAATATTTTTTATTTTTATGATTTTATGATTTTTTTTGTATTTTCTTAATAAATTTTTCGAAAATATTCTTTAGAAAAACGAAAATAAAGACAAATTTTTGAAAGATTTTTGAAAACTTTTTTGAAAAGAAAATAAAAGAAAATTACCTAATCTGAGCAACAAGATGAACCGTCAGTTGTCCATACTCGAACAATCCTCGACAACGGCGCCAAAAACATGGTGGACGAAATTGTGATCATCAACAATGGCTCCAAAGACTTGGTGCTCTCAAACATAAATCACACTTTGTCACAACTCCGCACAACTAACCAGCAAGTGTACTGGGTCGTCCAAGTAATACCTTACGTGAGTAAGGGTCGATCCCACAGAGATTGTTGGTATGAAGCAAGCTATGGTCATCTTGTAAATCCCAGTCAGGCAGATTAACTAATTTAAGAGATTATTGGTTTTGCGAATAATAATAATAAATTAAATAGAAAATAAAGATAAGGTTACTCATGTAATCCAATGGTGGGAATTTCAGATAGGTGTATCGAGGTGCTGTGTTCCTTCTGAATCTCTGCTTTTCTACTGTCTTTATCCAATCTTTGTCACTCCTTTCTACGGCAAGCTGTATGTAGGGCATCACCGTTGTCAATGGCTACATCCCATCCTCTCAGTGAAAATGATCCAAATGCTCTGTCACAGCACGGCTAATCATCTGTCGGTTCTCGATCATGTTGGAATAGAATCCCTTGATTCTTTTGCGTTTGTCATCACACCTAGCAATCGCGAGTTTGAAGCTCGTCACAGTCATTCAATTCCAGAATCCTACTCGGAATACCACAGACAAGGTTAGACATTCCGGATTCCCATGAATGCCGCCATCAATTCTAGCTTATACCACGAAGATTCTGATTAAGGAATCCAAGAGATATGCGCCCGGTCTAAGGTAGAACGGAAGTGGTTGTCGGTCACGCGTTCATAGGTGAGAATGATGATGAGTGTCACGGATCATCACATTCATCATGTTGAAGTGCAACGAATATCTTAGAGGTACAGCAGAGCTCCACACCCTTAATCTTATGGTGTGTAGAAACTCCACCGTTGAAAATACATAAGTGATGAAGGTCCAGGCATGGCCGAATGGCCAGACCCCATGAAAGACCGAATGGTCAAAAGAACTAGATAGTCTAAGACGTCTAATACAAAGGTAAACAGTTCTATTTATACTAAACTAGCTACTAGGGTTTACAAAAGTAAGTATTTGATGCATAAATCCACTTCCGGGGCCCACTTGGTGTGTGCTTGGGCCGAGCTTGATCTATCCACGAGCTGAGGCTTCTCTTGGAGTTGAACGCCAAGTTGTAACGTGTTTTGGGCGATCAACTCTGGTTCGTGACGTGTTTCTGGTGTTTGACTCCAGAATGCAGCATGGAACTGGCGTTGAGCGCCAGTTTACGTCATCTAATTACGAATAAAGTATGAACTATTATATATTTCTGGAAAGTCCTAGATGTCTACTTTATAACGCCGTTGAGAGCGTGCCATTTGGAGTTCTGTAGCTCCAGAAAATTCATTTTAAGTGTAGGGAGGTCAGATTCCAACAGCATCAGCAGTCCTTTGTCAGCCTCCTATCAGAGTTTTGCTCAGGTCCCTCAATTTCAGACAGAAAATACCTGAAATCACATAAAAACACACAAACTTATAGTAAAGTCTAGAAATGTGAATTTAGCATAAAAACTAATGAAAACATCCCTAAAAGTAACTAGATCATACTAAAAACTACCTAAAAACAATGCCAAAAAGCATATAAATTATCCGCTCATCACCTCCTCATTCACTTGCTCTCTTCTAAGTGCATCGAACACATTTTGCTTATTACTTGCTAATTAGATACTCATTAAACATGACTTGCTCTTTGTTTTGGATGCTTGAGATCATTCCTCTCATGCCATATTGCATGCTTTACTCCCTCTTGCATCCCATCCCAAGTGTTGTGACCCATGCTTCTATGAATACTTTGTTGCACTATTTCTTTTGGACACCACCTCTCACTTGCATGTTTATTGAGTTGATCCTTTGGGTTTAACACTTTCCTTCTTTCCCCCTCCTTTTTTAGGATGGCCACCAAGAAAGGCAAGGAGAAAGCTTCAAGGAAACCAGCCACAAAGAGGGCACCCCCAAAGTCACGCTCTAAGGTGCACTCCTCATTAGGAGCCAGACCTCTATCTAAGAAGGCAAAGGCACCCGCTCCTATTGATGACAATGAGAAGAGCAAACCAGCAAAGGATTCTTCAAGATTCCCCAACCGCTTTTGTGAACTTGTGTTTCCCACCATGGTTGAGAGGAACTATCATGCTGAGCATCTACTCGCTCCGCCAGACAAAGTTGCTCCTTGTATTCTACCCCGAATTGAACAGCGAGAATGGGAGTTCCTTCTGAGAAAACCACAAGAAGTCAATCTCTCATGGGTGGTAGAATTCTACACTAACTACCATCTTCCCTCTCTTCAATCGGTATACGTGCACCGGAAGCAAGTCTCAGTGTCGCAAGAGCCTATTCAGTAAGTGCTTAATGTCTTACCAGTACCGAGTGACATGGATGGCTACCAAGAGGTCTTATGTCAGCGAGAAAAAGTCTGGATTTGACTGGGACTCAGTCCTCCAAGTCATTGCTGAACCAGAGGCATTTTGGACCCATGGTCAACTTCGGATGTGACCCAAGTGCATTGACGCACATTTCCTCACTGTAGACGCTAGAGCTTGGGCCCAAATCCTATCCCACTATGTCCTACCTAGCACCCATAAGTCGTCCTTCACGGCGGATCTCACTTTGCTTTTTTGGTGTGTTCTCACGGGGAGACCGGTGAACATTCCACTTCTTGTCAAGCAAGCGATGAGTCAAATCCATGACCGGGGCAATTTGCCATTTCCAGCATTGGTATCTGATTTAGTTGCTGCTGCGGGTGTTCCTTGGGAAGCCATGGACATGAAAGCTATAATTCCGGCTAAGGGCGATGTGGTCCCAAGCGGAAAATACTTACATCTTCCCATGAACAAACCAAGCATTGATGTAGCCCTACCATCTATTATTCCTCCCACCTTATCATCACCACCGCAGCAAAGATCCAACCATCAAAGGATAGAAGATCTACACCGAAAGATTGATAGATATGAGCGGTGCAACCAACGCCGATACACTTACATCAAGAAGCTTTTGCGTTGTGTTACCCCTAGCATGGAGGAACCCAAAATATTCACATCCACCTCCAACCCAAGTGATGGGAGCTCTGATGAAGGGGATAGTGAATGTTCCGGTCCCGACTGTCCTTTGCACATTGTTAGTAGCACAGAGGACCGTGCTAAATTCTAAGTGTGGGGAGGTCGTTCAACCGATCTCCATGGGTAACAATCTTTTCCTTTCAATACTCATGGATTTATCTTTTGCTTAGTAGTTAGTACATTGCATGTGTAGTTAGTCTTGTTTGTAAATATCCTTTGCATGATAGTTAGTCTCTATAGAGTTGCTTGTTCAAATAATAACTTCTTTCCCAAGAAACTGTGTTTTGGGATACCCTACCAATTTTGGAAAAAATTTTTGCGGAAAACTTGCTTCAAGAATGTATTTTGGAACATAGTGATTGAGCTAAGAACACAAGCATGTAAGTTTTGAGCCTATTGTATGGTTATATCTTCTAACCATTAATTCCCATTCTTGCGTGCATTATTCTCTCTCTATGATTGTAATCCTTGCTTTGTCTGATTCTATATGTCCATTACTTTGTGTATGAATGCATTTACATGACCGAGGCCATCATTTCAATAGTCACTTTTCCAAAACTGCCTTAACCCTTTTATCTACCATTGCTAACCAATTTTGAGCCTATGATAAACGCTCTTTGTTCCTAAAAAGAGCACACCAACAACACTTAGCGAAAAACTATGAATGTCCCTAAATTTGGATCTTTGATTAGCCTAGGTGAGTTAGGATGTGTATCATTCAATTGGGAGGGTATACTTGGGAACTTGGGTAGATATATAGGTGTATTGTAATTGTAATTGAAAATTCTGGAATTTGAGAACATACTCATGTATTGAATGATTGAACCATATGCATTGAAACTTTTGTACATGAACCCCACGGAAAAGGGGACCGAAAAAAAAGAGAAGAATTTCATATGTGTATATATGAGAATGTATGAAAAAGAAAAGAAAAAAAAATATATATATATATATATATATGGAAAAGAAAAGAAAAGCAATGAAGGGGGGCAAAAATACCACAAGACAAAGTAAAAAAAAATAATGCATATGGGATGTGAATTGAAAATAGTGCATGAGTATGCAAAAAGTGAAACTCAAGGGTAGCTAGGTAATGTATTATAGTTGTATAGGTTGTTCTATGTGTCTAGTGGGATTCTAGGTTAATCAAGGACTCAAATTTTAAGCTCACTTGACCATATGCATCCTTACCTTCACCCTAGCCACGTTACAACCCATGAATAAGACCTCATGATACTTGTAAGCATGCATTAAGTAATTGTTAATTGTTAGATGAAAGACAAATATTGGAAAGCATGATTAGGAGAGGATCGAGTGACGAACCCTATACACTTGAGCCCATAGAGCGGATACACATCCGGCGAGGGTTCGATGCTCAACTCCTTGTTCCCGGTTTTCGCAAGCATTCATTTAGCAAGTTATATGCACTTTATAGTGATATTCAGTTTGGTAGGATTCATGAACTACATATCATTTTCACCCTATATGCTCACATGTGTTCTTGGAGGATGGATTTACCCTTGACCAAGTAGATAGACGATTTTACATTAGTTACATGCATTCACTTAGGTAGTTTGCATTTCATAAACCCTTCTCACCATGATCCTTGGTCTTTTTATTTTAAGCATGACGACATGCTTGGTTTAAGTGTGGGGAGATTTGATAAACCCCAATTTTGTGATTTATCTTGTGCTTAATTTGGGGATTTTGTCAATATTTCTCGCACTTATTCATAAGAAATGCATGGTTTTGTGTTCACCTCCTAATATTGCTCCATGATGGAAAACATGCTTATTATGCCTTAGAATTGCTATATTTTGATCCTCTCTATTGCCATTCGATGCCGTGATATATTTGTTGAGTGATTTCAGAATTAATATGGTAAGAATGGCCTAGAAGAGAGAAAGAAAGCATGCACAAGAGGAAGGAACATGAAGATTTGGATTTTGGAAACTTCAGCACCGACGCGCACGCACACTTCACGCGCACGCGTGGATGAGGATAGCTGGAAGTGGCGCGCAAGGATGGACGCATCCGCGCAGGCCAGAGAATTCCAACCGATGCGCACGCACACTTGGCATGTACGTGTGGATCACAAAAGCAATCGGCGCGCACGTACGCATGGCGCGCACGCGCGGGAAGCTGCACGTGACCCCATTAAAGGAAATCGTGCCTGGCGATGTCTAAGGCTCATTAGGCCCAATTTCAAGCTATTTCTGCAAGGAAAAAGACCCAAGGATGCTAGGGAGAAGGGGGATCAATCATTTTTACACTAAGACACATTTTCTAGTTTTTGGTTCTTTGTTCTTCTAGAGAGAGAAACCCTTGTTCTTCTCTAGATCTAGCTTTAATTTGATCTTCCCTTGTTGAGTTCTGAATTGGATCTTGTTAATTACTAGTTTTGATTGTTTAATTTGAATCTCTTAGTATAATTTTGCTTAGATCTTGTGTTAGTTTTATGGATTCTTGTCAATTGTTACTTTATACCCATTGCATGAATGTTGTGAATCTTGGTTCGTTGATGTTACATTGATGATTTCTATGATTAATTGTGTTGTTTGAGTGATTGTATGTTGATATTTGTTAGTGGGTATTTGTTAATTTCAATCCAATTGCAATTTGAACATGTCTTTTGTTAATGCTTACCATGTGTTTGGTGAATTGTTTACCTTGATTATGGAGTAGTTCTTTTTACTCTTAGCTTATGCCAATGGAATTGGGTAAACTTAAGTCATTGGGTCTAATGGATTTGATGATTTGGGAACCCTTAGTGGTCAATTTGATAGCCATTGACACTAGCCTGCTACTAGGTTAATTAGTAGTGAGGTTAGACCTTATGGGTTGATGTTGACTAAACCATTTAACGTACTTCAAGTATAGAAGTAGACTTAAGGGGTTTAGTTCCTCATAATTGTCAAGATATGGTTATTAGGCAAGGATAGTGACCCCAATTCCCATGTCTAGCCAAGAGTTGCTTTTATGATTCTTATTTGGAAACCCAAAAATCTTGATTGCCTTGCCTTAGTTATAGTTATTGTTTAGTTGAGAGTAGAATTATATTGAATGTTGTCTTCTTAGTTTGGAATTGCTCACATCTTGCTTAGTTATTTGAATTAGTTCCTTGCACTTTAAGATTACTTGTTTGCTAAGATTCCTAGTTTAATTCCTTCCTCATGATTTACAACCCCGGATTTCTAACCAATGTTGAAGCATATGTTTGCCCATTCCTTGTGAAGCAACCCGAGACTTGAATACTTCGGTTATTTTATTGGGGTTGAACTTATGACAACCAATTCCTTTCTAAATTTGATCATCGAGGATTGTTGTTGGTAGAGCTATACTTGCAACGCAACTTCATTGAGAAATTCTCTTCCGACATAGTCCACGAGCGCTCATCAGGCGCCAGCACCAAAGCCTGAGCTTTCATCGTCTCCTCAGTAGCAGTAATAGCTTCCTTCACATCAACAAGCAACACGGCCTTCTCCTCCTTCAAACCCACAACCTCCACCTTCAGACCAGCTACCTCATCCTTCAAAGTACCAACATCAGAAAGAAGCACGGCAGACCGGGACTCGACGTCCGAAGCCTTCCTCCGCTCTTTCCCAAGCTGAGACAAAAGAGAAGTCTCAAAAGGCGAAGGATCTCAACACCAGACTCCTCATACGCCGTCACTGCCTTTTCTCTCGCTGACTCGGCATCCGCAAGCTACCCCTTCAACCTCGCCACCTTGGCCTGAGACTGGCGCAATTTCTTGTCCAAAAGGCCCACCTGAGCCATCACGGGCTCGGCCTTCCGGACAATCACAGCGGAACGGAGAAGGGAGCGGTAAAGCGACTTCGCCTGGAAAGTCACATCGCATTCACGAAAGAAATCCTCCGTACCAGGCATAAGGTACTCATCAATGAAGGCCGAAAAGTCAAAACGACGGTCCTTCACTGATGGGACCGCACCCTCCCCCTCCACCAAGTTCTCACTATCAACATCCTCCGATCGCCTTCACTTCCGGGAAGCACCCTCCGGCGACACAACCACAACATCATCGTCAACCTCCACACCCTGACCTGACCCTTGGGTGCCACCTTCGGTCAACACCAAATCCTCAGAGGCAACCCTCGTATCATCAGCAGGCCGGGAGGTCGGAGTGGAGGGAGAACTGCCAGAAGGGGTCCCTTGAGACAATTGGGCCTTCAGCCTGGCAAGAGTCGTCAAACCCCTAGCCATCTCAACTGCGAGAAAGATCAAAAAGAAAAAAAAGCATAAGTATCCAACTCAGAACCAAAAAAAAGATCACAGACCAACATAGGCCCGACAAGCAACTGGGTCACCCATCACATCCCTGGGATTCAGAGGACGCTCCCCAAACAACTGCCACAAGATAAAGGCGATGTCCTAGTCTTCCGCAGTCAAAAACTCCTGCGTCACCCGAGTAAGAACGGACTGCCCCGCACCAAAATTCCAATATGTAGGGAACCGCCGTTCACCCTCCAACATCAACTAGAACGGATGACGCCCCCTAGCAGGATGGACTTTGAAATACCTACTCTTGAACCCATGAAAAAAATCTTCGTACAAGCCGAAGACCCGATGATGAGGCTGAGCCCTAAAAGACATATACCCCTTCTTGTGCTTCCCTTCCTTGGATGGAAGGGTGCACAAGAAGAGAAAAAGGAAAACATTCACGGACACTAGAAGCTCCAAAAACTCGCACACAAGCTCGAATGTCCAGATCGCCGCGCAGCTATTCGGGTGCAGCTGGACGGCGCCACGGAACACCGACTCAACAACTGTTGAACAAAAGGGAAAAATGGGAGCCGCACGCCAAGACGGGTGAATATTGCCTCGTACACCCACATGCAATCCGGAACGGTCGGCAAGTCCAAATTGGTGTAACAGACCCTCTCGTCAACCCCCGGAACGAAAAACTCGTAACGACCCTCGGCGTCACCACCCCCGCAGACAGCCCCCTCATCACGGAGCCGCTAGAGGTCTGCCTTCGTCATCCGCGAAGGCGTCCCCCACACATCACTGGTAACCCAGGAGTAAAGGGAAGGGACACCCCCCAAACGACACGGCAAAAAACGACGAGGGGAACGGAAAAACAGATACCACTACCCATTACCAACTAAACAGTGGTGCTCATCCCCCCTTTATAAAACCCACCAACAAAAAGAGCAGAAACACCATACACAAAGGTGCGACCCCAATCCACACTAAACACAGAAATACAAAAAGCAAACAAGTATAGAATAACAAACACTGCAAAGTAAACAAGAGCAAAAGGAAACCAACCTGGAAATGCGAGCGTAAGATACTAGAACAAAGAAGCAGAAGCGCAACAGCAGAAAGGCAGAACAGCACCAAAGTAAAATAGAAAAGAGAAGAAGCTCCCACAAAGAAAAACTGGGAAATGAAACAAACGAGGGAAGGATAGTAGGAAAGCCAAAATGGTATTAAAAAAAAGGACGAAAAGAAGTAAATACCCCTGCAGATAAACATGGGACGCAGGGGCAAAAAAGGAAAGTAACACAAACGTCCCCTCGCGATAAATACTCCCTCGAAAAACGAAACTGACAAAGCACGCCTCAGAAAATGCAACGTACGCAAGAATACAAAAAGGGTCATGCCAATCAAACGACCAGACGGACCCCGACTTAATAGCCAAACAAGATAAGATAAGATATCCACCATCACCTATAAATAGAGGACCCAGGTCCCTCCAGGTATTCATTCGTTCCTCACACTTTATACCTCTCAGATCTATTCTGACTTGAGCATCGGAGTGTCTTTGCAGGTACCTCCCCTCATTGTTCCAATCAGATAATCCGGCATCCGCCTCGACCCGCAAGTTCCCGATCCATCTTTCAACCCGTACCAGAGACATCTTGTACAAAAATCTACATCAATTTTGTTACGAAAAAGCTTGAAGGATGCAGAACTTTAGCCAAAGACACCAAAACTAGCATCAATTTGGGGGTTGAGAAGGTTTTTGTCCTTGGAGAAGAGAAGATTTAGCTTGATCCAAAATGCAAAGACCAGAGACAGAGGTAGAGCCACCTTACACTACTACCAGCCACCACTAGTTGACCAGTCAAGACGCACAGGCCACGGGGCCAGACACTTAATTTTTTCATTTCGGACTTTAGATGCAGAAAAATTGAGAGGCAAAAATGGAGGTAAGGAGGTTAACCTGCAACTGTTAGGTGGAAGATAGAGAAAAACTGAGGAAAACAAGGGAGAAGATAAAGAATGATGAAAACACCCATTTCTTAAAAATTATAACCGAATAAATCCAAAGAAAAAGTATATTTACATATTCTTTTTCAGCGCACTGGTGCGTCAAAATTGTTTTGGGCGCTTCGGTGACAAAGCATAGGTTGGCCACCTCTTTCTATCATCCCTGCTTGGTTTCGCAATGAATACAAAGTAATTACATGTGTAGTATCTCGTACATGGTACAAAGCCAGTGTAGTATCTCGTACATGGTACAAAGCCATATTTCATCATGGACGTGCAGCAATACCATTGGGTGAGATTAGCAACATGCTAGGACTTACTAATCATATTGTATGACTCTAAAACTAAAAAGATTGCATTCAATCTAAAATGATTTCTCTACAAGGGTTAAAATAATTTATACACCCGGATGATCATCTTGATTTGTCACTAATTACTCGCTCAAATCATCATCAAAATAATTAAGATCAGAGTCATTGTCAGTGGCAGCATTAATGTTAGCATGGTCTACATCTGGTGATCCTACTACTAAATCAGCCATAGTTTCCAGCTCAAGCGTTCCCTTCAAAGATCGTGCAGCTCCATCATCATAATCAATTAAATCATTTTCATATTGATCATCTTGTTCAATTCCATCATAGATGTTCTGCACAAACAAACAAACAAACAAAAAAATTAGAAACTCAGTAGAGACAACCTCGGTTTCAAATTTTAATTCAAACATTCGAGTATTCAACCAATGAGACATAATTAATTATCTGGGTTAGAATGCCCTTTGAATTCAAGTTACAATAAAAAAAAGCACAGCATTACTCATGTATTGTGTTAAAACTGGTACCAACAGAATGCTCCCACAGCACTCGGTACAACAAAAAAAAACAGACTGAACAGGTTACCCTATAGGCAAAATACTCTCAGCTGGAATTTATTGAATGGAAATGCAGAAATTACAATAGAATAGAAAAATGATAGCAGAGGAATTTCGAGAGTCCTCTTCTCTCCTAGCCTAGGCCTTTCCAAATCTTTTCCTGCCTCAATACCTATTCGGTTCCTTCTTTTATTCCCTCACCCTCTCTCTAATTGAAATCTTCACAATCATGCAGTTTCCTGATTCTCCTCTGATTGATTCAATCAGTTATTGCCTTCTAAAATCATGCAGTCCCTGATTCTCCTCTAACTGACTCAATCAGTTATTGCTTCCTAAAATAAATCAGTTATTTAAATCAGTTATTCCTCCCTTTCCTTTATTATTTCGTCTAGAATAATGATAAGGTAAAGGAATTATTATCTTCCCTTTTTTAGCTGCCTGCACTGCTGACTCAACATTCTCCTCAGGATACGTAACATATTGCAAAAACTAATGCTTCACAATCATACATTCAAGTTCAAGAGAGCAGAAAGCTGTAGTACCTTATCAACATCAGAGCTTTGTAAATTGGTGTCCGTTATCCAATCCTTGAGTAAGTGCTCTAGCAGAACATTGTCAACAGAGGTTGACCTTGAGTCCCTAGACCTTTTTCTTAATTGGGATTCTCTAAGTCGCAAGTTGTAGTGCACGTAGATAAGGTCATTCAGTTTCTTCTGTGTTAGACGATTTTGACTTTTACTGTATATCTGATCATATATACTCCACTCATGCTCACGCACAAAGGTTGAGCATGTCTGACTTAATATGCGCACAGCTATCCTTTGCAACTCTATGCAGCTTATTCCATGTTGTTGCCACCACGCAGCTAGTGACGTGAAAAAGGGGAAAAGAATCAATTCAAATTTATCACCAAATGAGTCTATGCACTTACAGGCAATGTAACCAGAAACCCAGTATACGTTGCATTTAGCAGCAACACAGCAGTTTTTACCTGGTTCAAGATCTGTTCTTGTGCTAATTGCCAATTCAGTTCCAAAGTCATCTTGTGCAGAATTATAATGAGCAATCTGGAAATGACATCACTTTGTCCTAGATTAATAAATATATCTAATAATACAAGTATCTTGTAGCAGTCTCTAATAACATCTTACCTGCATTGATGCAGATATCCGTCTCATATTGTCTGGCTCTAGCCGAACAATACATTCATTGAGCCCCCGGACTACCTCAGAATGCTACAGTCGTATATCAAACATGTGCTTCAGGAGAGAAGTTGAATAAAATTTGAAAATTTTATAAAACTAGGAAACATTCAATATTTTTCACATACCGCCACAAAATCTTGCCGATACCTGTAGGAGGGATTCAAGAAGTACGCAGCCAAGTAAAGTGGGTGACAAAACAGAGAGTTACAATGACTGTCTATCACCTTCCAGAATGGTTCATATTTACGTGCATCATCACCATTAACAGATTTGATTGCAAGTTTTGCTCGGTACATATCATTATATATGTATGGCATCGAGAAGCTCTCACCACTACAAACCTTTTGAAGTACATGCATGATGGGATCTACTGACTTTCTAACATACTGCATTTTCTTCCAAAACGTGACATTCAAGACAATTTTTTCCACCTCTTTCCCCTCATTTGTCCTGGAGAACCTGCATGAAATCCATTTGTTTGATAGAAACATTCTTTTGAGCCCAACTCTATGATCCAACAAGCTCCGCAATGTAGCAAAGCTAGAGGCATACTGTGTCCCAGCTGTGTTTAAAAGCTCCTGCCCCTCAGTAAATTCATTTTTCATAAGATTTAACAACCATATTTGATTGTATATTAGTTTTGTAATTTTCTGGCCTTTTTCAATGCACTCTTCCACACATCTTATCTTCATAAAATCTTCTAGTATTCGATTAATACAATAAGTGGCACAAGGAGTCCAAAACAAATTCCTTCGCTTCTCTTCAAGCATTTTCCCAGCAGTTTTATAATTGGGAGTATTTTCAGTTATGACCTACATGACAAGTGGATAAGGAAGACAAAATGTTAGAGCCAAATTCCCAGCAGTGTTAAAAGTGTATTATTTGTAAGGGTGCAAGGAGAGTAGGAGGTAGGCAAACATTTGGGCTAGGCTTAGAAGAGTCTGAGCTGCTAGTGCTCAGAGGCTCACTCTTATTTTGCTAATTTTCTCTCTATCTCCAGATTCATTCTTCCATATCATTCTTCCATCTTTTCTGTTTTCCAGTTGTAATTTCTATTGCAAAATAACTAATGACAGTTACATGGTGGTATTTATGATGGAGGAGGATGCTACAAGAATAAGAGAAAAAACATTTTACCTGCACCACATTTTCCTCACCTATTTCCTCCACCACCTTGTCCAGAAGCTTGAATAGATTTGGTGCATCTTCTACTACATTAGTAGCATCAACTGAAGAAACAAAGTATACGCCATGAGGACAAGAAACAAGGAAGTTAATAATTGTTCTTCCCTGTACATCTCTCCAACTATCTGCCATTACAGAACAACCAGTAATTGCCCAGGAAGCCTTGTATTCGACGAGATAATTCCTAATGGAATCTATTTCCTCCTGCAAAAAGCGACCAGACATAAGTTGGCTTGGTGGACATACCAGTCCCTGTCCATATTGACCAACAACTTCAAGCATTTTATGAAAATATAAGGAGTCTGCAGCCTGTACAGGAATCCCAGCATGGTAAAAGAACTTGCAAATTGTAGAAATGACTTCCTTGCGCAATTTTTTAGTGGGCCCAGTCTTAACTTTGACTTGATTGAAAGCTTGAGGAGGCTGATTCTTGGGCAGTTTCAGGTATATGTTATCCAACCTAGATCTTCTCAATACAGGTTCAGGACCAGTACTTGGCGGCATTGCCTTGAAGGTCTTCCTAAAGTCTTTAGACAATCTGTTATCAACATCAATCAATGTTTCCTTGTTCACATGATGCGAAGCATCTTCCATCTGCTCATATTCATCTTCTTCTTCTTCATCATCATCATCATCATTAACTGATTTTGCATAGAAAGGAATCAACTCCTTAGCCTCAGGTTGCCTATGTCTCCTTCCAGTGCGATGCCATTTCATATTCTCTTTAATCTTAAGATAAACTTCTTCAGGAGCATTTTTACAAGGTGCTACCTCTCCAGGAATTCTAGCCAGATGCTGTTTAAACCGATTAATACCTCCACTAACAATTTTCTCACAATAGTTGCATTTCACTTTCTTCTTTCTCTCATCTTGAGCAACACCATGTTCCCACCCTGGGTCAACATATCCTAATGAACGAAGAGGTGTAAAGTTTATAGATACACTTCTATCATCCATCAACTGCTTCCCTTTGCTTCTACACTCAATTTGCTCTTCATCATCTTCATCATCATTAGACTGAAAATTCATATATGCTTGAGCATCAATGTGCTTCTGTTTCTTGTTGGATCGACACCCTTCCAGGTTTTCCTTCATTCTTAAGTAGACTTCCTCAGGAGCCTTTTCACAATATGTTACTTCACCAGAAACTCGGGCTAAATGCTGCTTTAATCTGTATATGCCACCACTAACTATTTTCCCACAATAATTGCATCTAACCTTCTTTTTCCGCTCATCTTGGGCAATACCATGATCCCAACCGGGATCAACAAATCCACTGGAGCGTAATGGAGGCATTATATCCAAAATTGAGCTGTTACAATTCCAGTTACATATGCATGAGTGGTCGAGTGCCTAGTATTAGGCACATAACAAACCAAAACTATGACATAGTAATGTAAGAGCCTTCCCTGTTCCAACAATTGTGATGTATAGCAAATAGAGTTAGCCGCCAAAATATTAGAGCTTTAAACCAGTGTAACATAATTTTTTTATCTTTGAAAATAAACCATGGAAGTAATTGCCACATCATGCAAGTATAAAACTAAAACTATCTAGGATATCTATGTTTTTAGATCAATTGTATAACTTATTCACCGTATTAAGACTATTTCCAATCTTTTCTAGAGCTTGGAAGTATTACATGTTGGATTGCTGGTTGGCACCTTTGGATAATGCAAACTATTAAGCATATTTATCTGCCAAGAAACTAGGAACAATGTGAAATTATAACACTTAAGGATTCAATCATTAGAAAGGTTGGGTTAGTTACTAGAAGTGAGCTCATTGATTCTTTTCAAAATATATGAATAAAGTTGATATCGGAATCGTATCCTTGTGTTTGTCTCTAATTTAGCCAATCGACTCAAGGGGGCAGGGAAGAGCTATCTACCATCTTCCATTTTCAAATAAATCATAATTCAGCGTTTACTATTTAGCTCTAAGCCGTCCATAATTTGAAAAAAGTTTCTGCATGAAATCTCATGAAATGTTGACATCAAACAGTAAAACAATGTTGTAAAATTGCCGACATACATAGTAACTTGAGGGANNACAGAATCAGATTATATTTATAACCTAGTTAAAGCAATTGAACAGCAAAAAGAGCAACAGTAACTGAAGGTTTTCGTAAACCTCAAAAATCACAAATTTCTTTTTATTATTTTTTAAAAAAGGGAATCATGAAACCTTAAGTGGAAATAAAGACGAAGAAGCTAAATCGTAGAAAGCGGTAAAGAAGAAAAAAAGAAACCTACTTGAAATACGGCGAAAACGATCTAGATCCGAGAGGACCTACCGATTCTCGAAGTTTTCTGGTGACGAAAGAGTTGCCGGAGACGGTGACGGTTGGCCGGCGTTGGAATCGTTCGGGCGGTGGCAGTGGATGCGAAAATCGGTTGGGAATGAGTGAGTCACGAGTGGATGGTGGGTGAGACTCTAACTCAACCCGGCCGTGTTATACCGAATTACCGATTCTTCTTTTCATAGGGTTTTTCAATAATAATAATAATAATAATAATAATAATCTTTACCTATGTACGAAAAATGGAAAAAGATCCTCTCCAATTTTTTTAACAATTGATAGAATCTAGTGTGATCTATCACCTTTGATTTTATGAGTGGGTCCAAAAATAAATAAGAAAGAGAGTGCAATGAATGGTTAGATTGAACACTGGATATCATCTAGTTTTTTTCTCATTGGAGAGGATCCACTCCCTACGAAAGATAGGTGTATACGATGATAAAGAGACGAAAATTTATTTTAACAGATAGTTAAGTCTTTATTTAAAAAATATGTTATTTTATTTTTATTAATTTTTAAAATAAATTTATATATTTTTTTATTCTCTGTATGCAAAATTCTTAATATCATAGAATTATTTTTAGTTTGAATAAATAATTTAATTAAATTTTTTTAAAAATAATTTAAATAATAAATATTTATATTAAAAATATCTCACTAATGAATATGTCCGGGCAAAGTAAGGTAAATATAAATGAAAAAATTGATATGAAATAATTATATATTTCAAATAATAATGATAATGATACTTGTAATAATAACAACAATAATAATAATAATAAATAGTTTTAACTTTTAAATTATATTTTACTCGGTCTATATGTATTACATAAAATAATTTATAGATAATTTAAGTTATATTTTTAGTATTTTTTACACTGATTTAATAAATTATTTTAATTGAAATAAAAATTTCATAATGATAAATTAAAAAAGTTGCAAGTTTGATTGTTCGGTGTTTTGATTGAAATCATAATAATACAATAACAAAAACATTAATTTATAATTTTTAACTGAAAAATTAAAATTAAAATTATATAATTCTGTAAATTAATATTTTTGAGACTTGCTTTCTAAAATATTAAGTTATATATAATAATAGTAAAGTTAATCCTTTATATTTAAATCTTAAGTTTTTACACCGTAAATACTAATTTATATAATGTTTGTAAAAAATATATACATATATTAGTTACACTATAAAAATTAGATTGAATGACTTAATTAAAATCATATTGACAAGGAAAATGATTCATCTAAATTTTTATGTTACATGGATGATAAAAAGATTTTTTAATTTTTGTAATTTAATATAAATCTTTCGTCTCAATGGATAAATTTTAAAATTTACATGATTAAGCTGAACATTATAAACATTAACCATAGAACAATTCTTTTATTTTTTTAATGCCTAATTCATTGCCTATATTTCATAGATAGTATGAGAATGGATGGATTCTAAAATTTACATAATTAAATTCAAAATTCAAAATATTAAATCTTATCTAAAGATAATTTTAATTAGTGAATTTTAATGTTGATATGAATAAACTAACTACCGTAAACATTAATCACATAACGACTCTCTTATTTTTTTTATGATTCATCATTTATTACTTATATTCTATAAATATTAAGGATATTGGTGTTTTTTAAAGAAACACAAATTTTAATTTTGAGATCAATTAATAACCCAATTTTTATTTTCATTATAAACTCAATATCTCAATTGGTTAATCCTAAAATTGACATGAATAAGCTAACTACTATAATCATTAATCACATGACGATTCCCTTTTTTTTATATATGATTCATCACTTATATTCTATAAATTCAATGAATATTATTAGTATACTCTGAAAAAATGTTAATTTAAATTTTGAGGTTAACTTAACATTTATGTTCATTATAAACCATAAGTCTCAATTGATGAACTCTAAAATTGATATGAATGAGCTAACTACCATAAATATTAATTACATGGCAACTCTCTTATTTTTTTATATGTGATTCATCACATATATTCCACTAATACTATGAATATTGATGTAACATAAAACAAATACTAATTTAACCTTTGAGTTTAATTAACAAAACACATATATTCATTATAAATTCTACATCTCAATTGATAAATTTTAAAGTTGACATGACTAAGCTAACTACTTGTACAGAATGCTTCTGATACGAGTTGAGAGGAGGATCGGGAACCTGCGAGTTGGATCGGGTGTTGGATGGCCCAGATGGAGCGGAGGGGAGGTACCTGCAAAGACACTCCGACGCTCAAGTCAGCATGGATCTAAGAGGTATAAGGTGTGAGGAATGGATGATTACCTGGAGGGACTTTGGGTCCTCTTATTTATAGATGATGGTAGTTATCTTTATCTTATCTGGCTAAGATAAGAGGTGCGTTTAAATTCAAAAGTTGGTTAGAGGGCCGATACGGGGCCTTCTAGAGAGATGAAACGGGTTGACCCGGTAAGCCGGGTTTCGGGTTTGGTCCTAGGTTCGGGATCCGTGGGCCGGATCCGTAACAGTTGCCCCCGTAGCGAGAGAGCGAATGTCTTCGGTTTGTCGCTAGGAGTTCGAGCCGTTTCTTTACGTCTTTGGCGCTGGCCGAGTGCTCGTTTGGTGATGAGGTCGGCTCCTCGATTTTGTTTTGGTCTTGATGTGACCTTTCCGTGTCTTGCTGCGCTTTGTTGCGTCTTTTGAGGTGCAATTGATTAGTTTGCTTTTCCGAGGGGGCATTTATTGTGGAGGGGTTTTTCTCCTTTTTGCCCCCGTGAGTTTTCGTTGCTCTCAGGGTCAGTTACGTCTTTTCGCTTTCTTTTTGAAACCGTTTGCTTTGGTTTTTATTTCCCCCGTCAGTTTTTTCTTTTTTCCAAAAAAAAGGAACTGTTCATTTTCTGGGGAATTCTTCGTTGGTTTTTTGCTTCCTAGTGCCGTTCTGTTGTCTTCAAGTCTTCTTCTCAAGCTTTCTTCATTTTCACCAGGTTGGTATTTTTGCCTTTTTCCTTTCATATTTGCTTGTGCATGCCTGTTTTGTTTTTGCTATCTGTTTTGCCGCGTCTGGTGTTTTTGTTGGGTTCGGGGAAGGGGCTGAGCACCGCCGTTTTTACCTTGATTGTAGTGGTGGTTTAAGACGTTTGGGTTTGGTAGTGGTGTTTTTAGGTTCTTATTTTGTCATTGTTAGAGTTGGTAGGCTGATGGTGGTGCTCCTCCCTGTTATAGGTATGCAGCGTCGGAGAAATGAGGGTGTGGGTGCCCCTATTGCCCCTTCCAGGGGTGTTCCCAATCGCTATGGTTGGGTGACCAGCGATGTCTGGGGCGTTCCGTCGCGGATGACGGAGGGTGATCTCCAACGGCTCCGCGATCAGGGGGCGATTTGTGGTGGTGGTGAGGAGGAAGGGCGATATGAGCTCGTGCTCCCTGATGCAGATGAGCGCGTCTGCTATCTAAACCTCCGTTCCCCCACCGTGCCGGACTGGATGTGGGTTTACGAATCCATGTTTACTCGGCTCGGAGTGCGGTTCCCCTTCTCCCCGTTTGTTCAGGGTCTGCTTAGTCGGTGTTCCGTGGCACCGTCTCAGCTTCACCCGAACAGCTGGGCGGCCGTTCGGTGCTTCGAGTTGGTGTGCCAGTATCTTGATCTCCCGGCTTCGGTTCCCGTTTTTCTTTTCCTTTTCTTGTGCACTCTTCCGACTAAGGAGGGGAAGCACAAGAAAGGGTATATGTCTTTCCGGGCGCAGCCTCATCGTCGGATCTTCGGGTTGTTTGAGGACTCCTTTCATGGGTTTAAGTGGGAGTATTTTAAGGTGCGTCCTGTTGAGGGGCACCGCCCGTTTTGGCTTACCCTGGAAGGCGAGCGCCGGTTTCCGACGTACTGGAACTTTGGAGCCGGGCCGTCGGTTTTGACTAAGGTTTCTTATGACGATTTATCTCGGGAGGATAAGGATGTCGCCAGCGTTTTATGGCACTTGTTTGGCGAGCGTCCGTTGAATCCTCGGGACGTTATGGGGGATCCTGAGGCTTGTCGGACTTATATTGGTGTGTTTTCCCCTTTTTTTTTTTGACTCTTCTATTGATTTCTTTTCAGTTGAGATGGCTAGCGGGCTGACTACCTTGGCAAGGTTGAAGGCAGCGTTGGTTCGGGAGGAGGGGTCGTCGTCTCCGTCGACTCCCGTTTCAAATCCGGCTGTGGATTCTCAGGTTCCACCTCAGGGGGTAGTTTCTTCGGGGGCGCCATCTGGGGCTCAAGTTCCTCCTGGTTCGCCCGAGGTGGTCGTGTTGTCGGGTGCTGAGGCTTCCCGGAAGAGGAGTAGGGCTGAGGAGCCGATTAGCGAGACTTTTGAGGGGGAGGGTCTGGTCCCTAGTGTGATGGACCGACGTTTCGATGCCACGGGTTTCATTGATCAGAATTTGATGCCTGGGACGGAGTCATTTTTTGATGGTTGCGACGTCTCGTTCCAGGCTGAGTCGGTTTACCGTGCCCTCTTTCGTTCTGCTGTGGTCGTTCGGAAGGCTGAGCCCGTTATGGCTCAAGCGGGTTTGTTGGAGAAGAAGTTACGGCAGGCCCAAGCCGATGTGACCAAGTTGAAGGAAGAGCTTGAGACGGCAAAGACTGCAAAGGAGAAGGCGGAGAAGTCGTCAGAGGATGCCGGGGCGGAGATACTCCGTCTTGCCGGTGTTGAGACTTCGCTACTTTCTCAACTGGCTGAAGAGCGGAAGCGTTCTTCAGATGCGAGTTCTCAAGCTGCCTTGCTTCTCGCCGAGTCGGAAACTCTGAAGGCTGAGGTCGAAGCCCTGAAGAAGGAGAAAGCGGCTTTGTTGGCTGATGCTGGGGATGCCGTTGCTGCTACCGAGGAGACGATGAAGGCGCAATTCCTGGTGTTGGCTCCCGGTGTGGATGTGTCCGTGACGGGAGCATTCAAGACCGTCCGTGATGGGCGGATTGTTGATATTTGAATAGTCTTCTTTTGTATTTAGTTTTGTACTTTGTTTGTTTCTGAATGTTTGGATTGGCCAAGGGCCGTGACATTTTTTGGGGATCGTTTAATGGTATTTTCGGCCGTCCGGGCTTTTTGTATGATCCGTTTGTGCTTTTAATTTGGCCGTTCGGGCCTTTCTGTTTTGTTTTATCGTAACCGTTCGTTTGGTCGTTTTGTCGGATATCCGTGTGTTTGGTCCGGAGGATGATCGGTCCTCCAGCGATGGCCGTGTCTTCGTTCCGTGTTTTTGAGGAACAGTGGTGGCTTGTAATGGGGATGAGGTGAAAGTAACTTGTAAAAAAAAAGATTATTTAAGTGGTTGGGCCTCGTTAAAACCCTTCGTGAGGTGGGGGCGAGCTTTCCTTCTCCCGGGGTCGGAATGCCGATATCGTTTCGTCTTAAAACGAGGTCGTTGTCCGCGAATTCTCGTCGGATGACGCCGTGATTGTACCTTAGGCTGATTCTTTGTTTGAGTGCTAATTCTTTGACGTGAGCTATGCTTCTTTCTTCGCCTACGAGGTCCCGTTCTGCCTCTTCGTCGTTACCTCCGACCGTTTTTCTGGGGCTGGGGTCCCCGATTTCTACTGGGATGACTGCTTCTACGCCGTATGTTAATCGGAAGGGCGTTTCTCCCGTGCTTGTTTGTGGTGTCGTTCGGTATGACCACAGGACTGATCCCAACTCGTCTGCCCATAATCCCTTGGCTTCGTCAAGTCGTTTCTTAAGACCTTTAACGATAATCTTGTTGGCGGATTCCACCTGTCCGTTCGTTTGGGGATGTTCCACCGAGCTGAACCGATGGGATATATGCAATCCTTCTAAGAGTTCTCTAAATCTTTTGTCTGTGAATTGGGTTCCGTTGTCGGAGATGATGACCTCGGGGATTCCGAACCGGGTAATGATCTGTCGCCAGACGAATTTCCGGCATTGGGTTGCCGTGATGGAGGCCAGGGGTTCGGCTTCAATCCATTTGGTGTAGTAGTCTATGGCGACGATAAGATATCTGAGCTGGCCAGGTGCCGTGGGGAAGGGACCGACGAGGTCGATTCCCCAGCTGCCGAATGGCCGTTCAGCCGATATAACGCTGAGTTGGTGTGGGGCGGCTTGGTGAATATTGGCATGCTTTTGGCATTTGTCGCAGCTCTTTGTTAGTTGGATGGAATCTCGAATGATCGTGGGCCAGAAATAGCCGGCCCTGATGATTTTTTGGGCTAGCGTTTTTCCTCCGATGTGGTGTCCGCAGCAGCCTTCGTGGATCTCGCGGAGTATGTATTCCGTGTTCCCGGGTTCGACACATTTAAGTAGGGGCTGCGAGAATCCGCGTTTGTATAGTTGTCCTGCGATGATGGTGTAGTTGGCGGCTTCTCTTTTTATTCGCCTTTCCTCTTTTGGATCTGGTGGTAGGATTCCGTCGCGGAGGTATTGCCAGATCGGGTACGTCCAAGACTCCCGATTTGACGACGTTAGGTGCGCGTTGATTTCTGTTGATACGGAAGGCGTCTTAACGACCTCCTGGATTAGCGATCTGTTGCCGTGTCCTGACTTCGTGCTGGCTAGCTTGGAAAGTAGGTCCGCCCTGGCGTTTCGCTCCCTGGGGACATGATGTATGGAGACTTTTTCGAATCCTTCTTTGGTTTCACTCACTTTTTTGAGGTATTGTTGGAGCAGGGGGTCCCGGGTTTGGTAGGTCCCGTTGATTTGGGAGCACACCACCTGGGAATCGGTGTTAACTTCGAGTATCTTGGCGCCGACTTCCCGAGCAAGGTTTAGGCCTGCCAAGAGGGCCTCGTATTCTGCTTGGTTATTTGATACTGGGAAGTCGTATCTTATTGATTGTTCAATTGTGATCCCATTTTGGTTTTCGAGTATAATTCCGGCGCCTCCGTGAGTGGAGTTTGATGAGCCATCGACGTGCAGTTTCCATGGTTCGGGTGTCAGTTTGGTCGGAGTCATCTCGGCGATGAAGTCGGTCAAGGCTTGCGCTTTGATGGCGTTTCGGGGTTCGAACTTGATCTGGAATTGGGATAACTCGATGGACCATGCTAGCATTCTTCCCGCTAGGTCGGGTTTTTGTAATACCTGTTTGACCGTTTGGTCGGTTCGGACCGTTATGGGGTGGGCCTGGAAGTATTGTCGTAGTCGTCGGGATGCTGAGAGGAGTGCGAAAGCCAGCTTCTCTAATCGTGAATAGCGTGCTTCGGTGTCTTGTAGCACCTTGCTAATGAAGTATATGGGCTTCTGTTCCTTTTTCTCGTTTTCCCGGACGAGTGCTGCTGCGATTGTTTCTTCCGTTATGGAGAGGTACAGGTATAGTGTTTCCCCTGTTTGGGGTTTTGCGAGGATTGGAGGCTCCGTTAGGACCTTCTTGAAGTGTTGGAAAGCTTCTTCGCATTCCGTCTCCCATTTGAAGGGGGTTCCTTTTTTCATGAGTTTGAAAAAAGGGATTGCCTTTTGTGCCGAAGCTCCGAGGAACCGGGATAGTGCGGTTAGTCGGCCGGTGAGCTTTTGGATTTCTTTGAGGTTTTTGGGACTTGTCATCTCGAGGACGGCACGACATTTTTCCGGGTTTGCCTCAACTCCGCGTTGTGTGATCATGAACCCGAGGAATTTTCCTGCTTCCATTCCGAAAGCACACTTTGTTGGGTTGAGTCGCATTTGGTGCTTTCGCAGGGTGTTCATTATGACTTTTAGATCGTCGGTTAGTTGCTCACCGGATTCCGTTTTTGCGAGCATATCATCTATGTAGACTTCTATTTTGTTTCCGGTTAAGTGGCAAAATATTTTGTTAACGAGTCGCTGGTAGGTGGCTCCGGCGTTTTTCAAGCCGAAGGGCATTACTTTATAGCAGTAGGTTCCGTCTGGGGTGATGAATGCTGTCTTCTCTTCGTCTGGTCGGTGCATCGGGATCTGGTTCTAGCCGGAATATGCATCCATGAAGCTGAGGTACCGATGTCCGGATGCTGCATCCACTAGACCGTCGATGTTTGGTAGGGGGAAGGCGTCTTTCGGGCATGCTTTGTTGAGATCTGTGTAATCGACGCACATTCGCCACTTCCCGTTTGACTTTTTAACTAGCACGACGTTGGCTAGCCAAGTCGTGTAAGGGAGTTCTCGGATGAAGTTGGCTTCGAGTAGGGCTTTCACTTGTTTTCGGACCTCGGCGGCTCGGATCCGTAACACTACTTTAAACACTAACCATATAATAACTTCTTTATTTTTATTTTTTTTTTTACTATTCATCACCTATATTCAGTAGATATTGTTGATATTAATACTTACTAAAAAAGCACTCATTTCAACTTTAAAATCAATTAACCTAATTTTTATTTATAAATCTTATATATCAATTAGTAAACTTTAAAATTTACATGAATAAATTAACTATCGTACACACTAGTAATTTAGTGTTATTTAAATTATTAAATCTATATATATTTTAATTGATTAAATTATTTTTTTGTAACCAATTATATAATATAAATATTTTAAAGCCTGAATTCAAAATTTAAAATATTAAATTCTAGAACCGAATATTAAATTATCCAAAAGATAATTTAAAAGATAAAGTTACAATAAAAATAATAAAATTTATAAACACCATGTTCAGCATGAGAAAAAAAAAATAAAAAACAACTGATAATGCAAACAAAAGGAATAAGAACTGATAATATCCAAAAAAATAAAGCATAAAAAAATTAAGACAAAGTATAAAATTACTAATAAATATTTCATATATTATTTAAAATATACTAAATTGCAATTTCCAGTTAAATATTATGCAACTTAAGCTAATAAACTTGTACCGTAAATGTTAAAATTTAAAATTTAGTTCAAATGAGATCCATTTAATTCGATTACAAAAAATATAAATTTAGAGAATTTAAAATTTAAAATTTAAAATAATTAAGGTAAGTTATGTAACAACATCTGAAATTTAAAATATAATAATACTTTATTTTAAATATTAAATTTTATATATTATTTAAGATATTCTAAATTATAATTTCGAATTAAAATAAATATTTTTCAGACTTCCTTCTAATTTTTTTTAGTGTGTACTTGTTTTTTAGTATATTAAATTATATATCTTAATAATTGTAAAAATGCGAACCCTTTATGCTTATATTTGTGCTATATTGTAAACAATAATAGTTGTAAAAAATAAAACAGGCTGCTAGACATCCATATAACCATATAATTAAGTTGGGCCAAACTCAAATAGAATTAGGCGCATTATGTAACACCCTAATTATCCTAAACTTTACCTCGCGTCGTAAAGCAAAGGTTAATCAAAGGTTACGACAGTTCTAAAGCTTATACATATAATATATAGAAAGAATTAATATAGTCTAGAAGTCCGATGAAAGATATAGCACAAAATCAGAATTTGAAAAGCGCAAAACGTATTCACGAAGCTACAAACTTAAAGCGCAAGATAGAGATACAATATAGCAAAATACAAGAGTATAATAGTATAAGAATCTAGCCACGGCTCGGGAGTTTAAACCAGCTAGCTATATACAGACCATACAAAAATATGACAGTAAAAATAGCTTATACAAATTTTTCTCTCAAAGTAAAGCCTCTAAGCAAAAGCAAAATACAAAAGATGAGAGACATATACAAAATAAACAAAAAGACTCCAAAATGTATACAGGATCTTCCGCTCTGTCACCATCAGAACAACTCACCGAGGTGGGTTGCGACCTGCATCTGAAAAATAACAACAGAATATGGTATGAGAACTAGAGGTTCTCAGTATGGTAACAGTGCCCAGTGATGTAAAATATAAGACCTCGGGACGCCAAAGGCAATCCTAGAACTTCATATCCATCACAAGATTCATCTTAAAGCATAACTAAAACAATAAAGCATAACTTAAAACCTTAACATAATTAAAAGGGGTAGTCTATCTTAATGGATTTTCTAATCTAACAGTTATCCGTTATCCTACAGCCTTCACCAACCTATCCTCCATACGATCCCATCGCCACCGCCTTCCGAACCTCCTTAATCCCAGTAGAAAACACAATTAATGGCAATGCAAGTAAAATACAAGTATAGGCGCACACATAAAAGATGCATATGATGAATGCCTGTCCTATTGGCTGTGATATCACATTCTCGGTTCAACTGCCAACCTGACACATCTCCATGGAGATGTCGCCCTTCGGAATCATCATTGGAAACCCCCGAGATATGGTGCTCGGAACACCGTCCAGGATTTTGTGCCTGCACACTCTATTGATCTGAAGGGATGCGAGTAGGATACTCTTGCCACTAACCTCACATCTCAACACAAGCAGGACGAACCACCGCCCTTACGCCGCCGCCGCTACCTCGACAGGCGGGATCCAACCGCCATCCCAGCCAGGCGCATAGCGTCTCAATAATCTCAGTATAAAACAATAGTTCAGTGGTTTTTAGAAAACGTTTTTTAGTATAGCATGGATCCATCATTTCATTCCGAGTCCTCGACTCATCTCAATGACTGACAATTCAACATTTTCATTCCGAACTCAATAGTTCGTCAATTTCTCAATTCATGTACCATTCTTCTTTCTCACTCCACCAAACCCACCCTCAGTACACCAAAATCCTAAGCCACCATTTTCTAACTTTTCAAAATAATACCAAATCAAATTTCCTATGACCTTTTCCATGTTTTAATGCCCGATATTAAGCCCAAAAGTTTTAAAATAGTGTCACAGAAGTATACAAGCTGGTTGGGAAGGTGAAATAGTTAAAAACAAAGTTTAAGTTTGAAAAACAGGGCATGTGCGTATGCACAGGGGTGTGAGTGCGCACGCCCAGGGAGATTTTTAAAAAGTGTGCGTACGCATAGAGGTGTGCGTACGCACAAGTGCAAAATTATATTACATAGAGAAAACTGAAACCATACCTTGTCCGATTCCCAATATGTACTGAAACCCCAATTGAGCACAAGCTAAGCTTCCAACCACAATCCAAGCCACCAAGAATCTCCAACAAGCATCAACACTCACCAACAAGCTCCAATATTCAAGCTAATACCACACATTTTATATAAATCAAAACCTAATACTCACAATTAATCATTTTACTAGGGTTCTTGAGAATCTTACCTCATCCACTGAATTTTGGGCTAGAACTCAACATTTCTTCACTAAGGAGCATCACCTAAACAACCAAAACACAAGGTTTTCTCAAAATCATCACTCATCAAACTCAAATTTCTTAGGGCAGTAGAAAGGAAGGAAAATTTCGAGAAACTTACCACAAAACTCAGATAGAAGTGACGGGCTCGGCGAGAGCTTCATGTAGCCGCTGACAGCACGCGAATCGGAGCACCGTAGCTCGAGATATCACGGATTGAAGTGAGAAGTGAATAGTGCTTCTTCTCTCTTCTCCTTCTTCTCTCAATTTCTGGTGTGAGTTGTGTTTTGGCTGAAGGGTTCATTAAATGAACCTATTTTTATGTTGGGCTTGGGCCCGGTCCAACCTGTTAGCTTTTTTAGCCCGTTTTTCCAAACTTTGGGCCAAACCTTAAAAATTAACACCCATTTTTCTATTTCTAATACTTTTCTAAGGTTTTTAACTGTTTTAAATTTTTCTCGCATAGTATTGGATAGACTTAAACTGGTTCAACCAGCTCAGCTGCCGGTTTGCAGTTTTTTGCTGTTTTTCGCAGAAATACATTTTCTGACTCAGAAAAACCTACTGAGCCCAAAAATCATTTTTAAATCCTCAAATTCTCACTCTAAATTTTCAGAACCTAATTTTGGCAATATTAATTACTTAATTAGACAATTAATTTGTCGTGATTCTTATATTCTCTCCACCAAATAAGAAATTTTGACCACAAAATTTAGTGATTGCCTGAGAATAGCTTGGGGTAATCCTTTCGCATCTCAGACTCCAACTCCCAAGTATGCTCTTCTACTCCTGCTCTCTTCCAAGCTACTTTGACCAACTGAACTTGTTTTTCCCGCAGTTTCTTCATACTAGTGTCGTCAATTCGCACCGGTGTTACTTGAAAAGTCAAGTTTTTCCTCAGCTTGATCGACTCAGGATCTAACACATGAGACGCATCCGACGTGTACTTACAGAGTTGTGACACGTGGAATACGTCATGCAAATTAGGTAAGTGAGGCGGCAAAGCTACTTGATATGCCACCAGTCCGAATCGCCTCAGAATTTCAAATGGTTCTATATACCTGGTGCGGTTTTTACAACCACAGACTAACTGGCAAGTGCACCGGATCGTACCAAGTAATACCTCAGGTGAGTGAGGGTCGATCCCACGAGGATTGATGGATCAAGCAACAATAATTGAGTGATAGACTTGGTCAGGCAAACAGAAAGTAATGTTTGGGCAATATAAAAGACATTAAACAATATAAAGAATATTGAAGGAAGGTAAGTAAATAAATTGGGAAGAAAATATGGAGAAAATAGTTAAGATTTCAGAGTTATCTATTCTTCCGGATTAACTTTTCTTACTAACTATTTTAATCATGTAGGATTTAATTTATGGCAAACTATATGTGGCTAGACCCTAATTCCTTAGATCTTTCTAGTCTCCTCTAAAATTCATTAACTACCAATTCCTTGGTCAATTAATTCCCATTAGAAGCTACATGATCAAATTCCAGTTTATATGTCACGTATCTCGTTAAATCCAGATAATTAAAATTTAGGAGAATATATTTTCAAATTGTTTTTCAAGTAAAGAGCTTTTCCAAGTTTTACAAGAACTCAATTAGAAAGAGGGTCATACTTCCGTTCCACCCAAATTCATAAGATAAAAAGCGAAAATAATTCTTAAATTATAAATCCATACATGAATTAAAATAGAAAAAGTAATAAAATCAATCCATACAAATGGACAGAGCTCCTAACCTTAATAATGGAGGATTAGTTGCTCATGGTTCAGAGAAAAATAGGATTCTCCTAAAATGTACAGAGTTCCAATTTGATGGCCTCTAAAGTTAACTAATGGAATCCCTTTTTATAACTAATCCTAATAAATTTAAAATCTAATTATCTAAAATAAAAAATAATATCTTTTCCTACAAATAAGATTTGAATATAAATCAGAATAATCAACAGATCTTCAGTTGATGGGTGGGGACCACATGTTTTGTCCATTCTGCAGCTTCTAATATGTGTTTTCTGGGCTGAAAACTAGGTCAAAACAGCCCAGAAATTGCCCTCAGTGTTTTTTTTTGCATTTTCTGCATGTGGCACATGTCACGCGTACGCGTCAGTCATGCATACGTGTCGATTGTCTTTTTCGCAAGTCACGCGGACGCGTCGGTCACGCGCACGCATTGCTGTGCAATTCTTCAAATCACGCGTACACATCAGTCACGCGCACGTGTCGCCATGGAAAGCTCTAAATCACACGCACGCCTCAGTCGCGCGTACGCGTCGCTCCTCGTTTCCATCTCCTTTGATTCTTGTGTTGCAGAAACTCCATCAAATCCAGCCGAATGCTACCTAAAATAAACAAAATTGCAAAAGACTCAAAGTAGCGTCCATATTAGCTAAAAGATAATTAATTCTTTATTAAACTCAATAAATTAGATGCAAATTCACTAGGAAAAGATAGGAAAGATGCTCACGCATCACAACACGAAACTTGAATTGTTGCTTGTCCTCAAGCAACCAAAACTAATATAAGCTTAAGATGTGAATTTGCCTGAGAATGAGAATTCGATTAAGCTCACGTCTCTTCTTATAGTGGGATTTTACAACTGCAATCCTGAATAGTTTTGGCATCTCACTCTCCTTTGAATCAGAAGAATGTTACTGTCATTTGGAATTAGAATCCGGATAATATTATGAATTCTCTGATCTTTTGTAATTCAATTTAATCCTTGAACACAGCAATTTTTGGTGCTTTGCACCTTGAGCCTAGCTGTGACTTTAAATGTTTTGTCTCAAGCTTTACTTGACACAGAAACACCACAAGCACTTAATTGGGGAACTCTCTTTAAATTCTAAATATTTTTATTTTATTTTATTTTATTTTTATTATTATCCCCAGACAGTGGTGCTCGAAGCCTTCGGCGTACTCTGCAATTGATCTCGACTCTAAATGTTTTGTCTCAAGGATTATTTGACACAAGAACACCACAAGCATGTGACTAGGGAAACAACTCTTTGAGCTTTTAATCATGTCTGACCTCCATAGTCATTGATGCTCAGAGCCTTGGACCTTGCTTTTATTTTTCTTTTGCTTCAAAGATTAAACTTTCATTAATTTCAGAGAAATCATAATAATTCTCTAAAATCATGTTCCTTGTACATTAACATTCTTTGATTCAAATTTAAATATGCACTGTTCATGTCATGCATTCAGAATTATGGAAAATACCACCACATCTAAGTAAAAATAAGACTATTCTTCAATATAAACTCACTTTCTCGTGCAATACATTACTTCTGTATTTTTTTGAATTCAAGCTCAATGAGTAATACATGAGACATCTTTTCGGAATTAAAGTAATTAAGAGAAAACTAAACTAGATCTAGGATTCTAACTAATAAAGGATCATGCAACAAACAAAGCAAATTAGCAGAAAACCGGAACACAACATAGAAAAAGAGGGGAGGAATAAAAAATGAAAGGAACTCAACCACCTTAGTTATCTTAGCAGTTGCTTTATTCTTCAGGTTGTGCTCCTCAGTGAAGATGATTCGCCTCCCTTTTGGTGCCATAGGAATAAACAGAAAACCCTTAAGTGAAGCGTCAACACCAAACTTAAAGGTTTTCTTGTCCTCAAGCAAAGAAAAACTGAAAATAGAAGGAGACAAATATTATGATGAAAGAAAAAGAAAAGGATAAAAGAACAAGAGAGAATTAGGATTGGGAGAGGGGGAAAGAAAATTAAAACTGGGCGGCGAACTAGTGTAGTTGTGCAGCGCAGGCGACGCGTACGCGTGCTGCGGATTTTTCTTAATGACACGTGAGCGTCAGGCACCCGTCCGCGTGCCATGGGTTTTACACGATTCGCGCAAAGGCAGCCGCGCGCACGCACAACTCTCTGTTCGCGTGGCTTAGGTACCAATATTTTCATACGACGCGTGCACGTGCAGTTTGTGCAAATGATGCGCACGCGTTAAGGACGCGTACCGTGGTCAGTTTTGTGCCTCTAGCACACTTCCAGCCCCAAACCAGCACAACTCTCTGCCCAAAATACATATTTACGTCGAATTTCAAGGTCACGCGTACACGTCACTGACGCGCATGTGTGGGAGGCAAAAAGTGCAAACGACGCATACGCGTGGGCTACGCGTATGCGTGATGTGGCTTGTGCTTCCAGCATGCTTCCCGTGCTACTCCCGCTCAACTCTCTGTCAATTTTTATTTTTCACGCACATGCATATGACGCATACGCGTCAGCGACGCTTGCGCGTCATGTGCTCCTTCTTTTTTTTATTTATCCATTGATGTGTGGAAAACGATCCAACACAAAACTCACCGGCAAGTGTACCGGGTCGCATCAAGTAGTAATTACTCACATGAGTGAGGTCGATCCCACAGGGATTGAAGGATTGAGCAATTTTAGTTAGGTGGTTGATTTAGTTAAGCAAACAAGTGATGATTTGAGTGAATTGTGATAAACAGAAGCTAAATTGCATGAAAGTAAAGAGGAGAGCGGAAATTGACAGTAAATTAAAGTGCAGAAGAATTAAAGAGCTGAAGCTTAAAGTGCAAGTAATGTAATTGACTGAAACTTAGATTGCAAGAAATGTAAATGGCTGAAGCTTAAAGTGCAAGAAATGTAAAATTGTAGGAAGAGTAAAAGGAATTTCGGGAGCTGGGATGAAAAATTAAACAAGAGAATTCAAAGTGCAATCAATAAGAGAAAATCAAATGAAGTAAGTTGCAGCAGATCTCAAACAGAAAAGTAAAATTGCTTGAAAAAGCAAAACAGAAAAGAAACTCAGTTTAATTGCAAAATGAAGTTGAAGATCTCAGGGGATCAAAGAGACTAGAAAACAAGTCTAGATCTCAATTCTTTCCTTGATCCAACAGAGAACAATTTGCAGAAAAAAGAAAGATGGAAATAGTAAATGAAAACTCATATTCAATTCCTGGAACAATTGAGAAGAGAAGTAAAAGATGATTCTCAAACTTAGAATCAATGAAGCTCTTCAATCTCAATTCAAATCCCAAGAACAGATAGCAAAAGTAGCAGAAGAAATGAAAATGAAGGCAGAAAACTAAATCCAGTTCCCAATCCTTAGAATTATGTAGAAGAAAACAAAGATGAATTGCAGATCAAAGATTGAAACATAATTCCTTCAATCTCAATCCAGAATTCAAAAATAGAAAGCAAGAAATGCAGAAGTAAGAACAAGGAAGAAGAGAACTCAACTCTCAATCTCAATTCCCAATTCCCAAAATAAAACTAAAAATGAAAGAAAATTCAAAAGTAAAAGTAAAAAAGTCCTCTATAAATCAAACTAACTCCTATTTATACACTTCCTATTTTTGGATTTTCAAAATTTGGAGTGGGCCTTTCAATTTGGTGAAGAATTGAATTTAAATGGAATTTTAATTGAATTTGGACCATGGGTGCTGCTTGATAAACCCCGTTTTGACGGTTTATCTTGTATTGATTTGAAGAGATTTTATCACCTTTTACCCACATTTATTCAATGAAATAGCATGGTTTTGTGATTGTCTCCTTATTTGTGCTTAGATGTGAAAACATGCTTTTTTTAGGCCTTTAATTTGATGATTTTGATTCACCTTTGATTCCACTAGATGCCTTGATGTGTTTGTTAGTGATTTCAGATTGAAAAGGCTAGGAATGGATCAAAGGAGTAAAGAGGAAAGCATGCAAAGTAGAGAAATCATGAAAAGGCAAAGAAGTTGAACTCGCCCATAGACGCGCGCGCGCACCTGGCGCTTGCGCGCACCTTGCGAATCACCCCATGGACGCGTACGCGTGCTGTGCGCGTACGCGTCGGTGCTGGTTTATGATTTTTTAATGAAAACGTGACCAACAAATTCTCAAGGGTTGTGGGGCCCAATCCCAACCAACTTTGGCACCTAAACTGCTATTTAAAGCCAAGGATTGAAGAGCAAAAGGAGATTAGTTCATTCACACTCATTAGAATTAGTTTAGAAGTAGTTTCTAGAGAGAGAAGCTCTCACTTCTCTCTAGGATTAGGATTAGGATTAGGTTTAGTTCTTAGATCTAGGTTTTAATCTTTGCCTTCTTCTATTTCTACCTTTCAATTCCTTGTTGTTACATCGATCTTCTTCTATTCTTTTGTTGTAATTTCCTTTATGTTGTTCTTATGCTTTGTTGTAGATCTACTATTGTTCCTTCCATTTTCTTTCAATTCATTTATTTCCTTTTATGTGTTTGTTGAAATGCCTCTTCTAGATATAGTGTAGGTTTTGTTCCTCTTGGGCTAGGTAGGGTAATTAGTGACTCTTGAGTTATCTAATTCCTTTGTTGATTGATAATTAGAAGTTGCTAATTGATTTGAATGCCTCTAAAACCAGTCTTTCCTTTAGGAGTTGATTAAGACTTGAGGAATCAAATTGATTCATCCACTTGACTTTCCTCCATGGTTAGAGGTTAACTAAGTGGGAGCAATGGACAATTTGTCATCATAATTGAGGAGGATAACTAGGATAGGACTTCTAGTTCTCATATCTTGCCAAGAGCTTTGCTAGTTGTGAGTTTATTTTCTTTGCCATTTTATATTTCTTGTCAAAAATCTTAAAAACCACAATTAAAACTCACAACCAATAACAAGACACTTCATTACAATTCCTAGGGAGAACGACCGGAGGTCCAATACTTCGGTTTATAAATTTTAGGGGTTTGTACTAGTGACAAACAACTTTTTGCATGAAAGGATTGTTATTTGGTTTAGAAACTATACTTTACAACGAGATTTCATTAGTGAAATTCTAAACCGTCAAAAATTCAATCATCAAAATGGCGCCGTTTCCGGGGAGTTGCAATGGTGTTATGTTATTGGTTATTGTATATATGTGAATATTGTGAATAGCTTGCTTTTTGGATTGCTTGTTTGTTTTTGCTAGTCTTAGTATTTTGTTCATTATTTCTTATTAGTTTTTGTTTCTTATTTTTTCTTACTATCATGAATTCTCATTTTGGCTATGAGTGTGATTACAACTATGTTGTAGGTGATGAGAACTTCAATGAGAATGTGTATCAAGGATGGGATAACCAAAGGTGGGAGGAGCCATATGCATATGATCAATCCTCATGGCAACAACCTCCACCAATGCACTATGAAGAGGAGCCATTCTATGACACATATCAATCCAATGGCTATGGTGAATCTCCTTGTGACTTTCAAGAACCACCACCATATGCCTATGAACCATATCATCAACATAACTCTCAACCATACTCACAAGCCCCTTCTTACCAACCACCTTCATATGACTCTAATCCATATCTATCCTACCAACAACCATATGAGCCATATGAACCACATATAGAGCCACCACAATTCCAACATCAACATTTTCAAGAGCCACCTCCCCCGCATTATTACCAAGATGAACCACCTCCAATATATGAAAATTTTCAATCACAAGATGAATGCTACTTTCTACCACAATCTCCCATGGAGGAATACTCATATCCATTGATCCAAGAGCCACATGATCTAATCATATTATCCAAGAGGAACAAGAGTCAAGGGATTATCTCAAGGAAGCATTGGATCAATTTCAAGCAACCATGGAGTGTGTTGTGCAACAAGTGGAAAGAATGGAAAATATTGAACCACCACAATTCTACCAAGAAGAACCACCTTCCTACTATGAACCCTTCCCCCAAAATGATGAACTCTTCTACCCACCCCAATCTCTAATGGATGAAACCCTTGGTGTTCTTGTTCAAGGGAAAGAAGAGATGAAAAGGGATGTGCAAAATTTTATGACCGCCTTGGATGCGGTAACAAATCAATTAGCCTCCCAATGCTTGAACACTCAAGGAACTCCCATGGCTACATGTGGAGAATTAAATGAAGAACATAGCATGAAGGAGAGATTTGAAACTCCGGTGGAAAATGAGGGAAGTTGCTTTGTATTGGAACAATTGGAGGAAGCTTTAATTGTTGAAGACACGGAAGAACTGGTAGAAGACTTAGGAGATGCGGAGCCTCCATGGGAACATAGAGTTGAAGAAAACCCTTCCAAGATGATTGAAATTGATGCTAGGGAGGAAAGTGCACACCTTCCAAGGCATATTCCATATAAAGACTTGGATGGGATAGAGCAAGAATTGAGTTCCCTTGGTGATGAAGATCAAGCATCAAGTCTTAGTGGTGAAGAATCCTTTGAGCATGAAGAACCTTCTCCGGTTGGATTTGAAAGAGTTGAGGAGGTAAATTTTTCTCACCCTCCCTATTATGATTTGAGTAAAGGAAAATGTTTAGATAAAATTGTTGAACAAAGGATTGAGATTAAGAGATCTTGTGAAGAGGTGGAAGTCCCTAGAAATAGAAGAACGAGGGTTGGTTATGCTTTGTCAAGATCTTTGGAAGCAACTTTGCCTAGGTTGCCATCTACATCTTCATTTGAGTGGGTGAAATTCATTTCTATTAGCTTTATTATCCCACTTGAATATGGTTTGCTTGAAACGGATGGCCAACTTAGGGAAGTTTGTGGGATGAAGCGTAAGCGGAAAAGGTTTTGTGGTGGGCGTTGCAAATCAAGGCTCATTATGGTTGATGCATCAAACATGAGATATAAAGGTTGGAGTAGTGCTCAAATAGATAGGTCTAGGAGGTTTGTTGGGCACTATATAGAGAATTCATCTTGTTCACCACCCGGATGGACCAATAATGATGATCAACTTCAAGACGGGTGTGAAGACAAAATATGGGATCTGGGAACACATGAGAATCAACATTGGGAGCCCATGATTTGTGAAGAACTCCATCAAAGCTTGGAGATATTAATCTTGAATGATGGAGCTTATTGGAAGTCCAAGCATTGGTGGAAGTTCCAAGATGAGTATAAGCACAAGCCACCTTGAGAGAAGCTCCCCATAAGTCCAACTTAAGGACAATAAACAAAAGTGCTAGGTGGGAGACAACCCACCATGGTAACTTCTTTTCATTTTCTCTTTTTGTAAATATTGGTAAACTTAGTTTAATTTCGTGTTTTGTGTAGTTAGTTGAGTATATTTGGTAGTTTAGTATGTTAAATAAGGTTTTATGTTGTTTTGGTAGCTGTTTGGAGGTTTGGAATGCTTGGATTGGTGCAAAAACATAGGAAAAATTTTTTTTTTGAAAAACAAAGCACCATCCACGCGTATGCGCACTGCGCGTGTACGCGTGCATCAAGCGTTTTCGACCATCCACGCGCATGCGTACATGGCGCGTACGCGTGGATTGAGAAGTTCCACACTCCATACATTTTCCAGAGAGTTGTGCTTACGTCGTGCCAACGTTGTGCCTCTGGCACAAACACCAATTGCGCGCACGCGCACATGACGCGTATGCGCCATTCTCGAAATAAGCCATCGATGCGCGCGCGCCATGCGTGCGTACGCGTGGATGTCCTTTCTTCCATCCATTTCTCTTCTTCTCCTCTTTCCATTTTCTTTCCTTCTCCTTTCTTCTTTCCCTTCTCCTACCCCTCATCCAACACTTCCAAACACTATGGATAACCATTTATTTTAGTTAGTTAATTAGTTAGTTAGTTATTTTGTTAGATAGCTTTAGTTTAGTTTTCATTTTATTTTCTCCATTTTCATTATAAGTGTTGGCTTATTGATCTTGTTTACTACACATTGTTGCTCCTTATTGCCTAAATGCTATTTTAGCATGAATGTTTTTTTAGATAATCTTTGTTGGATTCTATGATTGAGGTTATATTTTGCCACTTGGGTTTGAGTTTTTCATGCTTACCTTTTGAAAAATACCAAGTGATGAGAATTGCCTTTGAGCTTGTAACTCTTTTGAATTGCATGTTGTAGCTAGCCACCATGTGGTTTGATCCTTATTCTTCGATTAGGCAACCTCTTGATGGATGATGTTGAGCATTTACCTTAATGCATTGTGTTCATGATTATATGCATCCATATGTGTTTGGCTTGAATGCTTTCATGCTTCTTTAATGCTTGTTTTACCTTACAAGTTCACTTAAAGCATCTCAAGCATACTAGAATGAGTAAAGTGCATGCTTCTTTGGTGACATAGCTTTTTATGCTAATGTGTGTTCTAAACCACGCAATTTAGAATTCACACACCTAATATTTCTTAATGTCACACTAATTCACTCACTCAATTCTAGTGATTTACCTCACTCCAACGATCTGTGCTTCCTTGCTTTTGTATTGTCTCATCTTATGGTGTTATATTTTTGTTTTTCATGATGAATGCACCACGAGCAATAACGGAAGCAAGACTAAGAACACGTAGCAATCCGGAGAGTCGTCGTACCTCCTTGCTCATCTTTGAGTGCACCAAGGACGGTGCAAACTTTTAAGTGTGGGGAGGTCGTCCGACCGGTCGGCAATTTTGGGTGACAAATTTCTAATCCCAACACTTTTGCATTTCATTCTAGGATTTTAGGATTTTTACTTGCATTTTCTTAACTTAATTTTTGCTTATGTATACACAATAAGCTTAGTCAAAATAATGAAATTTTTCAAGGATTTCTATCTATAGGGCACCAATTGATTTGAGTGAAAACTTTTCATTAAACTTGCTTGAATTATATATCTTGTGGATAATGTTTTTTGAGCTAAGAACACAAGCAAGTGAGTTTTGAGCCTAATGGTGTGGTTACATCTTATAACCACTTATTTTCCTTCTTGTGTGCATTATTCTCTTTCTATGAATGTAATCTTTGATTTGTTTGATCCTTTATATCCATTATTTTGTGTATTTATGCATTTATATGATTGAGGTCATCATTTCATTTAGCTCACTCACCCAAAAAGCCTTACCTTTTATCTTCCATCGTTAGCCAATTTTGAGCCTACGTTTTAATTTAGCACATTACAAGCCTTAAAGCGGAAAACAATAAAAGTCCTTATTTGGATCTTTGATTAGCTTAGGCTAGTGTGTGTGAGTATCATTCAAGTGTGGGAACTTTGGAACATTGGGTGAATAAAAGGGTAGTTTTGTATTATTATTGGAAATATTGGGAATTGGGTACATACTCATGTATTGATCAAATGTAAAACCTTATGCATTGAGGTTCCTGTATATAGAAAGAAAAAAATGAGAAAAAAAATAGAAAAAAGAAAGAAAAAAAAGAAAAAGAAAGTAATAAAAAGGGGACAAAATGCCCCAAAGCAAAGTGTAGCTCAATAAAATCAATGCATGAGTGTTGTGAAACGAAAAGGGATACATGAGTATGTGAAAAAGTGAAAAATGGGTAGTTAGGTTAGAACTTAATTGTATAGGATGTCATAGGTTAGGTGGGAAGTTTAAGCTTATCAAAGATTCAAAATTCAAGCTCACTTAACCATATATGCATCCTACCTTGACCCTAGCCCCATTACAACCTAAAGAAAAGACCTCATGATACTTGTATGCATGCATGAAATATATGTTGATTGTTAGAAGAAAAACAAATCTTGGAAAGCATGATTAGGGGAAAATTGAGAGAATCAACCCTAAACACTTGAGCGAATAGAGTGCAAATACATCCGGTGAGGGTTTGATGCTCAATTACATGTTTCCACCTATGATCATCTCTTCTCATGCAAGTTTGTAAAAATATTTAATAACTCAGTTCAATTGTGGATTAGACTTGCTGGTCCTTAGCCCTTGTGCATATATGCTCTTGGGAATTGATTTATTTTGACCAAGTAATTGCATTCGTGTAGATAGTTGCATATAGGTAGATTGCATTTAGTTAGTTCCATTGAATAAATGCCATACCCTTTGCTTCATTCTTAGTTTAAGCATGAGGACATGCTTGGTTTAAGTGTGGGGAGGTTGATAAACCCCGTTTTGACGGTTTATCTTGTATTGATTTTAAGAGATTTTATCACCTTTTACCCACATTTATTCAATGAAATAACATGGTTTTTGATTGTCTCCTTATTTGTGCTTAGATGTGAAAACATGCTTTTTTAGGCCTTTAATTTGATGATTTTGATTCACCTTTGATTCCACTAGATGCCTTGATGTGTTTGTTAGTGATTTCAGATTGAAAAGGCTAGGAATGGATCAAAGGAGTGAAGAGGAAAGCATGCAAAGTAGAAAAATCATGAAAAGGCAAAGAAGTTGAACTCGCCCATGGATGCGCGCGTGCACCTGGTGCTTGCGCACACCTTGCGAATCACCCCATGGACGCGTACGCGTGCTGTGCGCGTACGCGTTGGTGCTGGTTTATGATTTTTTAATGAAAACGTGACCAACAAATTCTCAAGTGTTGTGGGGCCCAATCCCAACCAACTTTGGCACCTAAACTGCTATTTAAAGCCAAGGATTGAAAAGCAAAAGGAGATTAGTTCATTCACACTCATTAGGATTAGTTTAGAAGTAGTTTCTAGAGAGAGAAGCTCTCACTTCTCTCTAGGATTAGGATTAGGATTAGGTTTAGTTCTTAGATCTAGGTTTTAATCTTTGCCTTCTTCTACTTCTACCTTTCAATTCCTTGTCGTTACATCCATCTTCTTCTATTCTTTTGTTGTAATTTCCTTTATGTTGTTCTTATGCTTTGTTGTAGATCTACTATTGTTCCTTCCATTTTCTTTCAATTTGATAAGAGGTAATTCATAATAATTGTTCTTCTTTGCTTTTCTATTGTTGATCTCTTGCCTTTGTAGTTAGATCTCTCTTTAACTCTTGCAATTTATGTTGTTTACTTTTATTGCCTTTTATGTGTTTGTTGAAATGCCTCTTCTAGATATAGTGTAGGTTTTGTTCCTCTTGGGCTAGGTAGGGTAATTAGTGACTCTTGAATTATCTAATTCCTTTGTTGATTGATAATTAGAAGTTGCTAATTGATTTGAATGCCTATAAAGCTAGTCTTTCCTTTAGGAGTTGATTAGGACTTGAGGAATCAAATTGATTCATCCACTTGACTTTCCTCCATGGTTAGAGGTTAACTAAGTGGGAGCAATGGACAATTTGTCGTCACAATTGAGGAGGATAACTAGGATAGGACTTCTAGTTCTCATATCTTGCCAAGAGCTTTGCTAGTTGTTAGTTTATTTTCTTTGCCATTTTATATTTCTTGTCAAAAATCTTAAAAACCCCAATTATAACTCACAACCAATAACAAGACACTTCATTACAATTCCTAGGGAGAACGACCCGAGGTCCAATACTTCGGTTTATAAATTTTAGGGGTTTGTACTAGTGACAAACAACTTTTTGCATGAAAGGATTGTTATTTGGTTTAGAAACTATACTTTACAACGAGATTTCATTAGTGAAATTCTAAACCGTCAAAAATTCATTCATCACTGCTCCCAGTAGAGTGCTCAGTTAACTAATTGAGCATAGCGCTACCCATTGCCTTTAGCCTTCAATTTTGTTGTGCACCAAGCCTTCCTTGGCACAGCTCCATAGCGCTCCGTTAAGAAAGAGAGCGCAACACCCTTTGCTTGCTAATAAGGTCCCCAGCTTCGAGCCTTGAGGGAAGCATTTGTGGAGCCATTTCTTTTTGAAACAATGAAAGGTAGCGCTCAGTTAAGTAAGGGAGCCCAGCATCCCTTTGTTTTTGGTGGAGCTCCCTTGTTCGAATCACAGTGAATGCATTTTGCCCAATTTCCTTGTGAATTAAGTGTAGCGCTCCTTCCTAGCCATCATGGGTTCGAAACATTGCTAGCTCCTTTTGCCAATTTCTTTCATGAAGCAATGCAAAGTAGCGCTTCCTTTGGTTCCTCATGTGCTTGGTTTGTGACTTGGATGTTTCATTAGCAAATATTGCACCTTGCATTTCTTTTGGTGGAAGCCCGATAAAGTTAACAAAGTTAACCGAGCGCTATGCTTTTTGCCTTGTTCCTTTGAGCGCTCAATTAACTCTTTCAATGCAGCATCCTTGCCTTTTGTGTACTTGGCTTTGTTTGCCCATCTCTAGCCCTCAATTAGAGAGCGCTGTGCACAATAAGAGAGCGCTGCTCCCTTGCTTTCTTGATGCGCCACGCTTTTTCCTTCCTTAGGCCACGCTTTCCTTGTTTCTTTTTTTTTTCTTCACCTTAAAGTAATCAAAACAACCAATCAAAGTATCACCAAATTCACACGGTTTAAAATTCATTCAAAAATCAATTAATTCTAGCTTAAACCTCATGATTTTGTGTCAAATAAAGGGTGGTTGATTGATTCAACAAAACCATGTAAATCCACTCCAAATTACTTACTTACAATGCAAGAAAGTGCATAAAACCTAATGAAACAAGTGAAAAATGCTTGAAAAGCTAGCATAAGATGACTTATCATCACAACACCAAACTCAAACCTTGCTTGTCCCCAAGCAAGCACTAAACATAAGAGAAATGAAATGAAACAGAGAAGTATGCATATCCTTATATAACAGATAAGTGAACTTGGTTCATGGGGTTTTATGCAGACAATGGTAACTCATTTATTACTTGCTAACAAATAAGAAATGATTTTTCAAAGGTTCACTAGAGTTGCTGCTATACTGTCTTACTTTTGCTTGATCCCTTGCTAGATTTTCCTTCTTTATTTTGCCTAGAAAGCTTATTTATTAATGAAGGCTTGGTGGCAAATGTTGCAGCAGCCTTTGGCTTAGTTTTGCTCAATATTTCTTCACCACAGATACATGGCTCACATTGTTTTCCTAAGAGCATTGATGCGCAGCATCTCTTTGGATCACTAAGTGTTTTGTAGCTAGGTTACTCTTGATAGTGGACTTTCAGTTGGCAATCCTAGATCAGTTGATCCAAGTGGCAAAGTTTTGAAATACTCCTCAGAACCTACTTGTCCAAGCATATCCCAGTACAAAAACACCACAGGCATATGTCCTAAGGTCTAAGCTATTGGTGTCTAGCCTTATTGTTTGTTTCTTTGCCAATTTTTGGCTTTTCTCTTTCTTTTTTTCTTCTTGTTTTGCTTCATTATCAAGGGAATTTCATTAATTGACAGATTTTATAGTAGCAAACTAACTCACGCTTCAAAGAATCATGTTATTATGCAGCTTTTTGTTTTATGAGCTAACAATTGAATCAAACAAGTACCACCACTGACTTTCATTCCAACTTCTACAACATTGGACATTCACTTTCTATTTCAAACGTTTTTCTTTTATTTATGCAGAAAGGAAACAACACATAATTCAAGCTAATGATGAATGACAAAATTATGCAGATCCAAGCATTTCTTAGCAAACATTTTCACCTAATTCAACACTTTAGCAAGACATATGGGAATCTCTAAATTAAAACACTTTACAGCAACAAGGATTAAGTATTCAATACAACCTGTTGGGAGTGTCTTGGTGGACGAAATTGTGATCATATTCATTGTAATTGGATTTTAGAAATTGGCACGAGTGGACACAACTCCGTTCAACTAACCAGCAAGTGTACTGGGTCGTCTAAGTAATAAACCTTACGTGAGTAAGGGTCCTCTGCTTCTCACCCCATACTATGTTTCAGATGCAGGTCGAGAGACATCTCGTTAGGCGTCTGGACCCCTGAAACGAAGTGGTTACTGGGTTATTTTTTTGTACAGTGATATATATACGTGTATTTGGCTTTCTCTCTGCATAACTTGTTCTTTTTATCCCCTTAGAGGTTCTATTGATTCTTTTGCGTCTGTCACTAACGCCCAGCAGGTTACAAGTTTGAAGCACGTCACAGTCATTCATTACTGGAATCCTACTCGGAATACCACAGACAAGGTGAGACTTTCCGGATTCC
>NC_029774.3:57695275-57696196 GCF_000817695.3 Arachis duranensis | reverse complement strand
ATCCTACTCGGAACACCACAGACAAGGTTGGACTTTCCGGATCCAGATGAATGCCGCCAACTATCTAACTTATACCACGAAGATTCTGTTGGGGAATCTAAGAGATACACATTCAAGCTCTGTTGCATGTAGAACGGACATGGTTGTCAATCACGCGCGTTCATAAGTGAGAATGATAATGAGGGTAATCTGACTCATAACATTCATCATGTTCTTGGGTACGAATGAATATCTTGGAATAGGACTAAGAGAGATTTGAATAAAAGATAATAGAATTGCATTAATACTTGAGGTACAGCAGAGCTCCACACCCTTAATCTATGGTGTGCAGAAACTCCACCGTTGAAAATACATAAGAAAAAGGTTCAGGCATGGCCGAATGGCCAGCCCTCTCCATGATCAAGTGACCGAATGATCCAGGACTTAAAGTGGTCAAAAGATGTCTAATACAATAGTTAAATGTTCTATATATACTAGACTAGCTCCTAGGGTTTACATGAGTAAGTAATTGATGCATAAATCCACTTCCGGGGCCCACTTGGTGTATGCTTGGGCTGAGCTTGATCTACCNNNNTTAGTGTATGCTTGGGCTGAGCTTGATTAATCCACGAGCTGAGGCTTCTCTTGGAGTTGAACTCCGAGTTATGACGTGTTTTGGGCGTTCAACTCCGGATCATGACGTTTTTCTGGCGTTTAACTCCAGACAGCAGCGTGTACTTGGCGTTCAACGCCAAGTTACGTCGTCATTCTTCGAATAAAGTATGGACTATTATATATTGCTGGAAAGCCCTGGATGTCTAATTTCCAACGCCGTTGAGAGCGCGCCAATTGGAGTTCTGAAGCTCCAGAAAATCCATTTCGAGTGCAGGGAGGTCAGATTCCAACAGCATCAACAGTCCTTTTGTCAGCCTTCTTCAGAGT
>NC_029774.3:57694446-57695220 GCF_000817695.3 Arachis duranensis | reverse complement strand
TTGCTCAGGTCCCTCAATTTCAGCCAGAAAATACCTGAAATCACAGAAAAACACACAAACTCATAGTAAAGTCCAGAAATGTGAATTTAACATAAAAACTAATGAAAACATCCCTAAAAGTAGTTCAAACTTACTAAAAACTATATAAAAACAATGCCAAAAAGCGTATAAATTATCCACTCATCACAACACCAAACTTAAATTGTTGCTTGTTCCCAAGCAACTGAAAATCAAATAGGATAAAAGAAGAGAATATACTATAAATCTCAGAATATCAATGAATATTAATTTAATTAGATGAGCAGGACTTGTAGCTTTTTGCTTCTGAATAGTTTTGGCATCTCACTTTTTCCTTTGAAGTTTAGAGTGATTGGCTTCTCTAGGAACTTAGAATTTCGGATAGTGTTATTGACTTTCCTACTTAAGCATGTTGATTCTTGAACACAGCTACTTATGAGTCTTGGCCGTGGCCCTAAGCACTTTGTTTTCCAGTATTACCACCGGATACAAAAATGCCACAAACACATAACTGGGTGAACCTTTTCAGATTGTGACTCAGCTTTGCTAAAAGTCCCCAATTAGAGGTGTCCAGGGTTCTTAAGCACACTCTTGTTGCCTTGGATCACAACTTTATTTCTTTCTTTTTCTTTTTTTTCTTTTTCTCTTTTTTTCGAATTTTTTTTTTGTTTTCACTGCTTTTTCTTGCTTCAAGAATCATTTTAATGATTTTTCAGATCCTCAGTAACATGTCTCCTTTTTCATCATTCTTTCAAG
>NC_029774.3:57691933-57692207 GCF_000817695.3 Arachis duranensis | reverse complement strand
GTGGAATTTCTATGGTCTCTGTATGAGCCTCAGATTCCTCAGGATCCTTAATAGGAAACTCCTTCTTGCTTGAAGGACGTCCCAGGAGGTCTTCCTCACTGGGATTTTCGTCCTCCTCCTACCTAGTGCATTCGGCCACTTTGATCAAATCAATAGCCTTGCACTCTCCTTTTGGATTCTCTTCTGTATTGCCTGGGAGAATACTGGGAGGAGTTTCAATGACTTTCTTACTCAGCTGGCCCACTTGTGCCTCCAAATTTCTAATGGAGGATCT
>NC_029774.3:57690059-57690972 GCF_000817695.3 Arachis duranensis | reverse complement strand
TTGGATCAACTTCAACAAGAGTGCCTTTATCCTTGTTCTTGCTCATAAGAAAGAGAGAAGAAAACAAGAAAAGAAAGAGGAATCCTCTATGTCACAATATAGAGATTCCTTTATGTTAGTAGAAGAAGAAAGGGGTAGAAGAAGGAAGAAGGATGGATTTGGATTTGGATGAAGAGAGGTGAAGAGAAGTGTTAATAATTAAATAAATAAAAAGAATAAGAAAAGAGAAAGAAGATTTCGAAAATAATTTTTGAAAAAGAAGTTAGTAATTTCGAAAATTAAAAATAAAATAAGTTTAAAATTAAAATTTAAAACAATTAAAAAGAATTTTTGAAAAAGAGAGGGAGAATTTTCGAAAATTTAGAGAGGGAGAAGTAGTTAGGTGGTTTTGAAAAAGATAAGAAACAAACAAAAAGTTAGTTAGTTGATTTGAAAAAGATTTGAAAAACAAACAAAAAGTCAATTAGTTAGTTGAAAAAGATCTGAAAATCAATTTTGAAAAGATAAGAAGATATGATTGAAATCAAATTTTTTTAAAAGATAAAAAGATATGATTGAAAAAAAGATTTAATTTAAAAAGATATGATGGAAAAGATATTTTGAAAAAGATTTGATTTTTAAAGTTAAAATTGATTACTTGACTAACAAGAAACTAAAAGATATGACTCTAGAACTTAAAGATTGAACCTTTCTTAACAAAAAAGTAACAAACTTCAAATTTTTGAACCAATCACATTAATTGTTAGCTAATTTTCGAAAATATGATATAAAGATAAGAAAAAGATTTTGAGAATAATTTGAAAAAGATAATTTTGAAATTTTCGAAAATTATATAAAAAAAATGAAAAAGATATGATTTTTAAAAAAGATTTTGAAAAGATAAGATTTTTAAAATTGAAATTTTGACTTGACT
>NC_029774.3:57677075-57687677 GCF_000817695.3 Arachis duranensis | reverse complement strand
CGAATAAAGTATGGACTATTATATATTGCTGGAAAGCCCTGGATGTCTACTTTCCAACGCCGTTGAGAGCGCGCCAATTGGAGTTCTGAAGCTCCAGAAAATCCATTTCGAGTGCAGGGAGGTCAGATTCCAACAGCATCAGCAGTCCTTTTGTCAGCCTTCTTCAGAGTTTTGCTCAAATCCCTCAATTTCAGCCAAAATTTACCTGAAATCACAGAAAAACACACAAACTCATAGTAAAGTCCAGAAATGTGAATTTAACATAAAAACTAATGAAAACATCCCTAAAAGTAGCTCAAACTTACTAAAAACTATATAAAAACAATGCCAAAAAGCGTATAAATTATCCGCTCATCATGTCTCTCATCTTTCCTTCTGTTGTATTCCTTGGATGATGATGCAGCTCTCTTTTTAAGTGTTTCCCTGCATAATCCTTAGAAGTTGCTTACTTCTCAAGCCCTTAAGCAATTGGTTAGTATGCATGAATTGAGTGTGGCTTTTGAGTTTACTTTGGTGTGTAAACACCAAACTTAATCCCTTGCCAATGTTTTTGATGCAACAAGTTAACCATTTGTGAATCCTTTTGCCTTTGCTAAAGGTTATAAAGCTAAAGCTAGAAAACAGTGGTTGAATAGTTTATCTGATTGCTTGGAGCTAGTAACCATTTATACAAAAGGTGAGAATGCGTTTTTTTATTGAGATTTTTTTTGGTGGAACACCAAACTTAGCATCCTTCATTCTCCCTTAAATTGTTTTGGTGTGCAACACCAAAATTAACTTCTTGCAATACAGATAAAACTAATTAACCTTTTTATTAAAATAGTTGAAAAAGAAAACTACCTCAGGTTGGGTTACTTCCCAACAAGCGCTTCTTTATTGTAACTAGCTTGACATTTTTCATTCTTGCTTAATACATATTCTGAGAACCTCCTTTTCTTTGTCCCATTGGCCTCCCAAGTAATTCTTTGCCCTATGACCATTTGCTGTGAAATAACTCTTTGTTACTTCATCTAGCAATTCAAGGCTTCTATAGGGAAAAACCTTTGTCAGCAAGTATGGACAAGTCCATTTGGATTTGAGCTTGCCAGATAAAACCTTAAGCCTGGAGTTATATAAGAGTACTTGCTGTCCTGGTTTGAACTCCTTCTTTGAGATCTTTTTGTCATGCCACCTCTTAGCTTTTTCCATGTATATCTTAGCACTTTCATAAGCTTCTAGCCTAAACTCATCCAACTCATTTAGTTGTAGCAACCTCTTCTCCCCTGCTGCTTGAGAATCAAGGTTGAGGAGTGATGCTAGGGCATCCAGGCCAGTTTCACTAACCTTTTCTTTACTGTTTTAATGTAGTTTCATGCATTTTCTTAGTGAATAAGGCAAGTTTTAGATAAAATGCACTTACACCTTGATTCAAGCAACTATTGTGAATTTTACATGATTTCATGAGGATCTTGCAAGGATTGAATGACAAATTGATGATGTATAATCTCATGACTTTGGCTAGAGCTTTGATGCACTTTATTTGCTTGATTTTAGGACAAAGGAAGCAAGGAAGAACCACGTTAGTAGTCACATTAACCTAGTTAACGCGACCACTAACGTGGAATGGGAATGAACAAGGCAACATTATTGGGAAAGGTGAGTCCCAATAATGCTTGCGAAGGTTCATAAGGCAACGTTAGTGGTCACGTTAGTGCCACTAAAGTTGGAGTTAACGTGGGCTATATGGGGTTGGAACGTTAGGGAAAAAGGTGATTGCCACTAACGTTCTCGAACCCACAATTTCACTTAACGTTAACATCACTAACGCCCATGCCTAACTCACACTTTTCTGCAAGCTGAGCCCACTAAAGATTGTAACTGCTTCAACTCAAGATCTAAGGCCCACATCCAGGACTTGAAGAACTCACTAGAAGATCAAGAAGAGTAGTATATATAGGAGTAGTTTTGAACTACAGAGAAGCTTGGCACTTATGGAGAACTACCCTCTGTATATTTACTTTTCTGCACTTTTAGCATATATTTTTTTCTGCCATTTTCCATTTCCAGAGCCATGAACAACTAAACCCCTTTCAATGGGTTATGGAGCTCTGTTGTAATTTGATGGATCAATTATAGTTTTCATTCTTCTTCTTCTTTCTTCTCTTTTGATTTACTAGAAAGCTTTCGATCTTAATTCATTTGGTTAGTTGTCTTGGAAAAGAAACTATCCATAATTAGATCTCCTCTGAGCCTTGGAAAAAGGGATGAGGAGATCATGCTAGAAATGCTTTCTCATGTTGGACCAAATTGGGGTCTGGGCAGATATAGTGACATGTAATCCTCCCAACACTTTGATTTGGAAATACATGTGGTATAATCAGTGACCAAACTTCATCTCTTCCCATGAGCAATTAAATCAAGGAATTGGGCAATTGTTCAATCTTAGAGAAATTGGGTTGCTAAGGAATTGGAATCCAATCACCTAAGATTGCCAAGGAGATCAATAGATGCTTTGATTGAGGAAGAGATGAAAATGAATTTGATCCGGAGAATACAACATCTACTGAGCCAATGAATTCCCCATTTCTAATCTTACCCATTCTTTTTACTTTCTGTCATTTATTTCCATGCTCATTCCCCCAAATTCCCATCTAAGATTCTGCACTTTATTTTCTGCTATTTACTTTCTCGCCATTTAATTTTCTGCAATTCTCATACTACATTCTGTTTAGCTCAACTAGCATATTATTCCAACTAAAGTTGCTTGACCAATCAATCCCTGTGGGATTCGACTTCACTCTATTGTGAGTTTTTACTTGACGATAATTCGGTATACTTACCGAAGGGAAATTTGTTGCGAGACAAGCTTTTGTGCATCAAGTTTATGGCGTCGCTGCCGGGTATTGATTTTGTATCAACAATGATTAAGTTGGAAGTTCACTAGATTGAGCATTTTTCTTTTGTTTGTTTACTTTATTCAGTCGTTTACCTTCAGTTTGTTTCGTTTCTTTCTCATCCCCTATACCCTCTCTGTTTTCTTTCTTTCTTTGTTATTATTTACAATTCTGCTCACTAACCCACTAACTATTTGATAATTTGCACCACTCACACTAACAATCACTCTAACAAGAATAATCACTTCATTTTATTTCTTGTTGTGTGCTTTGTTAGTTGTATGACAGGGAGAAGAGGGGGAGCTTCAACTTCCTTCGATTCAGAACCTGAAAGGACCCTTTGGAGACTAAGGAGGGAAGCAAGAGGGAAAGGATTTGTTGGTGCTGAGGAAGAGGAAGAGTATTTTGAAACGAACATGGAGGAGAACTTGGAAAACAACCATGAAGAAGAGGCTCACAATCATGCCAAAGAAGGCACTGCAAATTATGTTGGGTAAGAGAGGAGAGTTTTCAGCTCTTACATCAATCCAAACCTAGGAAACTGTGGAAGTAGCATCCAAAAGCCTACCATACATGCCAACAACTTTGAACTAAAACCTCAACTCATCACCCTTGTTCAAAACAACTGCTCATTTGGAGGAAGTGCTCAAGAAGACCCCAATCAACATCTAACCACTTTCCTGAGAATTTGTGACACTGTAAAGTCTAATGGAGTCCACCCGGATGTCTATAGACTGCTTTTGTTCCCTTTTTTACTCAAGGACAAAGCATCCAAATGGCTTGAATCCTTCCCAAAGGAGAGCTTAACAAATTGGGAAGATGTGGTGAACAAATTTTTGGCAAGGTTCTAGCCTCCTCAAAGAATTAACAGGTTAAGAGCTGAGGTGCAAACTTTCGGGCAACAAGATGGTGAAACTCTCTATGTGGCATGGGAGAGGTTCAAGGACTTAACAAGAAGATGCCTACCGGACATGTTCAATGAATGGGTTCAACTTCACATTTTCTATGAAGGTCTCTCTTATGAGTCAAAGAAAGCTGTAGACCATTCATCAGGGGCTCTCTAAACAAGAAGAAAACCATTGAAGAAGCCATAGATGTCATTAAAACAGTAGCTGCGAATGACTACTTCTATGCCTCTGAAAGAAGCAACACTCGAGGAGTAATGGAGCTGAACCACATGGATGCATTGTTAGCTCAAAATAAGATGATCACCAAGCAGCTAGCAGATCTTACCAATAAGGTAGAGGAAAACCAAGTTACAGCAGTCATCGCTTCATCACCAGCTCAAGAAGGAGTGGATATAGGAGAAGAATGTGACTGGGAACAAGCCAACTATGTTGGGAACTCACCTAGACAAATCCATGATCCATACTCCAAAACTTACAACTCTGGATGGAGAAATCACCCCAACTTTGGGCGGGGAAATCAACAAGATCAAGGCCAAGACCAGAGATGCCACAACCACAACCCCAACAATAATGCAACTCACCAATATACCTCACAGAGATCTTATTAACATCCATCTAACCACCCTTCTCAACCACCTAATCCCAACCCATCATCACTAACTGAGGATAGACTTTCCAAGATTGAGACTCTACTTGAAGACATATGTAGAGAAGTCCAAGACATTAAGGTGTTTAAGGAGGAAGTGCAAGCCAATATCAAAAACCAAGGGGAAAACATCAAGAGACTAGAATCTCAAGTAGGGTATCTAGCTCAACAAATTCCCAAACCGACTGATGGTTTTCCAAGTGACACAGAGAAGAACCCAAGAGGAGAAACAAAGAAAGTAAGGTGGGAAGAATGTAAGATGATCACCACAAGTGATGAGATGAGTATGGAGGAAGTAGAACACCTCCAAGACAGTCCAAAGGGAAACCATGAAGAATGAAACCATGCACCCTAACTCACACTCAAGGAAGAGCTGAAGAAAAGGGTGATACTGAACCCATATGCACCCTTTTCCTAAAGGCTTAAGGGTGGTGTAGCAGGGAGAATGTATTCAAGGTTCCTCGACATGTTTGCATCTCTTAATATAAATATACCATTCATTAAGGCCCTCCAGCAAATGCCCTCCTACATTAAGTATATAAAGGAGCTACTAGCCAGAAAGATTTCATTGAAGTTGGACAAACAATAAAGATGAACAGGGATTGCAGTGCTCTCATTCAAATAGAGCCACCCACAAAGAAGAAGGATCCAGGGAGTTTTCACATTCCCTGTGCTATAGGAGAAACAATGATTGATAAGGGACTCTGTGACCTGGGAGCAAGTATCAACCTAATGCCTCTATCTCTCATGAAAAAGCTTCAAATCAATGAGCTAACACCCACAGATGTAATCATCAAATTAGCTGACAAAACTCAAAAACATGCAATAGGAGTGGTTGAGAATGTGTAAGTGAAGGTTGGGAACTACTTCCTCCCCACAGACTTTGTCATCCTGGAAATGGATGAGAATCCTATTCACCCCATCATTCTGGGAAGGCCATTCTTAGCCACAGCCAGAGCACTTATAGATGTGGAGCGAGGAGAGCTAGTATTGAGAATACATGATGAGCAGCTCACCTTCAATGTTTTCAAACTCTCACAAGAAGCAGATCATGATAACAAAGAGCTGAAAGAAGAGTCAAACAAGGGAGCTCAAGCACTACCCCTAAGAACTCCTGTGGCTAACAACCAATGTGATAAAAAAGAACATCAACCAAGTGCAATCCAAAAGGAACCAGACCCACCAGAGTCATATGAGATAGGCAACAAAACCATTCTCAAAAAGGAATTCACAAGGAACAAATTGACATCAAGGGACACAAGAAAAAAGGTCCCAAGGTGATCGAAAAATAAGAAAATTCCTATAGAAGATTTCTTTCCAGGAGATGAAGTGGTCTCTACATACTTTCCATCTATACCACCTCATCTCCCCACCATTCCATCTCAGCTGCCTCCAGTATACACCATCAACAAAATCTTATCTCTAGAACATGTGGAACTTCTCAACAAAGCCAATGAAAACATGTTCACTGCAAGGGGAAAGATTTTAAGGACTACCAACCACCTTGACAAGGATCAAACGTCAAGCTAATGACGCTAAAGAAGCGCTTCATGGGAGGCAACCCATGTTCTATACCCTATCTCTTTAATCTCTAATAGTAGTAATAAAGGAAATTTCATGGATTCTAAATCAACTTCAACAAACAATATAAAACCCTCTACATGTAGCATATAGTACATGTTAAGTTTGGTGTTCAAGGCACACCAAGAGGGCTTGAACACACTTCATGATGTGAGATTATTTCTGATTCTTGTTGCACCATATGATCACAAACAAATTTGGTGTACCAACGTTTCATGCATGGAAAACTTAGTGGTTAATTGATTTGCATTCATGGAAAGCATTTAGTTATTTAGATATTTCAAAAACAAAAAAAAAGATTTTTTTTAGCAGTTAGTCCACACCTTAATATTTCCCATCAACAATTTCAATTAACCGTTTGCATTCCTTTTATCTTGTATAGGAAATCAAAAAGGGTATTGATGGTTCTTGATAGGACAATCAAGGAAGGGAGATTCGGCCACTATGCCAAGGAACTTATACACTTGTCTCCAAGGGGAGTATGTTGGAAAGCATAGCCATGCAACATTGGAAAGTGGATAGCCTTGGAGACCGAATCAAGAATCTCATAAAAGAGGTGATCCTTGTGCTCATCCAAAGTCAAGCCCCAACCGTCCATCACAAAACAACACCATCAATCCACACCTTTCAAACACCCATCACTCTTCTATATAAATAATCCCCACTTTACAATCTCTCCGTACACACTTCTTACTTTTATTCCTCTCCCTTCTTTCTCTTGGACACACACACTTCATCCTCCTTCAAAAGTTCCATACACACCCTCATAGCCACGTCTTGTGAGCAACAAACATATCAATCATCCTACATGGCATTCTCAAGCTCTAAGAGGCAAAAAGGAAAGGAGCCCATGGAGCAGCTTCCTTTCGACACGGAAGATTCAAGACCGCCTTCCATGAGCTTCAATATGAACAGATCAAGAACAAGAAAATATTGCCAGAGTTGACATTCCAATTTAACGAGGATGAGTGCCCTAAGATCAGGGAAAAGATTTCACAGAGTGGTTGGCAAAAGCTCACCAACCCAGAGACAAAGATAAATGCAAACCTCATCAAAGAGTTCTATGCAAATACAGTCAGAGAAGACAGTACTAGGGCCCCCACCTTCAAAAGTTATGTAAAAGGAATTGAGGTGGACTTCAACCCCAACGCTATAACAAGGACTCTTCAGCTGAAATCACATATTTTGATGAGCTTAACTATCAAGTAAGAATAAGTAATGCTCCCGAGGAAGATGAACTTGAAGAAATCGTGAATGATATGTGTGTTATTGGGTCTGATTGGGAAAGATACTCAGACAAGAGGCTGAGGTTTATTAGGAGAGGAGACCTCATCCCAGAAGCCAAGGGATGGTTTGGGATAGTAAGGAGGTCTATCCTTCCAGCCACAAACAATACTGAGGTCAATATTGCTCGAGCTACCATGGTACATTGCTTAGTAAAGGGTGGAAGCATCAATGTGCATGAAATTATAGCTGAAGGGATTCAGGATTCAGCTGAGAAGAATGATCCGGGTGCTAGACTTTGGTACCCCAACACCATCCTGAGGCTATGCATGAAAGCCAAAGTAGTATTCGAAGACAACAATCCACAATGGGTAAATCCTAGGAGGTTATTCACGCTCCGATGCATAAATTATGTGACACCCGCCCAACAGCAAAGGAGGCCTCAGATAAGGAAAAGAACTGCACAAGAAAAGTCCCACCAAGAAGAACCTTACCAAGAAGAACCACAACAAACAGGGCACCGGCAAAAAGGACAATATGATCCAACTAATATAAATCTGTTTCACAGCAAGAAAGCCATTGAGTATATGGCAAGTAGCTATATGGAGGGACAAGAACAGCAACTACATGTCCAAGCTCAAATGATGGATCATCAAGAAAAACTACTCTCTAGTTGGATGGATCAACAAAGAGAGTGGCAGAAACAGCAAATAGAATTACAACAGGAGCATTACTCCCAGCTCACCCAAGCCATCAGTCAAGTGTCCGAAAGACAAGAGAGCCAGGAAAAATGTCTTCAAGAACTCAACCAACGCCAGATAAACCAGATGAAAGCATTCAACGAATTCAGTATGCTTAACGAAGGAAGGCAACTGCATCGAGAAGAATTTAGCATAAACACTCAGGCTAAGTTAACCTATATGACTGGGCATATGCATAATCTGCACCCTGCCATTCCAAGTTATGAAGCAGTCTGTAAGGACTTGACAGAACAAGAAGAGGGAAAGGTGAAACAACAAAAGGAGGCATTAAAGAAGAAGATGGAGGATGCTGGTTTCTGGAAAAAAGCTGATCGGAAAGCGCAAGGGGAATGGAGACTCAAGAAATCAATGAGGATCCCAAGACAAAGGAACAAAGGCATCCCCATGAATAAAAGGTGGTGGAGTTCCTTCTTAGTTTGATCTTTTTCAAAGCTTTAAATAAGGAAAATCATGTATGAAACAGAACATGCTTCCATAGTAGTTTAGGAATTTTCAATTATGCTTTAAAATGTGTTGCTTAGGTCCATGCTCACTAGTCTAGGTCCTTAGTTTTCATCTTCATCTTTCTTACTTGTATGCCTGTCCTTTAAGTTAATCAGAAAGAAAATGTTATGATAAGAGCAAGAGTGGAGTTATTTTGTGAAGTAAGTTCTGAATGTTTGTGGTAGGGTGATTAGTTAGCTAAGTAAGTTGGTTCACCAAACAAGGAAAGAAAGCAACTATCTATCCTGAATCCTATGCTCAAAACACATCCTATGAGACTAATGAAATAATAAGACCCCAATAAGAAAAGAGAAAGAGCAATAAAAGTGAAAAGGAAAAACAATAAGAAAATAATGCTAGGCACCATCAGTTTGAATATTGAGGCATGTGTCTGTGGTGTTCATGTGCAAGGGATATGCTTGGATGAATAAGCTCTTAGGGGTGCCTTATCACCTAGTAACTTAGATTAACTAATCCGGGATTATCAGCTTAAAATCCACTATCAAGAGCAAACTTTGCTACAGATCACTTAGCAACCCAAAGAGGTGTTGGACACCAAGGTCTCAAGAAAGAAAAATAACAAACCATGTGCCTGTGGTGTGTATGTATGAAGGAAAGAGACTTGAAGGAGTAAGTCCTTAGGGGTGTCATAACACCTAGCACCTTGAACCAACTGGTTCGGGAGTGTTGGCTGAAAGCTTATCATAAAGAGTTGCCCTCTTACAGAGCACTTAGCCTAAAAAGGAATGCAATAAACCTTGGAAAAGAAGGAAAGATCAACAACTAGGAAGTCTCAAGGGATGAAAGCAAGCAAGTGTTCAAGGGCATGATAAAGGCCTGAAACCTAGTAAAGGAATGAACCTAAGTTGCTATGCATGAAACCCCATAAACTAGGAATTTTACTTTTATATTGTTCATCTTGTTCTTTCATTCATTATTCCTATATTTCAGTACTTGCTTAGGAACAAGCAAGCTTTAAGTTTGGTGTTGTGATGCCAGGGCATCTAGGTCAGTTTCACTGACCTTTTCTTTACTGTTTTAGGGTAGTTTCATGCATTTTCTTAGTTAATAAGTCAAGTTTTGGATAAAAATGCACTTACACCTTGATTCAAGTAACTATTATGAATATTACATGATTTCATGAGGATCTTGCAAGAATTGCATGACAAATTGATGATGCATAATCTCATGACTTTGGCTAGAACTTTGATGCACATTATTTGCTTGATTTCAGGACAAAGGAAGCAAGGAAGAACCACGTTAGTAGTCACGTTAACCTAGTTAACGCGACCACTAACGTGGAATGGGAATGAACAAGGCAACGTTATTGGGAAAGGTGAGTCCCAATAACGCTTGTGAAGGTTCATAAGGCAACGTTAGTGGTCACGTTAGTGCCACTAACGTTGGAGTTAACATGGGCTATATGGGGTTGGAATGTTAGTGAAAAAGGTGACTGCCACTAACGTTCTCAAACCCACAATCTCACTTAACGTTAACATCACTAACGCCCATGCCTAACCCACACTTTTCTGCAAGCTGAGCCCACTAAAGATTGTAACTGCTTCAACTCAAGATCTAAGGCCCACATCCAGGACTTGGAGAACTCACTAGAAGATCAAGAAGAGTAGTATATATAGGAGTAGTTTTGAACTATAGAGAAGCTTGGCACTTTGGACAACTACCATCTGTATATTTACTTTTCTGCACTTTTAGCATGTATTCTTTTCTGCCATTTTCCATTTCCAGAGCTATGAACAACTAAACCCCTTTCATTGGGTTAGGGAGTTCTATTGTAATTTGATGGATCAATTATAGTTTTCATTCTTCTTCTTCTTTCTTCTCTTTTGATTTACTAGAAAGCTTTCAATTTTAATTCAATTGGTTAGTTGTCTTGGAAAAGAAACTCTCCATAATTGGATCTTGATGAGGGGATAATTTATACGCTTTTTGGCATTGTTTTTAGTATGTTTTTAGTATGATCTAGTTAGTTTTTAGTATATTTTTATTAGTTTTTAGTTAAAATTCACTTTTCTAGACTTTACTATGAGTTTGTGTGTTTTTCTGTGATTTCAGGTATTTTCTGGTTGAAATTGAGGGTCCTGAGCAAAAATCTGATTCAGAGATTG
>NC_029774.3:57676696-57677060 GCF_000817695.3 Arachis duranensis | reverse complement strand
AAAAGGACTGCTGATGTTGTTGGAATCTGACCTCCCTGCACTCGAAATGAATTTTCTGGAGCTACAGAAGCCCAATTGGCGCGCTCTAAATGGCGTTGGAAAGTAGACATCCTGGGCTTTCCAGCAATATATGATAGTCCATACTTTGCCCAAGATTTGATGGTCCAAATCGGCGTTCAAAGTCACCCTCAGAATTCCCAGCGTTAAACGCCGGAACTGGCACAAGGATGGGAGTTAAACGCCCAAACTGGCATAAAAGCTGGCGTTTAACTCCAAGAAGAGTCTCTGCACGAAAATGCTTCAATGCTCAGCCCAAGCACACACCAAGTGGGCCCGGAAGTGGATTTTTATGTCATTTACTCAT
>NC_029774.3:57675926-57676539 GCF_000817695.3 Arachis duranensis | reverse complement strand
CAGCCATGCCTAGACCTTGTTCTTATGTATTTTCAACGGTGGAGTTTCTACACACCACAGATTAAGGTGTGGAGCTCTGCTATACCTCGAGTATTAATGCAATTACTATTGTTCTTCTATTCAATTCCGCTTGTTCTTGTTCTAAGATATCACTTGTTCTTCAACTTGATGAATATGATGATCTGTGACACTCATAATCATTCTCACCAATGAACGTGTGCCTGACAACCACCTCCGTTCTACCTTAGATTGGGTGGATATCTCTTGGATTCTTTAACCGGAATCTTCGTGGTATAAGCTATAATTGATGGCGGCATTCAAGAGAATCCGGAAGGTCTATACCTTGTCTGTGGTATTCTGAGTAGGATTCAATGATTGAATGACTGTGACGAGCTTCAAACTCCTGAGGGCTGGGCGTTAGTGACAGACGCAAAAGAATCTGGATTCTATTCCAACCTGATTTAGAACCGACAGATGAATAGCCGTGCCGTGACAGGGTGCGTTGAACATTTTCACTGAGAGGATGGGAGGTAGCCACTGACAACGGCGAAACCCTTGCATACAGCTTGCCATGGAAAGGAGTAAGAAGGATTGGATGAAGACAGTAGGAAAG
>NC_029774.3:57674221-57675204 GCF_000817695.3 Arachis duranensis | reverse complement strand
TCATTTTGTTAGTGTCAGTAGTATACAAACTGCTAAGTTTGGTGTCTTGCATGCATTGTTATTTGATTTTAGTTGCATTTTGATTATTCCTCATTATTAAAAATCAAAAAATATTTTTAATGTGTGTCTTTTCAAGTCAATAATACAGAGAATTGAAGATTCAGAACATACTGCAGAGGAATTACACAGAAAAAGCTGGGCGTTGCCTGGCTGGGCGTTTAACGCCAGCCAGGGTGCCTGGCTGGGCGTTTAACGCCAGCCAGGGTGCCTGGCTGGGCGTTTAATGCCCAAAAGGGTAGAGTTTTGGGCGTTTAACGCCCAAAAGGGTAGCATTTTGGGCGTTAAACGCCAGAATGGATACCATTCTGGGCGTTTAACGCCAGGATGGCACAGGAGGGAATATTCTGTTTTTAATTCAGATTTTTTTCAGGTTTTCAAAATTTTTCAAAATCAAATCTTTTTCAAATCATATCTTATCAATCATATATTTTCAAAATCAATTTCTTTCTATTTTCAAAGATACTTACTATCAATTAATAATTTGATTCAACATTTCAAGTATGTTGCCTTTTCTGTTGAGAAAGGTTTAATGTTTGAATCATATCTTTTCTTGATAGCCAAGTCATTAATTTTCAAAATCAAATCTTTTTAAAATGTTTTTCAAATCATATCTTCTCAATCACATCTTTTTAAAACCAATCGTATCTTCTTAACCACATCTTTTTCAAAATAGTTTTCAATCAAATCTTTTTTATTTCTAATTTCAAAATCTTTTTCAAAAATCACTTGATTTCTTTTCCACTCTTATTTTCGAAAATCAATTAGTATTTTTCAAAATGTGTTTAAAATCTTTTACTTAATTTTCGAAAATTACTTCCCCTCTTCTCACATCCTTCTATTTTTGGACTAACACTATTCCTTAATGCACAATTCGAACTCCATCTTCTTTGATAAGTTCAAATTTTCTACTTCTGCCTTCTATT
>NC_029774.3:57673216-57673992 GCF_000817695.3 Arachis duranensis | reverse complement strand
AATTAGTTTCTCTAATGCAACAGAATTGCAAGTTCCATGGACTTCCATTGGAAGATCCTCATCAGTTCTTAGCTGAGTTCTTGCAAATCTGTGACACTGTCAAGACTAATGGGGTTGACCCTGAGGTCTTCAGACTTATGCTATTCCCTTTTGCTGTAAGAGACAGAGCTAGGATATGGTTGGACTCACAACCTAAAGAAAGCCTAAACTCTTGGGAAAAGCTAGTCAATGCCTTCTTAGCAAAGTTCTTTCCACCTCAAAAATTGAGTAAGCTTAGAGTGGAAGTCCAAACCTTCAGACAGAAAGAAGGAGAATCCCTCTATGAAGCTTGGGAAAGATACAAACAATTAATCAGAAAGTGCCCCTCTGATATGCTTTCTGAATGGAGCATCATAGGTAGTTTCTATGATGGTCTCTCTGAACTATCCAAGATGTCTTTGAATAGCTCTGCTGGAGGATCTCTTCATCTGAAGAAGACGCCTACAGAAGCTCAAGAACTAATTGAAATGGTTGCAAATAACCAATTCATGTATACTTCTGAAAGGAATCATGTGAACAATGGGACAAATCAGAAGAAAGGAGTTCTTGAGATTGACACTCTGAATGCCATATTGGCTCAGAACAAAATATTGACTCAGCAAGTTAATATGATCTCTCAAAGTCTGTCTGGAATGCAAAATGCACCAGGTAGTACTAAGGAAGCTTCATCTGAAGAAGAAGCTTATGATCCTGAGAACCCTTCAATGGAAGAGGTGAATTACATGGGAGAACCCTAT
>NC_029774.3:57672164-57672776 GCF_000817695.3 Arachis duranensis | reverse complement strand
ATGAGACTTGGGAGGATGAACCCCCTTTGCTCACCAAAGAACTGGATGACTTGTCTAGGCAAAAATTACCTCAAAAGAAACAGGATCCTGGGAAGTTTTCAATACCTTGTACCATAGGCACCGTGACCCTCAAGAAGGCCTTGTGTGACCTAGGGTCAAGTGTAAACCTCATGCCTCTCTCTGTAATGGAGAAGCTAGGGATCTTTGAGGTGCAAGCTGCAAAAATCTCACTAGAGATGGCAGACAACTCAAGGAAACAAGCTTATGGACTTATAGAGGATGTTCTGGTAAAGGTTGAAGACCATTACATCCCTGCTGATTTTATAGTCCTAAAGACTGGGAAGTGCATGGATGAATCCATCATCCTTGGCAGACCCTTCCTAGCCACAGCAAAGGCTGTGATTGATGTTGATAGAGGAGGATTGATCATTCAAGTTAATGGAGAATCCTTTGTGTTTGAAGCTCAAGGATATCCCTCTGTCACCATGGAGAGGAAGCATGAAAAGCTTCTCTCAAAACAGAGTTAAACAGAGACCCCACAGTCAAACTCTAAGTTTGGTGTTGGGAGGCCACAACCAACTTCTAAGTTTGGTGTTGAACCCCCACATTCAA
>NC_029774.3:57671183-57671925 GCF_000817695.3 Arachis duranensis | reverse complement strand
CACTAAAACAGAAAAAAAAAATAGCACACCCTGGAGGAGAATTTGCTGGCTTTTAAACGCCAGTAAGGCTAGCAGATGGGCGTTTAACGCCCAGTCTGGCACCATTCTGGGAGTTTAACACCAGAAAGGGGTACCAGACTGGCGTTAAATGCCAGAAAAGGGCAAGAACTTGGCGTTAAACGCCAGAATGGGCACCAGCCCGGCGTTTAACGCCAGAATTGGCACAAAGGGCATTCTTGCTCGCCACTTGGTGCAGGGATGACTTTTCCTTGACACCTCAGGATCTGTGGACCCTACAGGATCCCTACCTACCCCACCACTCTCTCTCTTCTTCACCCATTCACCAATCACCTCAACACCTCTTCCCCAAAAACCCTTCACCTATCAAATCCCATCTTTCTCTTCACCACTCACATCTATCCTTCATAAAACCCCACCTACCCCACCATTCAAATTCAAAACACTTTCCCTCCCAAATCCACCCTCCCATAACCGAACCCTACCCCTCTCTCCACTCCTATATAAACCCATCTTCACTCCTTCATTTTCACACAACCTAAACACTACTTCTCCCCCTTTGGCCAAACCACAAAGCCATTTCCATCTCCTTCATTTTTTCTTCTTCTACTCTCTTCTTTTCTCTTTTGCTCGAGGACGAGCAAACCTTTTAAGTTTGGTGTGGTAAAAGCATTACTTTTTGTTTTTTCATAACCATTTATGGCATCTAAGGCCGGAGAAACCT
>NC_029774.3:57670606-57671062 GCF_000817695.3 Arachis duranensis | reverse complement strand
GCATCAAGACCACTTCTATGAAGTTGTGGCCTTGAAGAAGGTGATCCCCGAGGTCCCTTTCAAACTCAAAAAGAGTGAATATCCGGAGATCCGACATGAGATCCAAAGAAGACGTTGGGAAGTTCTTACCAACCCCATTCAACAAGTCGGAATCTTAATGGTTCAAGAGTTCTATGCCAATGCATGGATCACCAAGAACCATGATCAAAGTGTGAACCCGGACCCAAAGAATTGGCTTACTATGGTTCGGGGGAAATACTTGGATTTTAGTCCGGAAAATGTAAGGCTGGCATTCAACTTGCCCATGATGCAAGGAGATGAACACCCTTACACTAGAAGGGTCAACTTTGATCAAAAGTTAGACCAAGTCCTCATAGACATTTGTGAAGAGGGCGCCCAATGGAAGAGAGATTCAAGAGGAAAGCTGGTTCAATTGAGAAGGCATGACCTCAAGCC
>NC_029774.3:57655756-57670286 GCF_000817695.3 Arachis duranensis | reverse complement strand
CAAGGAAGAGACATTGAGGAGCTCAAGCACTCCATAGGACCTTCAAGAGGAAGAACGAGCCGCCATCACTAAGGTGGACCCGTTCTTTAATTTCCTTGTTCTTTATTTTTCTGTTTTTTCGAAAATTATGCTTATGTTTACTATGTTTGTGTCTTGTGATCATTGGTGTCTTAGTGTATATGCCTTAAAGTTATGAATGTCCTATGAATCCATCACCTTTCTTGAATGAAAAATGTTCTTAATTGAAAAAGAGAAGAATTGCATGAATTTTGAATTTTATAACAGTTTAATTATCTTGATGTGGTGGCAATACTTTTGTTTCTGAATGTATGCTTGAACAGTGCATATGTCTTTTGAATTTGTGGTTCATGGATGTTGGCTCTTGAAAGAATGATGAAAAAGGAGACATGTTACTGAGGATCTGAAAAATCATAAAAATGATTCTTGAAGCAAGAAAAAGCAGTGAATACAAAAAAAAATTTCGAAAAAAAAGAAAAAGAAAAAGAAAGAGAAAAAGAAAGAAAAAGAAAGAAAAAGAAAGAAATAAAAGAGAGATCCAAGGCAAAAAGAGTGTGCTTAAGAACCCTGGACACCTCTAATTAGGGACTCTAGCAAAGCTGAGTCACAATCTGAAAAGGTTCACCCAATTATGTGTCTGTGGCATGTATGTATCCGGTGGTAATACTGGAAGACAGAGTACTTTGGGCCACGGCCAAGACTCAATAAGTAGCTATATTCAAGAATCATCATACTTAACTAGGAGAATCAATAACACTATCTAGATTCTGAGTTCCTAAAGAAATCAATGACACTATCTGGATTATGAGTTCCTAAACAAGCCAATCATTCTGAATTTCAAAGGATAGAGTGAGATGCCAAAACTATTCAGAGGCAAAAAGCTAAAGGCCCCGCTCATCTAATTAATACTGATCTTCATAGATATTTTTGGAATTCATTGTATATTCTCTTTGTTTTTATTTGATTTTCAGTTGCTTGAGGACAAGCAACAATTTAAGTTTGGTGTTGTGATGAGCGGATAATTTATACGCTTTTTTGCATTATTTTTAGTATGTTTTTATTATTTTTTAGTATAGTTTTATTAGTTTTTAGTTAAAATTCACTTTTCTGGACTTTACTATGAGTTTGTGTGTTTTTCTGTGATTTCAGGTATTTTCTGGCTGTTATTAGTTTTAAAGCAAAATTCACATTTCTGGACTTTACTATGAGTTTTTGTGTTTTTCTGTGATTTTAGGTATTTTATGGCTGAAATTGAGGGACTTGAGCAAAAATCTGATTTAGAGGCTGAAAAAGTACTGCATATGCTGTTGGATTATGACCTCCCTGCACTCGAAGTGGATTTTCTGGAGCTACAGAAGCTTAATTGGCGCGCTCTCAACGGCGTTGGAAAGTAGATATCCTGGGCTTTCCAGAAATATATAATAGTCCATACTTTACGCAAGATTTGATGGCCCAAACCGGCGTTCAAAGTCACCCTCAGAATTCCCAGCGTTAAACGCCGGAACTGGCACAAGGATGGGAGTTAAACACCCAAACTAGCACCAAAGCTGGCGTTTAACTCCAAGAAGAGTCTCTACACGAAAATGCTTCAATGCTCAGCCCAAGCACACACCCAGTGGGCCCGGAAGTAGATTTTTATGTCATTTACTCATCTCTGTACACCCTAGGCTACTAGTTTTCTATAAGTAGGACGTTCACGGCCATGCCTAGACCTTGTGGAGCTCTGCTGTACCTCGAGTATTAATGCAATTACTATTGTTCTTCTATTCAATTCCGCTTGTTCTTGTTCTAAGATATCACTTGTTCTTCAACTTGATGAATATGATGATCCGTGACACTCATCATCATTCTCACCAATGAACGTGTGCCTGACAACCACCCCCGTTCTACCTTAGATTGGGTGGATATCTCTTGGATTCTTTAACCGGAATCTTCGTGGTATAAGCTAGAATTGATGGCGGCATTCAAGAGAATTTGGAAGGTCTAAACCTTGTCTGTGGTATTCTGAGTAGGATTCAATGATTGAATGACTGTGACGAGTTTCAAACTCCTAAGGGCTGGGCGTTAGTGACAGACGCAAAAGAATCTGGATTCTATTCCAACCTGATTGAGAACCGACAGATGAATAGCCGTGCCGTGACAAGGTGCGTTGAACATTTTCACTGAGAGGATGGGAGGTAGCCACTGACAACGGTGAAACCCTTGCATACAGCTTGCCATGGAAAGGAGTAAGAAGGATTGGATGAAGACAGTAGGAAAGCAGAGAGACGGAAGGGACACAGCATCTTCATACGCTTATCTGAAATTCTCACCAATGAATTACATAAGTATCTCTATCTTTATCTTTATGTTTTATTCGTACATCACCCATACCCATTTGAGTTCGCCTGACTAAGATTTACAAGGTGACCATAGCTTGCTTCATACCAACAATCTCTGTGGGATCGACCCTTACTCGCGTAAGGTTTATTACTTGGACGACCCAGTACACTTGCTGGTTAGTTGTGCGAAGTTGTGTTTATGCCACAGTATTGAACACCAAGTTTTTGGGTTCATCACCGGGGATTAATTGAGTTGTGAAAAGTATTGATCACAATTTCGTGCACCAGATCTCCTCTGAGTCTTGGAAAAGGGATGAGGAGATCATGCTAGAAATGCTTTCTCATGTTGGACCAAATTGGGGTATGGGCGGATATAGTGACATGTAATCCTCCCAACACTTTGATTTGGAAATACATGTGGTATAATCAGTGACCAAACTTCATCTCTTCCCATGAGTAATTAAATCAATGAATTGGGCAATTGTTCAAGCTTAGAGAGATTGGGTTGCCAAGGAATTGGAATCCAATCACCTAAGATTGCCAAGGAGATCAATAGATGCTTTGATTGAGGAAGAAATGAAAATGAATTTGATCCGGAGACTACAACATCTCCTGAGCCCAATGAATTCCCCATTTCTGATCTTACCCATTCTTTTTACTTTCTGTCATTTATTTCCATGCTCATTCCCCCAAATTCCCATATATGATTCTGCACTTTATTTTCTGCTATTTACTTTCCCGTCATTTAATTTTCTGCAATTCTCATACTACATTCTGTTTAGCTCAACTAGCATACTATTCCAACTAAATTTGGTTGATCAATCAATCCCTGTGGGATTTGACCTCACTCTATTATGTGTTTTTACTTGACGATAATTCGGTATACTTGCCAAAGGGAAATTTGTTGCGAGACAAGTTTTCGTGCATCAAGGAGTTTAGTGGCCCAAAAAGCTTTATGTTCAAGCTCGACAGGGAGGTGACAAGATTTGCCATATAACAGCTGAAAAGGGGACTTCCCAATAGGAGTTTTGAATGCTGTCATGTATGCCCAAATTGCGTCTTCTAGTTTTCTGGCCCAATCTTTCCTGGTTACTCCCACAGTCTTTTCCAAAATCCTCTTCAACTCCCTATTTGCAAGCTCTGCTTGGCCATTGGTCTGTGGGTGATATGGTGTGGCTACTTTATGCATCACCCCATATTTGTGGAGTAGTTTCTCCATCTATTTGTTGTAGAAATGGCTGCCACCATCACTAACCAGACCTTTAGGTACTCCATACCTAGTGAATATGTGCTTTTTTAGGAATTGAAGGATAACTTGTGCATCACACGTGGTTGTGGCTATATCTTCCACCCACTTTGAGACATATTCCACTACTACAAGTATGTATTTGAAAGAATATGAAGGAGAAAAAGGACCCATGAAGTCAATGCCCCATAAATCAAAGAGTTCTACCTCTAGGATGTAGTTTTGAAGCATCTCACTTCTTTTTGTTAATCCCCCACCCCTTTGGCACTCATTGCACTGATGAACAAACTCTCTAGAATCCTTAAATATGGTAGGCCAATAAAATCTGCTTTGAAGTATCTTGGCTGCTGTTCTTTCTGGGCCAAAATGTCCACCATAAGCTGAACCATGACAGTGCCACAATATGCTTCTCATCTCACCTTCAGGAACACATTTCCTTATCATTCCATCTGAACATCTTTTGAATAAGAATGGCTCATCCTATAGGAATTTCTTTGCTTCATTAAGTAGCTTTTTCACTTGTTGCTTGGTGAATTCCTTGGGAATCTTTCTTCCAACCTTATAGTTTACAATGTCTGCAAACTAAGGGGTTTGTTGAATCTGTAAGAGGTGTTCATTTGGAAAGCTTTCATTCACTGGATGTGAGGCTTCTTGAATTGTTTCTTGTGGCAATCTCGATAGATGATCAACAACTTGGTTCTCACTACCCTTCCTGTCCTTTATTTCAATGTCAAACTCTTGTAGAAGCAATATCCATATGATAAGTCTTGGTTTAACATCCTATTTTGACATCAAATACTTAAGGGCATCATGGTAAGTATAAACTACAATTTTGGATCCAATCAAGTATGATCTAAACTTATCAAATGCATAAACCACAGCCAATAATTCCTTCTCTGTTGTGGTGTAATTTTTTTGAGCTTCATTCAATACTTTGCTTGCATAATAGATGACATGATACAAGTTCCCCTTCCTTTGTCCCAACACAGCACCAATTGCAATGTCACTTGCATCACACATGAGTTCAAAGGGTAATCCCCAATCTAGGAGTGTGATGATTGGTGCAATGGTGAGTCTGGTTTTTAAAGTGTCAAAGGCATTGGTGCACGGAATTGTGATTCACACTTTTCATAACTCCGGTGCCATTAACCAGCAAGTGCACTGGGTCGTCCAAGTAATACCTTACGTGAATAAAGGTCGATCCCACGAAGATTGTCAGCTTGAAGCAATCAATGGTTATCTTGTAAACTTTAGTTAGGAGATTAATGATGAGAAGATTTTTGTTTGTAAAAAAAAGTAAAAGAACATGAACTGAATAATACTTGTTATGCAGTAATGGAGAACAGGTTGAGGTTTTGGAGATGCTCTATCTTCTGAATCTCTGCTTTCCTACTGTTGTCTTCTTCACGCATGCAAGGCTCCTTCCATGGTAAGCTGTATGTTGGTGGATCACCGTTGTCAATGGCTATCATCCATCCTCTCAGTGAAAATGGTCCTCTACGGTTTCCCGCATGGCTAATCATCTGTCGGTTCTTCACTCGTGCCGGAATAGGATCCATTAATCCTTTTGCACACTGTCACTGCGCCCAACATTTGTGAGTTTGAAGCTCGTCACAGTAACCCCTTCCCAGATCCTACTTGGAATACCGCAGACAAGGTTTAGACTTTCTGGATCTCAAGAGTGCTGCCAACTGATTCTAGCTTATACCACGAAGACTCTAGTTTCACAGAATTGAACACTCTGTTGTCAGGAGAGGGAATCAAACTCGTGAACCAGGAATCCAAGAGATACACATTCAATCTAAGGTAGAACGAAAGTGGTTGTCAGGCACACGTTTATAAGTTGAGAATGGTGATGAGTGTCACAGATCATCACATTCATCATGTTGAAGTGCGAATGAATATTTTAGAACAGAAACAAGCGTGATTGAATAGAAAACAGAAATAATTGCATTAATCCATCGAGACACAGCAGAGCTCCTCACCCCCCAACCATGGAGTTTAGAGACTCATGCCGTAGAAGATACAAATTCAGATGTAAAATGTCATGAGGTACAAAATGAATCTCTAAAAGTAATTTTTATACTAAACTAGTAACCTAGGTTTACAGAAAATGAGTAAGCTAAGATAGATAGTGCAGAAATCCACTTCCGGGGCCCACTTCGTGTGTGTTTGGACTGAGCATTGAAGCTTTCACGTGTAGAAACTTTTCTTAGAGTTAAATGCCAGCTTTATTGCCAATTTGGGCGTTTGACTCCAGCTTGTAAGTCAGTTCTGGCGTTTAACGCCAGAATAGGGCAGGAAGTTTGTGTTTAAACGCCAGTTTGCATAATCAAAACTCGGGCAATGTATAGACTATTATATATTGCTGGAAAGCCCTGGATGTCTACTTTCCAACTCAATTGAGCGCACACCGATTGGACTTTTGTAGCTCTAGAAAATCCATTTTGAGTGCAGGGAGGTCAGAATGCAACAGCATCTGCAGTCCTTTTTCAGCCTCTGAATCAGATTTTTGCTCAGGTCCCTCAATTTCAGCCAAAAAATACCTGAAATCATAGAAAAACACATAAACTCATAGTAGAGTCCAAATATAAAAACTAATAAAAACATAATAAAAAGTGAATAAAACATGCTAAAAACTATATGAAAATACCACAAAAAAGCGTATAAGATATCCACTCATCACAACACCAAACTTAAACTGTTGCTTGTCCCCAAGAAACTAGACAAATAAAATAGGTTGAAAAGAAGATTATGGTACAATAAAATCTCAGAGTCTTTAATGAAGCTCAATTTCAAATTAGATGAGCAGGACCTGTAGCTTTTTACCTCCGAATAGTTTTGGCATCTCACTTTATCTTTTGAAATCCAGAATGATTGGCATCTATAGGAATTCAGAATTCAGATAGTGTTATTGATTCTCCTAGTTTAGTATGTTGATTCTTGGACACAGTTACTTTATGAGTCTTGGTCGTGGCCCTAAGCACTTTGTTTTCCAGTATTACCACTAGATACATAAATGCCACAGACACATAACTGGGTGAACCTTTTCAGATTGAGACTTAGCTTTGCTAAAGTCCCCAGTTAGAGGTGTCTAGAGTTCTTAAGCATACTCTTATTATTTTGGATCACGACTTTAACCACTCAGTCTCAAACTTTTCACTTGGACCTTCATGCCACAAGCACATGGTTAGGGACAGCTTGATTTAGCCGCTTAGGCCAGGATTTCATTCCCTTGGGCCCTCCAATCCATTAATGCTCAAAGTCTTGGATCCTTTTTACCCTTGCCTTTTGGTTTAAAGGGCTATTGGCTTTTTCTACTTTCTTTTTTTTTCTTTTTTTTGCAATCTTTGTATTTTTCACTGCTTTTTCTTGCTTCAAGAATCAGTTTTATGATTTTTCAGATTGATGCGCGTGCATCATTGCCTACTTTTAGTAGTCATTTCAGTAGATTTCTGTTTAGTTTTCATACAAATTTTGCCAAAATATGAGTAATAGCATAAAAAATCTCTGCATGAAATAAAATCTCAAGCATAGGTGAATTTTAGCTAATATACAAGGTAAATATGATAAAATAGATCACACTAAGTGAAGTTTTGATTTTGAGTATTGTTAGCACACTTAGCATATAAAGATCATCTTGTATGTTACCTTGATGCATTTTATTTGTTTGATTTCAGGCAAAAAAAAAAAAAGCAGAGAAGAGCCACGTTAGTGGCTACGTTAGTCTAATTAACGTGACCACTAACGTGGAAGGAAGGAAAATTGGAACGTTAGTGGAAATGTTAATGTTATCAACTTTGAAGAAGACCCACGTTAGCTTCCACGTTAGTTACATTAACGTGGGAACTAATGTGGAGGGAAAGGGAGATGCCAACATTAGTGGAAAAGGTGAACGCCACTAACGCTAGCGAAGCAAAGGAAAACCCACATTAATGGCCACGTTAGTTACACTAACATGGACACTAACGTGGACAAAAGTCTCACCTGGCAGCCTGACCATGCTTTCTTCAAACAAGAATAACTTGAGCCACAAATCTCCAAATGAGGTGATTCCAGTGGAATTGGAAAGTAGGATTCTAGAGCTTTCCAAGCATATATGGCACTACATGGTGGACGCTAAATTTGAGGGAGAAAACCTGCCCCGAAAGTGCAAGGATGAAGATGGTATCAACCTGTAGTAAGGCCAGCTGACCTCTTCACCTTCCAAGAAGTGTAACTCGAGATGAAGAGCTTCGAATGATGCGCTTCCAAAAGAGTTGGAAAGTAGACATCCAGGGCTTTCCCACAATATATAATAGTATGGGGAGGACATTAAGTTTGAGCTCCAGAACCTGGCAATATTAAGCCCTGATCGCTAGCGTTATCGTGACTCACCTTTTCCAGTAACGCTAGCGACTATGCTAGCGACCTTGTCCACTTCAAAGGAGCATAACTTGAGTTACAGAGGTCCAATTGAGGTGATTTCAGTTGTGTTAGAAAGCTGACATTTAGAGCTTTCCAAAGATATATAATAGTCTATAGTGGGCATGAAATTCGAGCACAAACAAGAGGCATCTTTTAAGCCCCAAAAACACCAACTGGGTAGCAAGTGCAACGTTAGCCACAATAACTTTAGCACTAACGCCACACTTGTAGTGTTAGTGTGGCTAACGGCAGCATTAACGCTAAGCACCTGGACCTCAACTTGATTCACTTCTCTCTCAAGTCCACTTCAAAGCTCAAGCAAGCAAGCCCAAAATTGTCAACCAATCAAGGCCACAAGAAGCATCTAGAATAGGAATTTTCATTTAATTGTAATTTGCTTTTAATTTCATTTCATTTTGTAATTTAGGAGAGCCTATATAAGGGCCTTAGTTTTTACATTCAAGACATTCTGGAATAGAGAATTGAAGGAAGGGGGAGAGAGTGAAGACCAATTCGAACTTCTGTGAATTGGCACACTCCAAGGGGAGTAGGTTTTCGGACCCCTCCCCTCAACCACTCTTCTTCCTTTTCTCTTCTTTTATTTCTTAGGAGTAGTTTCATTTTAGTTGTAATTTTTATTTATGAATTTTGAAGTTTCAATTTTAGTTTTAATCTTCATCTTTACTTTTCTGCACTTTCTTTCTTTTCTATTTTGGTAGAGCAATGATCAACTAACTCTTTTCATTGGGTTAGAGAGCTCTATTGTGATTCAATGGATCAATTGTAGTTCTTATTCTTCTTCTTCTTTCTTTTCTCTTGATTTTACTAGAAAGCTTTCGATCTTAGTCTAATTGGTTAGTTGTCTTGAAAAAGAAACTCTCTATAATTGGATCTCCTCTGAGCCTTGGAAAAGGGATGAGGAGATCATGCTAGAAATGCTCTCTCACATTGGATTAGGTTGGGGTTGGGCGGATATAGTGACATGTAATCCTCCCAATACTTTGATCTATGAATGTGTGTGGTATAATCAGTGACCAAACTTCATCTCTTCCCATGAGCAATTAAATCAAGGAATTGAAAAATTGTTCAAGCTTAGAGAGATTGGATTGCCAAGGAATTGGGATCCAATCACTTAAGATTACCAAGGAGATCAATGAATGCATTGATTGAGGAAGAGATGAGAATGAACTTGATCCGGAGGATTGCAATATCTCTTGATCCCAATGTTCATTTTATTTTTAGTTCTTACATTTACTTTTCTTGCCATTTACTTTTCTGTACTTTATCTCTTTCTTTACTTTTGTGCCATTTACATTTCCTTGTTACTTATCACTCCAATATGATTCGTCTAACTAGGATAATGAATTAACCATTGATTGTTTAATTCGTTAATCCCTGTGGATTCGACCTCACTCTATTGTGAGTTTTTACTTGACGACAATTCGGTATACTTGCCGAAGGGAGATTTTTTGAGAGACAAGTTTCCGTGCATCACAGATCATCAATAACATTTCTCTTTTTCCATCATTCTTTCAAGAGCCAACAAATTTTAATATTCATAGGCTCCACTATAAAAATATGCACTGTTCAAGCATTCATTCAGAGAGCTAAAGTAATGCCACCACATATAAATAATTTGAATTTTTCTTATTTTATACTTGAGATATTTGCACCCTTGCTCTTCTAAACAAAATCTACTATTTTATTCATGTTTAATGATGATAAGAGGAGTAAATTATAGCTATATTGGAAAAAAATAAAATACTACTCATGCAATTTGAAAATTAAAAATAAATGCTACTAATACTATTGCTCATGTAATTCTTAAAATAGGTTCCTAATAGTAAAAGTTATCACAGAGTTAGGACTCAACAACCTTTATTTTGGGAGATGGATGCTCCTTCAATCTGTGGGGTGTCTGACCCTTCAAGAGACAGCTTCTGGCGCTTTAGCTCCTGTAGCTCACGCCCTTGCTTCTCTTGTTCCTTAAGCAGTTTGCAGAGCATGCTATTTTAATTTTGCTGTTCTTCATTCAGTTGATCCATAGCTTCTTGCAGCTTGGTGACAAATGCTTCTAGGCAGGTCCAGTAGTCAATCTGAGGGATTTCTAGGAGGAACTTCTGCGCCCTCCTCTTGATGGAGTTATCTTGCAGTTGTTGTCCTTCCATTGACCTTTTGGTGATTGGGTGCTCGACTGAGATATATTCATCCACTCCCATCTTTACCCCAGCATCTTTACATAGCAGAGAGATTAAGCTTGGGTAAGCCAATTTGGTGTTAGTGGAGTTCTTATTTGCAATTGTGTAAAGCTCACAAGAGATCAGATGATGAATCTCCACTTTGTTTCCCAGCATAATACAATGGATCATCACTGCTCTTTTGACAGTGACTTCAGAGCGGTTGTTGGTGGGTAGTATAGAGCGCCCAATGAAGTCCAGCCAGCCTCTAGCGACTGGTTTGAGGTCTCCTCTCTTGAGTTGATTTGGGATACCCTTTGTGTTGGTTATCCACTTGTTCCAGGGATGCATATGTCCTTTAGAACCTAGTCCAAGTGCTTATCCAATCTCACCATTCTCCTGTTAAAGGATTCTGGATCATCTTATAGTTGTGGTAGCTTGAAGACCTCTCTTATTTTGTCCAGGTAGAAGTAGATAATCTTCCCTTTGACCATAGTTCGAAAGGTATAGAAGGCGGTTCCAATCATTCTCTGCTTATCTGTTTGCCACAGATTTGAGTAGAATTCCTGAACCATATTTCTACCCTCCTTTGTCTCAGGATTAGCTAGAATTTCCCAGCCCTTGTTTCGAATCTGCTCTTGGATCTCCGGATATTCGTCTTCTTTCAGATCGAGTTTAACTTCTGGGATCATTGACCTTAGACACATTATTTTGTGGTAATGGTCTGCATGTTCTTTGGTTAAGAACCTCTCTTGATTCCAAAGTGGTTTTGGAGTATTCTCTTTTTTGCCTCTTGAAGTGGTTTGTTTTCCCTTAGGAGCCATGATATTAGTGAATCTTAGCTCAGTGATCACGAAAAACACACCAAACTTAGAGGTTTGCTTGTCCTTAAGCAAGAGAAAGGAAAGGAGAGGAATAGAAGGAGAGTCAAATTCGAGTTGTGGAGGAGTGGGGATGGCCGAATGTGAATTTAAAAGGGAGGGGGTGGGCAAAAATTTTGAAAAAAAAAAGATATGATGGAAGATATAATTTGTAAAAGATAAGTATGATATGCAAAAGATGTAATTTTAAAATTGAAAAGATATGAGAGAATTTTGAAAAAGATAAATCTAAATTTGAAAAGATAGTATGATGAGTTGAAAAGGATTTGAAAAGATATTAAAAAGATAAACGAGTTTTAGAAAAGATTTGAAAAGAAATTAAAAAGATATATGACTTTTGAAAAAGATTTGAAAAGAAGTTGAAGAAGAATGAAGAAAGATTTTTAGGATTAAGATTTTTTTTTTTGAAATTGAAATTAAAAAATGAGAATTTGTAACATGTTCATGTAAGAAATTATGGATGAAAAATTTGAAAAAAAAAATTGAGTTGGAAACAAAACTTCCTCCCCTCCACATTCCTGGCGTTAAACGCCCAGAATGGCATCCATTATGGCGTTTAACGCCCAATTGTTGCTTGTTTTGGGCGTTTAATGCCACCTGGCTGGCGTTAAATGCCAGAAAGCCTTTGCCACTGGGCATTTTTCTAAATGCCCAGGATGCTGCAATTCTGGCGTTAAACACCCATTACCATTCTGGGCGTTTAATGCCCAGAAAAGTATCTTTAATGGCGTTAAACGTCCAGAATAGTGCCCATTCTGGCGTTTAACGCCCAAAGATGTCTCTTACTGGCGTTTTCGTGCCAGTGAGCTCCTTTTCTCTGCTTCTTGCTCTGAATCCTTCTGTAACTCTGTGAACTCTTGTAATTGAGAATTAATCTTGAAGATAATTTACATCAAACTCCTGTAATTATTATTTAAATAACAAATAAACTATGCCAATGGTTGGTTTGCCTCCCAGCAAGCGCTTCTTTTTTGTCTTTAGCTGGACCTTACTGAGCTTTAGTCTAGTCTCAGTTTTGAGCATTCTTGCTCAACATTGCTTTCAAGATAATGCTTGACTCTCTATCCATTAACAATGAACTTTTTGTCAGAGTCAATATCCTGAAGCTCTACATATCCATATGGTGACACACTTGTAATCACATATGGTCCTCTTCACTGGGATTTTAATTTCCCAGGGAATAGTCTAAGCCTAGAGTTAAATAGCAGAACCTTTTGTCTTAGCTCAAAGTCTCTGGATGGCAGTTTTTTGTCATGACACCTTTTTGCTTTCTCCTTGTAAATTTTTGCATTTTCGAAAGCATTGAGTCCGAATTTCTCTAGCTTATTCAGTTGGAGCAATCTTTTCTCTCCAGCTGATTTGGCATCAAGGTTTAGGAATCTGGTTGCCCAATAGGCTTTATGCTCCAGTTCCATGGGCAGGTGACATGCATTCCCAAACACAAGCTGGAATGGAGAAGTTCCTATAGGAGTCTTGAATGCTATTCTGTATGCCGTAGAGCATCATCCAAGCTCTTTGCCCGATCCTTTCTACGGGCAATTACAGTCCGTTCTAGGATTCTTTTTAGTTCTCTATTAGAGACTTCAGCTTGCCCATTTGTCTGAGGGTGATATGGAGTTGCCACCTTGTGGCTGATTCCATATCTGACCATAGCAGAGTAAAGCTGTTTATTGCAGAAATGAGTGCATCCATCACTGATTAGTACTCTAGGGACACCAAATCTACTAAAGATATATTTCTTGAGGAACTTTAGCACTGTCTTAGTATCATTAGTGGGTGTTGCAATTGCCTCTACCCATTTAGATACATAGTCTACAGCCACCAGAATATAAGTGTTTGAGTATGATGGTAGGAAAGGCCCCATAAAGTCAATACCCCATACGTCAAACAACTCAATCTCTAAGATCCCTTGTTGAGGCATGGCGTAACCATGAGGCAGATTACCAGCTCTCTGGCAATTGTCACAGTTATGTACTGGTGCACGAAATTGCAATCACACTTTTGCAACCCCGCACAACTAACCAGCAAGTGCACTGGGTCGTCCAAGTAATACCTTACGTGAGTAAGGGTCGATCCCACGGAGATTGTAGGCTTGAAGCAAGCTATGGTTATCTTGTAAATCTTAGTCAGGATATCAATAATTATCAGGGTTGATTGTGAAAAGTAAAAGAACACGAAATAAGTACTTGTTTTGCAGTAATGGGGAACAGGTTGAGGTTTTGGAGATGCTCCATCTTCTGAATCTCTGCTTTCTGACAAACCCCAATTTGACGGTTTGTTGTGTATTGAATTTAGAGTATTTTGATAACCTTTTGTCACATTTAGCCTATGAATTAGCATGGTTTTGTTATCTCTCCTATATTTGTGCTTAAGTGTAAAAACATGCTTTTTAAGTCTTATTTTGATGAATTCTAATTTCTCTTTGATTCCATAAGATGCCTTGATGTGTTTGCTAGTAATTACAGGATTGAAATAGGCTAGGCATGGATCAAAGGAAGCAAGGAAGGAAGCATACAAGAGGGGAGAAGCACAAAAAGCCAAAGAGTTGATCTCGGCCAAGCACGCGTACGCGCACAAGGTGCTCGCGCGCACATCGCAGAATTAGCCAGGGACGCGCACGCGTACCGTGCGCGCACGCGTCGTAGTCCGCACGTGATTTTTTTATTGCAACACGTGCCTGGCGATTTTGGGAGGTTTCAGCAACCAACTTTGGCGCCAAAATGCATATAAGAGTCAAGGATTGAAGGGGATTGACACACATTCACTTCCATAGACTCATTTTACATCTTTTGTAGATATTTTTAGTTAGTTACATTTGTAGAGAGAGAAACTCCAACTTCTCTCTAGGATTCATCTTCATTTTCTCAATTCTCAACCATTCCTTGGTGAGATCTATTACAACACTCAATTTACTTTATTCATGTTGTAGATCATTTTCTCTAATCTCATTAGTGTTGTAATTGTTCAATAATTCTCATAAGTCTTAGATTGGATTCTATTGATTCATTGAAGATTTCATTTTCATTGTTGTTCATTGTTGATTGTTGTTAATCTCTTGTGTTGAATTGCTTTGATTCTAATTCTTCTCTCTCCATTTTACTATGTCTTTCATCCTTGCTCTCCAAGTGTTTGAGAAAATGCCAACTTTAGATATGGAGTAGTATTCCCTCACTTGGCCTAGTGGTTGAGTCATTGGAGACACTTGAATGATGGATGTCAATTGTTGATTAAAAATTGAGGATTGCTAATTGACTTAGAGTGCACTAAAGCTAGACTCCCCTAGGGTGAGACTAGGACTTGTGACTTGAGTTAATTACTTTTACTTGACTTTCCTCTATAATTAGGGGTTGACTAAGTAAAGCAACACTCCTTTGTTATCACAATTGAATGAAGCTATAATGATGGGACTTCCAATGTTCAACCTTGGCCAAGGCTTTTAATATTGATTGATTGTTGTTTTCTTTTATTCACACTTTTATG
>NC_029774.3:57650989-57652429 GCF_000817695.3 Arachis duranensis | reverse complement strand
TGCTTTGTGAGTAGATATTTAAGAGCAGCATGGTCAGTGTACACAATCACTTTTGATCCTACTAAAAAAGATCTGAACTTGTCAATGGCATAAACCACTGCAAGTAACTCTTTTTCTGTGGTTGTGTAGTTCTTCTGTGCATCATTTAGAATACGGCTGCCATAATGAATGACGTGCAGAAGCTTACCATGCCTTTGTCCCAAGACTGCACCAATGGCATGGTCACTAGCATCACACATTAGTTCAAATGGTAATGTCCAGTTTGGTGTAGAGATGACTGGTGCTGTGATCAGCTTAGCTTTCAGGGTCTCAAATGCCTGCAGACACTCCTTATCAAAGATAAATGGCGTGTCAGCAGCTAGCAGATTACTCAGAGGTTTGGCGATTTTCGAAAAATCCTTTATAAACCTTCTGTAGAATCCTGCATGCCCCAGAAAGCTTCTGATTGCCTTAACATTGGTAGGTGGTGGTAATTTTTCAATTACTTCAACTTTAGCTTGATCCACCACTATTCCCTTGTTTGAAATTTTATGCCCAAGGACAACTCCTTCAGTCACCATAAAGTGACATTTTTCCCAGTTTAAAACTAGGTTGGTCTCTTGGCATCTTTTCAGAATAAGTGCTAGATGGTTAAGGCAGGAGCTGAATGAGTCTCCAAATACTGAAAAGTCATCCATGAAGACTTCCAGAAATTTCTCTACCATATCTGAGAAGATAGAGAGCATTGATGCAATTGCATATTTGTTATATTAGCTAGTTAGTTTAGTTGATTTTAGCTTGATTTCACTCATTTTCTCTAAATAAACAAGCCCTTTTATGAGTTTGTTTTCATGCATGGGGATATTAAGGAACATGTTGATTTTAGCCAAATTCATGCAAATGATTTAAAGAATATATACATGAATGAGTATGAATGAATCTCATGGAATTTGTGCATGAATTGGTAAGACTTTGAAGCTATTTCCTTTGTTGATGATAGGTGATGAAACAAGGAAGCATGGAAGCAAGAAGGATGCAAGCTGGGCAAGAAGGAAGTGGCGTTGCCAACTTGAGAATAGAGGGCGTTGTTGAGGATAACGCCAGGCAGCCTTGGAAGCAAAGCTGGCGTTGCCAACTCTAGAACCAAGTTGCCAACGCCCACACACAAAGAACTTGGCCCTGGAGGAAGAGCTGGCGTTGCCAACTCTAGAACCAAGTTGCCAACGCCCACACACAAAGAACTTGGCCCTGGAGGAAGAGCTGGCGTTGCCAACTCTAGAACCAAGTTGCCAACGCCCACACAAGCAAGGAACTTGGCCCTGGAGGAGTGTCGAGGGGCGTTGCCAACGCCAAGAACTATGGGCGTGGTTGAAGGCAACGCCACACACACAAGCAATTTTGGCCCTGGATGAAGTGAAGCACGTTGCCAACTTGAGGAGGGCGTTGCCAACGCCACACACA
>NC_029774.3:57646926-57648273 GCF_000817695.3 Arachis duranensis | reverse complement strand
AGTTGCTTAATCTACCAATCCTCGTGGGATCGACCTCACTCTTAGTGAGTCTTACTACTTGATACGATCCGGTATACTTGCCGGTAATTACGTGAATTCTCATTTTTACGTATCAAGTTTTTGGCGCCGTTGCCGGGGATTGGAAAGATTGACAATGATTAAGTGAAAGGTGGTTTAGATTAAGCATTTTTTTTAGTGTTTTTGTTAAGCCCACTAACTGTTTGATATTTTGTTTCACTAACCCCAATTTCACTCTAGTTTTAGAATATTTCACTTGTGATTGTGGTTTTGTTTGTGTATGTCAGGAGCTAATAGACATAATATTGAGGACGAGAGAACCCGCCGAAGGATAAGGAGAGCAGAAAGAGGAAAGTTCATAGTTGGTGAAGAAGGGTCAGAGGAATCAGAGGGAGAAGATCAAACCATGGATGATGAGATGCAAAATCCTCCTGGAGGGGTCAACAATAATGGTGGACAAGCTAGAAGGGTGTTATCCTCATTTACTATCCCTGATCCAAGACATTGTGGGAGTAGTATTGCTACACCAAATGTTCAGGCCAATAACTTTGAGTTAAAACCTCAGCTCATCACTTTAGTACAGAACAATTGCTCTTATGGAGGGGGGCCTCTTGAAGACCCAAATCAACATCTCTCTGTTTTTCTAAGGATATGCAATACAGTGAAGACAAATGGAGTGCATCCAGATGTCTACAAGTTGTTGCTATTTCCGTTCTCTTTGAGGGATAAAGCCACTCAATGGCTAGAATCATTCCCCAAGGAAAGCCTCAATGATTGGAATGAAGTGATGGACAAATTTCTAGCAAAGTTCTACCCACCTCAAAAGATCATCAAGTTGAAGACAGAGGTCCAGACTTTTAGGCAAATGGAAGGGGAGTCATTGTATGAAGCGTGGGAAAGATATAAGGCACTAATGAGAAGATGTCCCCCTGACATGTTTAGTGATTGGGTCAAGCTCCAAAACTTCTATGAAGGCTTAAGCTTCGAAGCAAGGAAGGGACTAGATTACTCATCAGGAGGATCACTCAACATGATGAAAACTGCCGAGGAGGCCCAAGACCTCATTGAGATTGTAGCAAACAACCAATACTATTACTCATCAGAGAGGCAAAACAATCCACCCCCAAAGAAAGGTGTAATGGAGCTTGAAGGTGTTGATGCTATCTTAGCACAAAACAAGTTAATACACCAACAAATCCAACAACAAATGGAGATGATAACAAAGAGAATGGATGGTTTGCAACTTGCAGCAGTGAACACAACAAATCAACCATTGCTTGAATGGAACCAAGGTGAAGGGACCAATGTTGAACAACCACAAGAACAAGT
>NC_029774.3:57641227-57643913 GCF_000817695.3 Arachis duranensis | reverse complement strand
GTGAGCCATTGCAATGAATGTCAAAGAACAGGGGGTTTGTCAAAGAAAAATGAGATGCCTCAGAAGTTCATTTTGGAAGTGGAACTCTTTGATCTGTGGGGAATGGATTTCATGGGACCTTTTCCTCCATCTTACACATTCAAATACATCTTGGTAGCAGTGGAGTATGTCTCCAAATGGGTAGAAGCGATAGCCACCACCACATGTGATACCAATGTGGTCTTGCAATTCCTCAAGAAGAACATCTTCACTAGATTTGGAGTGCCCAAGGGACTTATAAGTGATGGGGGAAGCCACTTTTGCAACAAGCAACTAAATTCTTTACTTCACAAATATGGTGTTACTCACAAAGTGGCCATACCATATCACCCTCAAACCAATGGGCAAGCTGAACTTGCCAACAGAGAGCTAAAAAGGATCTTGGAGAAAACTGTGGGAACAACAAGAAAGGATTGGGTTAGGAAGCTGGATGATGCACTTTGGGCATATAGGACAGCCTTCAAGACACCCATAGGAAAATCTCCATTTCAGCTGGTGTATGGAAAGGCATGCCACCTCCCTGTGGAGCTTGAACATAAGGCCTTTTGGGCCACCAAACTTCTGAATTTAGATGCTCAAGCAGCAGGAGAGAAGAGGTTGCTACAACTCAATGAACTTGAGGAGTTCAGATTGGAGGCATATGACAATGCCAAAATATACAAAGAGAGAGCAAAGAGATGGCATGATAAGAGGATCTCTCAAAGAACATTTAAACCAGGCCAAAAGGTGTTGTTATTCAATTCAAGATTGAAAATCTTTCCTGGGAAGCTGAGGTCTAGACGGACTGGTCCATACACTATCACCAAAGTATCACCTCATGGCTATGTTGAATTACTTGATGAAGCCTCAAAGCAAACCTTCACAGCTAATGGACATAGGGTGAAGCACTATTTTGGTGGCCCTTGGAGCAAGGAAGAGAGTGTGCAACTCTTAACATGAGCAAAGAAGTTGCAATGTCGAGCTAAGGACAATAAACAAAGCGCTTCATGGGAGGCAACCCATGCACAGGGAGTCTTTTATTTTCATATTTTAGTAACCAATAATGATCAAATAGACTAGTACATGGTGTATGCAAGGCACTAAGTTTGGTGTGGCCAATCTTGAAGTAATGGCAAATGTGCGTTCTACAACACTTAGCCACAAACTAAGTTTGGTGTCCATACATACACGAAAATGCTAGACTACGAAAGTATAGTCATCTATTTTAGTTATAAAAAAAAAGGAAAAAAAAACGTGAAATAGCATCTAATGTAGGTAAATTACTAAGTTTGATGTGGCTATCTTTGGAATTAATTCCATAGAACATTTAGTCACAAACTAAGTTTGGTGTCTTTACTTGTATTATTAATGCTAGAAAAAAATTAGATTAGGGAATCAATTTACAAATTTTAATTCTAGCTTAGTCAATTTTGCATAGGAATATCATCATAAGTTTTAGCTATTAATGTCACTTTAAGAATCTCAAGCCTTTGGCATTTTGTTGCAGGAAAGAAAGAAAGAAATGATGGGGAATCTTGGAAGCATATAATGAAAGAAAGAAAGAAATGATGGAGAATCTTGGTGAGTGAGGTCACGGATACACAAGGAAGGGAAGTCACATGAGTTTTGAACTTTGTGCATGGGAAAAAACAAATCAACATGCATTGGGCACAAGGAAGCATGCCATGACCGAACCTTAAATGCCTTCCCACCAACTTTCACTTTAAATACTTCAACCATATTCATCAAACCTCATTCTTCATCACTCATTCTTCTACCCCCATAACCTCATTTAAGTATCCGAACTCATACTCAACCTCCAACCTATTCCATGTTGCACAAATTCTAGCCTTGAACCTCATCTTTACCCAACAAAACTCTTGGAGCATCACATCTTCTCACATGACCGAAACACTCCACCCTCCCTCCACCATTTTCTAGCTTGCCTAAGTCACGTGTATCATATACTCCCCCCATTCACAACCATTTTCCTTGTGCTTGAGGACAAGCATTCATCTAAGTTTGGTGTTGGGGAGATTCAACCTTGCAAGTGAATCTCAATGGCCTCATCATCAAGGGATAGGGGAGAAGAGGAATTTGATCAAAGAAGATTCAAATCCAAACACAATGAGCGGATCTTTAGTTGGATGTCAAGCAAAGATGTTGTTCCGGAGTTACCCTTCAAGCTAAGAAAAGATGAATACCCTGAGATACAAAAAATAATCAGAAAAAGGGGATGGGAGCTTCTCTGTGATCAACCTCAAGAAGTGAGCATGCTTCTCATCCATGAGTTCTACACTAATGTGATAAGACAATATGATGATGAAGAACCATACATGAGTTATGTAAGAGGTGTGAGTGTTGATTTTAGCCCGGACACCATCAACAGGGTGCTAAAGGTCAAGCACAAACAGTTCAAACGAGCTAGCTATGAAGAAAGGGTTGAAAATAACCCAAAATACATGGATGTGGTGAGCGACTTATGCAGGGTAGGCACGGATTGGGTGTTTGATTCACATGGACAACCACTCAAACTTCGGAGAGGGGATCTCATACCTCAAGCAAAAGGATGGCATGACATAGTGAGGAGATCATTGATGTCAACTTCAAATAATTCTGAGGTAACGGTGAACAGAGCAATAATGATCCATTGTATAATGAAAGGAGG
>NC_029774.3:57638313-57640694 GCF_000817695.3 Arachis duranensis | reverse complement strand
AAGGACAGACTTGACTATGATATATGCACCCAAGAAAAGCTCAGTTACCTCTGCTCCACACCCCCCATTACTCAACCCACAAATTAAAACCTTTAATGAAGCTCGCAAGATATTTGAAGAGCAGGAACTTGCAAGGGTGAGATTTAATCAACAAAGGCTAAATGAGACAATGATAAGCCAAGGAGTGTGGCAAAGAGAAGAGAGGGATGCAACGACACAACAACAAGGAGAACGGAGAAGCAAAAAGAAAGAAGATCCAAAGGGAGATGCAACAACAAAGCAACAAGGAGAGTTGAGAAAGAAAAAGAAAGAAGATCCAAAGGGCAAAGGAAAGCAAGGAGAATCAAGCAAGGGAAAAGGGACATGAAGACTAAAGGTGGTGAAGTTCCTTTGTTCTTCTTTATGTTTTATTAAATAAAGAAGATGTATGTCTGAAATATGGTATACCTTCTAAGATGCATTTTTTTCTTTGAAGCATTATCTTTTATGTTGCCCATTCCATGCATCACTACTCACAAGTTTGGAATGGTTGCTTGTCTTAAGTACTTTTACTTGTCAATGGAATAAAAGATGTAGTTTGAGCAAGAACAGAGAGAAATCTAGCTTAAAAAGAATCATGTTGTCCCATAAAGAAAAGTGCTAGTATATATCCATTTATTGTGAAATCCCATAAGAAAAGTGCTAGTATATTTATTGTGAAAGAAGCAAGGCTCACGAAATTCAAAAGAATGCTTGTTTGTACAAGACTAGTTTGGTTGAGGATCACAAAGACCTTATAAGTAAAAGCACAAATAACCTTGACAATAAAGAAAACACAAAACAAAGAATGAAAGGCTAGGCATCAATGACAAATTTGGATATGTGTCTGTGGTGATTGATGTTAAGAGACATACTTGAGCTAGTAAATCCGAGGGGTGCTTCATCACCCGATAACTTGAGTTAACTAACTCGGGATTATCGATTGAAAACTCACAATCAAGAGTAGCTCTATAACAGAACATTTAGCAACCCAAAGAGGTGCTGGACACCACTATCCAAATAAAATTTCAATGTTATATGCCTGTGATTGAATGTGTTAAGGAGAGAGGCTTGAGTTAGTAAATCTTTAAGAGTGTCTCAACACTTAACAACTTGAACCAACTGGTTTGGGATTGTTGATTGAAATCTTATGCTAAAGAGCCGCCTTAAGACAAGATTTCGAGCTTGTTTGAAATAAGAAGGAATATAAAAAAAGAGAAGAAAGAAAAGCATCAAGCAAAGAATGGTTCAAGGATCATGTGCTGTGATAATAGAAAAGGTCTAGTGAAGTTAACCAATTTAGTATTGAAGCAAGCATTGCATTTGAGAAAGTTGAGTAGCCGTGTTCAATTACAATAAATTGATGATCACACAAGTGAAGATGACATGCTCAATGAAAAATTCCTCTCTGGTAGAGCATTCAAGTCTTACATCTTAGATTCTTGTGACAAAGTTTTTATATTTTGCTTGAGGACAAGCAACACTTTAAGTTTGGTGTTGTGATGCAATTGCATATTTGTTATATTAGCTAGTTAGTTTAGTTGATTTTAGCTTGATTTCACTCATTTTCTCTAAATAAACAAGTCCTTTTATGAGTTTGTTTTCATGCATGGGGATATTAAGGAACATGTTGATTTTAGCCAAATTCATGCAAATGATTTAAAGAATAAATACATGAATGAGTATGAATGAATCTCATGGCATTTATTGCATGAATTGGTAAGACTTTGAAGCTATTTCCTTTGTTGATGATAGGTGATGAAACAAGGAAGCATGGAAGCAAGAATGATGCAAGCTGGGAAAGAAGAAGTTGGCGTTGCCAACTTGGAGATAGTGGGCGTTGTTCATGACTTGAAGAATAGGCTGAGTTGTTGAAGGCAACGTCCACACAAGCAAGGAGCTTGGCCCTGGAGGAAGAGCTGGCGTTGCCAACTCTAGAACCACGTTGCCAACCCACACACAAAGAACTTGGCCCTGGAGGAAGAGCTGGCGTTGCCAACTCTAGAACCAAGTTGCCAACGCCCACACACAAAGAACTTGGCCCTCGAAGAAGAGCTGGCGTTGCCAACTCTAGAACCAAGTTGACAACGCCCACACAAGCAAGGAACTTGGCCCTGGAGGAAGAGCTGGCGTTGCCAACTCTAGAACCAAGTTGCCAACGCCCACACAAGCAAGGAACTTGGCCCTGGAGGAGTGTCGAGGGCGTTGCCAACGCCAAGAACTATGAGCGTTGTTGAAGGCAACGCCACACACACAAGCTTGGCCCTGGATGAAGTGAAGCACGTTGCCAACTCTAGATGGGCGTTGCCAACGCCACACAAGAATGCTTGGCTAGGCACCAAGTTTTAGAGCTCAACCACGTT
>NC_029774.3:57634079-57635386 GCF_000817695.3 Arachis duranensis | reverse complement strand
TGAGGAATTTTCAGAATTTCTTTTATTTTCTTTAGTTCCTCCAGATCAGGCTGAACATCTTTAAAGATTTCATCTAGCTCTGATTCAAGACTTTTAGTCATATTGACCTCCTCCACCAAAGAGTCAATAATATCAGTTCTCATGCAGTCATTTGTTGTGTCTGGATGCTGCATAGCTTTGACAACATTCAACTTGAACTCATCCTCATTGACTCTCAGGGTTAATTCCCCTTTTTGGACATCAATGAGGGTCCGTCCAGTTGCTAGGAAAGGTCTTCCTAGAATGAGAGTTGCACTCTTGTGCTCCTCCATTTCCACCACTACAAAGTCAGTGGGAAAGGCAAATGGCCCAACCTTGACAATCATGTCCTCAATTATGCCTGATGGGTATTTAATGGAGCCATCAGCAAGTTGGAGACATATCCTGGTTGGTTTGACTTTTTCAGTCAAGCCAAGCTTTCTGATAGTGGATGCAGGTATTAGGTTGATACTTGTCCCAAGATCACATAGAGCTTTCTTGGTACAAGTACCCTCTAATGTGCATGGTATCATAAAGCTTCCAGGATCTTTGATGAGCGGATAATTCATACGCTTTTTGGCATTGTTTTTAGGTAGTTTTTAGTAAGTTTAAGCTACTTTTAGGGATGTTTTCATTAGTTTTTATGTTAAATTCACATTTCTAGACTTTACTATGAGTTTGTGTGTTTTTCAATGATTTCAGGTAAATTCTGGCTGAAATTGAGGGACTTGAGCAAATCTCTGAAAAAAGGCTGACAAAAGGACTGCTGATGCTGTTGGAATCTGACCTCCCTGCACTCGAAATGAATTTTCTGGAGCTACAGAACTCCAATTGGCGCGCTCTTAACGGCGTTAAAAAGTAGACATCCAGAGCTTTCCAGCAATATAATAGTCCATACTTTATTCGGAAGGCGACGACGTAACTTGGCGTTGAACGCCAAGTACATGCTGCTGTCTGGAGTTAAACGCCAGAAAAACGTCATGATCCGGAGTTGAACGCCCAAAACACGTCATAACTCGGAGTTCAACTCCAAGAGAAGCCTCATCTCGTGGATTAATCAAGCTCAGCCCAAGCATACACCAAGTGGGCCCCGGAAGTGGATTTATGCATCAATTACTTACTCATGAAAACCCTAGGAGCTAGTCTAGTATATATAGGACATTTATCTATTGTATTAGACATCCTGGATTGTATTTTGAATCCTGTGATCACGTTAGAGAGGGCTGGCCATTCGGCCATGCCTGAACCCTTTGCTTATGTATTTTCAACGGTGGAGTTTCTGCACACCA
>NC_029774.3:57630112-57630402 GCF_000817695.3 Arachis duranensis | reverse complement strand
TGGAGGCACAAGTGGGCCAGCTGAGTAAGAAAGTCATTGAAACTCCTCCCAGTATTCTCCCAAGCAATACAGAAGAAAATCCAAAAGGAGAGTGCAAGGCCATTGATGTGATCAATGTGGCCGAATGCACAAGGGAGGAGGAAGACGAAAATCCTAGTGAGGAAGACCTCCTGGGACGTCCCTCAAGCAAGAAGGAGTTTCCTATTAACGATCCAAAGGAATCTGAGGCTCATCTAGAGACCATAGAGATTCCATTAAATCTCCTTCTGCCATTCATGAGCTCTGAAGAC
>NC_029774.3:57628603-57629991 GCF_000817695.3 Arachis duranensis | reverse complement strand
GTAATGAGACTTGGGAAAGTGAACCTCCCTTGCTCATTAGTGAACTAGATACTTGGATTCAGAAAACTCTACCTCAAAAGAAACAAGACCCTGGCAAGTTCTTAATATACCTTGTACCATTGGCACCATGAGCTTTGAAAAAGCTCTATGTGATTTGGGGTCAGGGATAAATCTTATGCCACTCTCTGTAATGGAGAAGCTAGGGATCATTGAGGTACAACCTGCCTTGTTCTCATTGCAATTGGCAGATAAGTCATTGAGACAAGCTTATGGAATAGTAGAGGACGTGTTGGTAAAGGTTGAAGGCCTTTACATCCCTGCTGATTTCATAATTCTAGACACTAGGAAGGAAGAGGATGATTGCATCATCCTTGGAAGACCTTTCCTAGCCACAGAAGGAGCTGTGATAGATGTCAACAAAGGTGAATTAGTCCTTCAATTGAATGGGGACTACCTTGTATTTAAAACACATGGCCATCCCTCTATGACAAAAGAGAGTAAGCATGAAGAGCTTCTCTCAGTTCAAGGTCAAGAAGAGCCCACACAGTCAAACTCTAAGTTTGGTGTTGTGAGGCCACAACCAAACTCTAAGTTTGGTGTTAAGACCCCATATCCAAACTCTAAGTTTGGTGTTGGGACTACACTAACATTGACCTGATCACCTTGTGGCTCCATGAGAGCCACTGTCAAGCTATTGACATTAAAGAAGCGCTTGTTGGGAGGCAACCCAATTTTTATCTAATTTTTATTTTATTCTATTTTATTGTTATTTTGTGTTTTATAGGTACATGATCATGTGGAGTCACGAAAAAATCAAAAAAATTAAAAACAGAGTCAAAAACAGAAGAAAAAAAATTTTCACCCTGGAGGACGCACAGGCTGGCGTTCAACGCCAGTAAGATGCATCTGGCCGGCGTTCAACGCCAGAACAGAGCACCATTCTGGCGCTGAACGCCAGAAACAAGCAACATCCTGGTGCTGAACGCCAGGAATGTGCCTAGAGGAGAAAAGTTAGCGCTGAACGCCAGTAACAAGCATGAAACTGGCATTCAACGCCAGAAACATGCATTACATGGGCGTTGAACGCCCAGAACGTGCACCAATGGGCGTTTAAATGCCAGAATGATGCATGAAGGCATTTTACATGCCTATATGGTGAAGGAATGGTATTTCTTTTCACCCCAGGATCTGTGGACCCCACAGGATCCCCACCTACCATATTCCCACCTTTTCTTTCAATCTTAATCACACTCTCTAATCCAAATCTCATTTTCCTACTCCCCATATCACATTTCCCAAAAACCTTCACCAATCACCTCAATTCCTCTTCCCAATTACCCCATTCACCTTTCACATCAATCCACTCTTCCCCATAAACCCCACCTACC
>NC_029774.3:57623114-57625008 GCF_000817695.3 Arachis duranensis | reverse complement strand
AGTTGGAAAGGCGAATGGCCCAACCTTGATAATCATATCCTCTATTATGCCTGATGGGTATTTAATGGAGCCATCAGCAAGTTGGAGACATATCCTGGTTGGTTTGACTTCTTCAGTCAAGCCAAGCTTTCTGATAGTGGATGCAGGTATTAGGTTGATACTTGCCCCAAGATCACATAGAGCTTTCTTGGTACAAGTACCCTCTAATGTGCATGGTATCATAAAGCTTCCAGGATCTTTAAGCTTCTCTGGCAAGCTCTTTAATATGACTGCACTGCATTCTTCAGTGAGAAAAACTTTTTCAGTTTCTCTCCAATCCTTCTTATGACTTAAGATCTCTTTCATGAACTTAGCATAAGAAGGTATTTGCTCAAGTGCCTCTGCAAATGGAATCTTTATTTCAAGAGTCCTTAGATAGTCTGCAAAGCGGGCAAATTGCTTATCCTGTTCCGCTTGGTGGAGTTTCTGAGGATAAGGCATCTTGGCTTTATATTCTTCAACCTTAGTTGCTGCAGGTTTATTTCCTACAAAAGTGGTTGGAGAAACCTGCTTAAGGGGGTTGTTATCAGCACTTGCAAGTGTCTGACCCCTTTGTGGCATTTGAACGCCAAGATTGGGTGCTTTTTGGGCGTTTAACGCCAGATTGCAACCCTTTTCTGGCGTTTGAACGCCAGAAGTGGCTACCCATTGGGCGTTTAACGCCACTTTCTTACCCTTTTCTGGCGTTTGAACGCCAAAATCATTCCTCTCTGGGCTCTTACTGTTCTCAGAGGGATTTTGGGTAGTTGGTTGGTCATCCTCTGTCAGTTGTTCCTTTCTTAGCTTTTTGCTGCTTTGAGTAGATACATTCAATGTCTTCCCACTCCTTAATTTAACAGCTTGGCATTCTTCTGTTATCTGTTTAGATAGTTGCTGTCTTGTCTGATTCAATTGTGCTTCCATATTCTTGTTAGCATTTTTAGTGTCTTGGAGCATCTCTTTAAACTCTGCTAACTATTTTGTCATCAGGAGTAATTGCTGATTAAGCTCAACAATCTGTGCTTGAGGGTTAGGATCAGTAGTTACTGCCATAGCTTCTTCTTTTATAGAGGACTCACTGCTTGAGTATAAATGTTGATTTCTAGCAACCGTATCTATGAGCTCTTAAGCCTCTTCAATCGTCTTCCTCATATGTATAGATCCACCAGCTGAGTGGTCTAGAGACATCTGAGCTTTTTCTGTAAGCCCATAGTAGAAGATGTCCAACTGTACCTACTCTGAAAACATTTCAGAGGGGCATTTTCTTAGCATACCTCTATACCTCTCCCAGACATTATAAAGGGATTCATTATCCTCTTATTTAAAGCCTTGGATGTCCAGCCTTAGCTGTGTCATCCTTTTTGGAGGGTAAAATTGATTCAGGAATTTGTCTGATAACTGCTTCCATGTCTTTATGCTTGCTGTAGGTTGCTTATTCAACCACCTCTTAGCTTGATCTTTTACAGCAAATGGAAACAGTAATAGTCTGTAGACATCCTGATCTACCTCTTTATCACGTACTGTGTCAGCAATTTGTAAGAACTGTGCCAGAAACTCAGTAGGCTCTTCCTATGGAAGACCGGAATACTGGCAATTTTGCTGCACTATGATAATGAGTTGAGGATTTAGCTCAAAGATGCTTGCTTTAATGGGAGGTATACAGATGCTACTCCCAAATGTAGCTGTAATGGGGTTAGCATATGACCCCAAAGTCCTTCTGGACTGTTCAATTCCACTTAAGTCCATGATGGAGAAAGGGAATATAATATGGATTCACAAGTAAAGTTTTTTTTTTTTAGTTGACCGAAATAAATAAAATAAAACAAAAGGAAAATAAAATAAATTTTCGAAAACTAAAAGAAAATAAGATCAAGGT
>NC_029774.3:57587229-57621789 GCF_000817695.3 Arachis duranensis | reverse complement strand
GCCAGTTTACGTCATCTATCTTCGCGCAAAGTATGAACTATTATATATTGTTGGAAAGCCCTGGATGTCTACTTTCCAACGCCGTTGAGAGCGTGCCAATTGGGCTTTTGTAGCTCCAGAAAATCCACTTCGAGTGCAGGGAGGTCAGAATCCAACAGCATCTGCAGTCCTTTTCAGCCTCTGAATCAGATTTTTGCTCAGGACCCTCAATTTCAGCCAGAAAATACCTGAAATCACAGAAAAACACACAAACTCATAGTAAAGTCCAGAAAAGTGAATTTTAACTAAAAACTAATAAAAATATAATAAAAACTAACTAAAATATACTAAAAATATACTAAAAACAATGCCAAAAAGCGTATAAATTATCCGCTCATCATGTACAAACTCTCGGGAGTCTCTATAGAGGGTAGGCCAGTAGAAGCCACATTGGAGGACTTTTGTGGCTGTTTGCTCACCTCCGAAATGTCCTCCATATTGTGATCCATGGCAATGCCATAGGATCTTCTGTGCCTCTTCTCTAGGCACGCGTCTACGGATTATTCCGTCTGCACATCTCTTAAAAAGATATGGCTCATCCCACAAGTAATATTTTGCATCAGAGATCAATTTTTTTGTTTGCTACCTGCTGTACTCCTTGGGTATGAATCTCACAGATTTATAGTTTGTAATGTCTGCAAACCATGGCACTTCCTGAATGGTAAAGAGTTGCTCATCGGGGAAGGTTTCAGAGATCTCAGTGCAAGGGAAGGATGCTCCTACCACTGGTTCTATCCGGACAAGTGATTAGGCACTTGGTTTTCTGTCCCCTTTTCTGTTTCTTATTTCTATATCAAACTCTTGCAGAAGCAACACCCATCTTATGAGTCTAGGCTTTGAATCCTGCTTTGTGAGTAGATATTTAAAAGCAGCATGGTCAGTGTACACAATCACTTTTGATCCTACTAAATACGATCTAAACTTGTCAATGGCATAAACCACTGCAAGCAGTTTCTTTTCTGTGGTTGTGTAGTTCTTCTGTGCATCATTTAGAACACGGCTGGCATAGTAAATGACATGCAGAAGTTTGTTATGCCTCTATCCCAATACTGCACCAATAGCATGATCACTGGCATCACACATTAGTTCGAATAGTAATGTCCAGTCTGGTGCAGAAATGATAGGCGCTGTGACCAACTTAGCCTTCAGAGTCTCAAAGTCCTGCAAACACTCTGTGTCAAAGACAAATGGTGTATCAGCAGCTAGCAGGTTACTCAAAGGTTTTGTGATTTTTGAAAAATCCTTTATAAACCTCCTGTAGAATCCTGCATGTCCCAGAAAACTTCTTATTGCCTTAACATTGGTAGGTGGTGGTAATTTTTCAATTACCTCTACCTTAGCTTTATCCACCTCTATTCCTTTGTTCGAAATTTTATGCCTAAGGACAATTTCTTCAGTCACCATAAAGTGACATTTTTTCTAGTTTAAAACCAGGCTAGTCTCTTGGCACCTTTTCAGAACAAGTGCTAGATGATTAAGACAGGAGCTGAATGAGTCTCCAAATACTAAGAAGTCATCCATGAAGTCCAGGAATTTTTCCACCATATCAGAGAAGATAGAGAGCATGCATTTCTGAAAGGTTGCTGGTGCATTACACAGACCAAATGACATCCTTCTGTAGGTAAATACTCCAGATGGACATGTGAATGTTGTTTTCTCTTGATCCTGAGGATCTACTGCAATTTGGTTATAGCCTGAATAGCCATCCAAAAAGCAGTAATAGTCATGACCGGCTAGTCTTTCTAGCATCTGGTTTACAAATGGTAAAGGAAAATGATCCTTTCTGGTGGCTGTATTGAGCCTTCTGTAGTCAATACACATACGCCACCCTGTAACTGTTCTTGTAGGGACCAGTTCATTCTTTTCATTATGAAACACTGTCATGCCTCCCTTTTTTGGTACAACTTGGATAGGGATCACCCAGGGGCTATCAGAAATGGGATAAATAATCCCAGTCTCCAGTAATTTAGTGACCTCTTTCTGCACCACCTTCTTCATGGCTGGATTAAGCCACCTCTGTGGTTGAACCACTGGCTTAGCATTATCCTCCAATAGGATCTTGTGCATGTATCTGGCTGGGCTAATACCCTTAAGATCACTTATGGACCACCCAAGAGCTGTCTTGTATGTCCTTAATACCTGAATTAGTGCTTTCTCTTCCTATGGCTCTAAAGCAGAGCTTATGATTACAGGAAAAGTATCACCTTCTCCTAGAAATGCATATTTCACGGATGGTGGTAGTGGTTTGTGCTCGGATTTAGGAGGTTTCTCCTTTTCCTGAGGAGGTTTCAGAGGTTCTTTTGTTTCCTCTGGTTCCTTCAGATTAGGCTGAACATCTTTAAAGATGTCCTCTAGCTCTGATTTGAGACTCTCAGCCATATTGATCTCCTCTACTAGGGAGTCAATAATATCAACACTCATGCAGTCTTTTGATGTATCTGGATGCTTCATTACTTCAACAGCATTCAGTCTAAACTCATCCTTATTGACTCTCAGGGTCACTTCCCCTTTTTGGACATCAATGAGGGTTCGTCCAGTTGCTAGGAAAGGTTTTCCTAGAATGAGAGTTGCACTCTTGTGCTCCTCCATCTCCAGCACTACAAAGTCAGTGGGAAAGGTAAATGGCCTAACTGTGATAATCATGTCCTCAATTATGCTTGATGGATATTTAATGGAGCCATTAGCAAGTTGAAGACAGATCCGGGTTGGTTTGACCTCTTTATTCAAGCCAAGCTTTCTGATAGTGGATGCAGGGATTAGGTTGATACTTGCCCCAAGATCACATAGAGCTGTCTTGGTATAAGTACCCTCTAATGTGCATGGTATCATAAAGCTCCCAAGATCCTTGAGCTTCTCTGGTAAGCTCTTTAAAATGACTGCACTGCATTCTTCAGTGAGAAAAACCTTTTCAGTTTCTCTCCAATCCTTCTTATGACTTAAGATCTCTTTCATGAACTTAGCATAAGAGGGTATTTGCTTAAGTGCCTCTGCAAACAGAATCTTGATTTCAAGAGTCCTGAGATAGTCTAAAAAGCGGGCAAATTGTTTATCCTATTCCGCTTGGCGGAGCTTCTGAGGATAAAGCATCTTGGCTTTATATTCTTCAACCTTAGTTGCTGCAGGTTTATTTCCTACAGAGGTGGTTGGAGAAGCCTTCTTAGAGGGGTTACTATCAGCACTTGTAGGTGTCTGATCCTTCATTGGCGTTTGAACACCAGGATTGGGGAGTGGATGGGCGTTTAACACCAGATTCCCACCCCCTTTCTGGCATTTGAACTCTAGAACTGGACATGGACTAGGCATTTAATGCCAGTTTTTCACCTTTTTCTGGCGTTTGAATGCCAGAATCATTCCTCTCTGGGCTCTTACTATCCTCAGAGGGATTTTGGGTGGCAATTTGCTCATCCTCTGTTAGTTGTTCTTTTCTTGGCTTCATGCTGCTTTGAGTTGAGGTATTTAATGTTTTTCCACTTCTTAATTGAACTGCTTGGCACTTATCTATTGTCTGTTTTGATAACTACTATTTTGTCTGATTCAATTGTGATTCCATATCCTTATTAGAATTTTTGGTTTCTTGTAGCATCTCCTTAAATTCTGCTAACAATTTTGTTATAGGAGATAGTTGCTGATTGAGTTCAGCAACTTGTTCCTGAGGACTAAAGTCAGTTGATACTGCCTTAGCTTCTTCTTTCATGGAGGACTCACCATTTAAGTACAGATGCTGATTTCTAGCAACCATATCTATAAGCTCTTGAGCCTCTTCAATCGTCTTTCTCATGTGTATAGATCCACCAGCTGAGTGGTCTAGAGATATTTAAGCTTTTTCTGTAAGCCCGTAGTAGAAGATGTCTAACTGCACCCACTATGAAAACATTTCAGAGGGGTACTTCCTTAGCATCTCTCTATACCTCTCCCAGGCATCATAAAGAGATTCACTATTCCTTTGTTTAAAGCCTTGAATATCCAGCCTTAGCTATGTAATCCTCTTTCGAGGGTAATATTGATTCAGAAATTTGTCTGACAACTGTTTCCATGTTCTTATGCTGGCTTTGGGTTGGTTATTTAACAACCTCTTAGCTTGGTCTTTTATAGCAAATGAAAATAGCAATAATCGGTAGACATCCTGATCCACTTCCTTATCACGTACTGTGTCAGTAATTTGTAAGAATTGTGTCAGAAACTCTGTAGGTTCTTCCTGTGAAAGATTGGAATACTGGCAATTTTACTGCACCATGATAATGATCTGAGGGTTCAGCTCAAAGGTGTTGGCTCTTATGGGGGGTATACAGATACTACTGATGCCAGGGCATCTTGGCTAGTTTTACTAGCCATTTTTTGTATGCTTTAGGTTGGTTTCATGCATTTTCCTAGGAAATAAGCAAGTATTTGGTTGAAAATGCAATCATACCATGATTCAAGCAAACATTGTGAATTTTGAATGATTTCATGAGAATTATGCATAAATTGAATGATAAATTGGATGATGCATGATCCCATGATTAAAAGCAAGACTTTGATGCACTTTGTTTGATCGATTTCAGGCCAAAAGAAGAAGAGAAAAGCCACCTTAGTGGCTATGTTAGTTACACGAACATGGGCACTAATGTGGAAGGAAGGAAAGCCCCAACGTTAGTGAGAAAAGTTAGTGGCATTAAGTTTGAAGAAGGAGAGCATGGAACGTTAGTAAGGAAGACCCACGTTAAGAGTCACGTTAGCTACATTAACGTGAACTCTAACGTAGAGACAAAAGGCACCAAGCAACGTTAATGGGAAAGTTAACGTGGAAGGAAAGGGAGATGCCAACGTTAGTGGAAAAAGTGAGTGCCACTAACATTGGCAAAGCAAAAAGACCCACGTTAACAGCCACGTTAACTAAGTTAACGTGGTAGTTAACGTGGAAGGAAAGAGAGATGCCAACGTTAGTGGGAAAAGTGAGTGCCACTAACGTTGGCGAGGAAAAAAAGACCCACGTTAACTTCTACGTTAATTAAGTTAACGTGGAAGTTAACGTAGGCAAAAGTCCCACCTGGCAGCCTGACCATGCCTTCTACAAACACGCATAACTTGAGCCACAAAGCTCCAAATAAGATGATTCCAAGGGCATTGGAAAGTAGAATTCCAGAGCTTTTGAAGCATGTATGGCACTACATGTTTGACACTAAATTTAAGGTAGAAAACCTGCCCCGAAAGTGCAAAGATGAACATGGTATCAACCTGTAGTAAGGCCAACTGACCTCTTCACCTTCCAAGAAGCGTAACTCGAGTTGTAGAGCTCCAAATGATGCGCTTCCAAAGACGTTGGAAAGTCGACATCCAGAGCTTTCCAACAATATATAATAGTATGGGGTGGACATTGATTTTGAGCTCCAGAACCTGGAAATATTAAGCCCCTGGTCGCTAGCATTATCGGGACTCACGTTTTCCATTAACGCTAGAGACTATGCCAGCGACCATGTCCACTTCAAAGGAGCATAACTTGAGTTATAGAGATCCAATTGAGGTGATTTCAGTTGCGTTAGAAATCTAACATTCAGAGCTTTCCAAAGAAGTCTATAGTGGGCATGAAATTGGAGTACAAACAAGAGGCATCTTTTAAGCCCTAAAAACACCAACTAGGCAGCATTTCACCATGGGCCTCAATTTGATCACTTCTCTTTCAAGGACCACCCAACCTCAAGGAAGCAAGCCCACAAGTGTCAACCAATCAAGACCACAAGAAGCATCTAGAATAGGAATTTTCATTAATTGTAATTTGCTTTTAATTTCATTTTGTAATTTAGGAGAGCCTATATAAAGGCCTTAGTTTTTACTTTGAAAAAGGGGAAGAGAAGAGAGGAGGCCGGAACACAGAAATTGGGGACTGGAAGAAGGGTCTTCGGACTCCCCCTCACACACTTTTCATTCTCTTTCTTTTCTTTGTACTTTTCATTTATGAATTTGGAAGTTTCATTTTTAGTTTTATTCTTCATCTTTATTTTTCTGCACTTTCTTTCTTTTCTATTTTGGTAGAGCATCAACTAACTCTTTTCATTGGGTTAGAGAGCTCTATTGTGATTCAGTGGATCAATTGTAGTTCTTATTCTTCTTCTTCTATCTTTTCTCTTGATTTTACTAGAAAGCTTTCAATCTTCATCTAATTGGGTAGTTATCTTGGAAAAGAAGCTATTCATACTTGGATCTCTTCGGAACCTTGGAAGAGGAATGAAGAGATCATGCTAGAAATGCTTTCTCATGCTGGACCAAATTGGGTTTGGATGGATATGTGACTATAATCCTACCAATACTTGATTTGGGAATGCATGTGGTATAATCAGTGACCGTACTTCATCTCTTCTCATGAGCAATTGACCAAGGAATTGGCTATTGATCAAGATTTGAGAGATTGGATTACCAAGGAATTGGAATTCGATCACTTAAGATTGATAAGGAGATCAATGAATGCATTGATTGAGGAAGAAGATGGGAATGAACTTGATCTGGAGGATTGCAATATCTCTTGATCCCAATGTTCATTTTATTTTTAGTTCTTACATTTACTTTTCTTGCCATTTTACTTCTTTGCACTTTATTACTTTCTTTACTTTTATGCCTTTTACATTTCCTTGTTGCTTATCACTCCAATATGATTCGTCTAACTAGGATAATCAATTAACCATTGATTGCTTAATCCGTTAATCTCTGTGGGATTCGACCTCACTCTTTTGTGAGTTATTACTTGACGACAATTCGGTATACTTGCCGAAGGGAGATTTGTTGAGAGACAAGTTTTCCGTGCATCAAGTTTATGGCGCCGTTGCCGGGGATTAATTGTGATTAACAAACTACCGGTTGATTGATTTACTAGATTAGACACTTTTCTTTTGTCTTTGTTTTCTTTTGTTTCTTTATTTTCTTTTGCTAACTAACTGTTTGTGATATTGCCTCACTGGAAATTTCCTCATCTGTGACAATGGAGATTCCAATTTCTTTTGGTGATTATTGTTTGAGACAGAGCTTTTTGCAGGAAAGAAAGGAGCATCCATCATATTTTGGTCAATCAAATTTCATGGGAAACTCTCCACCACCACAGAATAATCCACTTTATTATGCTCATGGTGGGTGGGAGTATCAAGAAAATGAAATGGGGTGCTTCCGAAGGCCACAAAATGGTCAATATTTTGGTGAAATTGATCACTACTCAAATTGTGGCTGGGAAGATCAAAATCAAAGAGATTTCACTCATTCATACCCCATTCATCAAGAGCCATCACCTCTCAATTATACAACCTCACCTCCAAGTTTTACACGCTTAAATTATTCATTATTTGAGTATGCCTCAGCGCAAAGGTCTATCCCAAATCCATACAATTCATTTCATCATCCATAAAACTCAATCAACTACCCACAAGACTCATATCACTTTTAGGACACACAACCACAAAACAACCAACCATTACAACCTACCCAACCTCCTTTAGATAGACTTGCTAGGATGGAACTCATCCTTGAAGAACTCAAAAGAAGTAGAGAAGAAGATATACTCACTAGGATAGAACTCCTCCTTGAAAAAACAATGAAGACAGTCGAAGAGGAGAAAATAGCAGAAAGGGACCATGAAGAAAAATTGAGACAGAATGCACAACTCTATTTTGAAGAACAATTCATTGAAGAGCTGAAATCACAAAGAGAGACCACTTCACTCTCTCCAGAAACAGAGGAGTGCATTCAACGGTCAAGAACAAGGGAGGAAGTTAATCAAGGGAACCCACACTCCAATGAAACAGAGAGTTGCATAAAGGGTGAGTTCATTGAACCACCAATTCAAGAAGCACTTGATGAAGAGGATGCTCCAACCATCATACAACACCCAAGTCCTGAAATCAAGGTGGTGAAGGCAATCAACATGAGCACTAAAAAGAGGATGGTGACCAAGAAAAGAAGGACAATATCCATGAAGAAGAAAAGGTAGCCATCCCATCCCTACCCTAACAAGCAAGTCTACTCAAGCTAACAACAAAAGAAAGCTTGCTGGGGAGAGGCACTCTAAGCAAGGGGCATTAACTGGCTCCTCTTTCATCTTGAGGTCATTCCTCTTAACAAACTGGAAGAAGAGGAAGAAAGTCATGAACAACATGTCAAGCTAATGACATTAAAAGAGTGCTTGTTGGGAGGCAACCCAACCGTAGGTAACATTTCCTTGCTTTGCTTAGTTTACTTTCACTAATTTGGCATATGATTGCATTCTAAGTTCGGGGTTGCCATGCAACAATTTGATTTTCAATCTTTATTGGGTACTTGCAAACATTCTAAATTGAGAGTGTCACACTAAGTTTGATATTGCCACTTATCATTCATGCAAGGTACCAAGCACACCACTTATTAATGCAATCAAAATGTCTCTGTTTGTATCTCTTATGCCTTTATTGTATCCTTAATCTTGCTTGTTGAAACACATGCATACTCACACTTCATTCTAAGACATTCATGATCCATCATAGACCCCATCACCACTGTTTTAATTGTTGCTTGAGTATAAGCAAGCATTCTAAGTTTGGTGTGGGAAGGAAAAGAATATGAGGAAAAGGGCAACAACAATGAAGATAAACTACAAGGTGGTAAAGTTCCTTTCTCTTCTTACTTATTTTCAGCACTTTAAATTGCATGATTGTCTTCTATTTTCTTTGTATGCATGTGTGATTACTCCTTGTGAATAAGCATCATTTGATATTTGATTTGTAACATGTTGCTATGATATCATGATTATCATCTTAAGTTTTACTTGTACCCAAAATCTTTTAGAATGCAACAAAGAAATCATTCTTTTGAAAGGAAAATGTTGAAGAATTTTATAAATCATGGGGCAAGCAAAAGATTAAGAGGAGTGGAGGTTCTGATTGTATGATTGTGTATTGAGGTTGCATGTTTGTGAAAACTTGCATGGGGGCTCATAGACAGGAAATGAAGTTTAGAGAAGTATTATGGAATTTCTCAAACATCTATTGATCCAAGAAGCAGTAACAAAAGAAAACAAAAGAAAAGGAAAAAGAAAAAAAAACAAAGAACAAGCCCGAGGCTCTGAGCATCAATTACTAGGAAGAAAAAGAAAGAAACAAGAACTCAAAGAGTTATTGTCCTTGTTAAATGCTTGTGGTGGATTTGTATCAAAGAGAGAGGCTTGAGCAAGTAAATCCTAAGGGGTGCTTCAACACCTAATACCTTAGACCAACAGGTTTGGGAGTATTGATTAAAAGCTTATCGTAAAAAGCCGCTTTGATACATGACACCTAGAGTCGATGCCAAATCCCAAAAAAAAAGAAAAGAAAAATGCTAGAAAATAAGTGCTGCTTCAAGGTGACAATCTATAAAGAGGATTCCATAATATCATTTGAATGAAAGTCCTAAGATCTAAGACTTCCAAAATGTGAGGACAAATGAGCACTGGAATCCTTGCATAAGCATACAAATTAGAGTTCACCCCACTGTCACTTATTCACTTCACCCACTAAGGCATCATAAGCAATTCTTCAATACATTCCAATTAAAGAGAATTCTTTGTGCATAGTTCTTTTCTTGCTTGGGGACAAGCAAGCTTTAAGTTTGATGTTGTGATGCCAGGGCATCTTGGCTAGTTTTACTAGCCATTTTTTGTATGCTTTAGGTTGGTTTCATGTATTTTCTTAGGAAATAAGCAAGTATTTGGTTGAAAATGCAATCATACCATGATTCAAGAAAACATTGTGAATTTTGAATGATTTCATGAGAATTATGCATAAATTGAATGATAAATTGGATGATGCATGATCCCATGATTAAGAGAAAGACTTTGATGCACTTTGTTTGATTGATTTCAGGCCAAAAGAAGAAGAGAAAAGCCACGTTAGTGGCTACGTTAGTTACACTAACGTGGGCACTAACGTGGAAGGAAGGAAAGCCCCAACGTTAGTTAGAAAAGTTAGTGGCATTAACTTTGAAGAAGGAGAGCATGGAATGTTAGCAAGGAAGACCCATGTTAAGAGTCACGTTAGCTACATTAACGTGAACTCTAACGTAGAGACAAAAGGCACCAAGCAACGTTAATGGGAAAGGTGAGTCTCAATAATGCTTGCGAAAGGGGTATATGCCAACGTTGGTGGAAAAAATGAGTGCCACTAACATTGGCAAAGCAAAAAGACCCACGTTAACAGCCATGTGGTAGTTAACTTGGAAGGAAAGGGAGATGCCAACGTTAGTGGAAAAAGTGAGTGCCACTAACGTTGGCGAAGCAAAAAGACCCACGTTAACAGCCACGTTAACTAAGTTAACGTGGTAGTTAACGTGGAAGGAAAGGGAGATGCCAACGTTAGTGGAAAAAGTGAGTGCCACTAACGTTGGCGAGGAAAAAAAGACCCACGTTAACTTCTACATTAACTAAGTTAACGTGGAAGTTAACGTAGGCAAAAGTCCCACCTGGCAGCCTGACCCTGCCTTCTTCAAACACGCATAACTTGAGCCACAAAGCTTCAAATGAAATTATTCCAGTGGCATTGGAAAGTAGGATTCCAGAGCTTTTCAAGCATATATGGCATTACATGGTTGACACTAAATTTGAGGTAGAAAACTTGCCTCGAAAGTGCAAAGATGAACATGGTATCAACCTGTTGTAAGGCCAACAATATATAATAGGATGGGGTGGACATTGATTTTGAGCTCTAGAACCTGGAAATATTAAGCCCCTGGTCACTAGCGTTATCGGGACTCACGTTTTCCATTAACGCTAGTGACTATGCCAGTGACCATGTCCGCTTCAAAGGAGAATAACTTGAGTTTTAAGAATTCAATTGAGGTGATTTCAGTTGCGTTAGAAAGCTAACATTCAAAGCTTTCCAAAGATATATAATAGTCTATAATGGGCATGAAATTGAAGCACAAACAAGAGGCATCTTTTAAGCCCCAAAAACACCAACTGGGCAGCATTTCACCAAGGGCCTCAATTTGATCACTTCTCTTTCAAGGACCACCCAACCTCAAGGAAGTAAGCCCACAAGTGTCAACCAATCAAGGCCATAAGAAGCATCTAGAATAGGATTTTTCATTAATTGTAATTTGCTTTTAATTTCATTTTGTAATTTAGGAGAGCCTTTATAAAGGCCTTAGTTTTTACTTTGAAAAAGGGGAAGAGAGGAGAGGAGGCTGGAACACAGAAATTGGGGATTGGAAGAGGGGTCTTCGGACTCCCTCCCCTCACACACTTTTCATTCTCTTTCTTTTCTTTGTACTTTTCATTTATGAATTTGGAAGTTTCATTTTCAGTTTTATTCTTCATCTTTATTTTTCTGCACTTTCTTTCTTTTCTATTTTGGTAGAGCAATGATCAACTAACTCTTTTCATTGGGTTAGAGAGCTCTATTGTGATTCAATGGATCAATTGTAGTTCTTATTCTTCTTCTTCTATCTTTTCTCTTGATTTTACTAGAAAGCTTTCAATCTTCATCCAATTGGGTAGTTATCTTGGAAAAGAAGCTATTCATACTTGGATCTCGTCGGAACCTTGGAAGAGGAATAAAGAGATCATGCTAGAAATGCTTTCTCATGCTGGACCAAATTGGGTTTGGATGGATATAATCCTACCAATACTTGATTTGGGAATGCATGTGGTATAATCAGTGACCATACTTTATCTCTTCTCATGAGCAATGGACCAAGGAATTGGCTATTGATCAAGATTTGAGAGATTGGATTACCAAGGAATTGGAATTCGATCACTTAAGATTGACAAGGAGATCAATAAATGCATTGATTGAGGAAGAAGATGAGAATGAACTTGATCTGGTGGATTGCAATATCTCTTGATCCCAATGTTAATTTTATTTTTAGTTCTTACATTTACTTTTCTTGCCATTTTACTTCTCTGCACTTTATTGCTTTCTTTACTTTTATGCCATTTACATTTCCTTGTTGCTTATCACTCCAATATGATTTGTCTAACTAGGATAATCAATTAACCATTGATTGCTTAATCCGTTATTCTCTGTGGGCTTCGACCTCACTCTTTTGTGAGTTATTACTTGACGACAATTCGGTATACTTGCCGAAGGGAGATTTGTTGAGAGACAAGTTTTCCGTGCATCAACTACTCCCATATGAAGCAGTAGTAGGGTTAGCATATGACCTCAGAGTCCTTCTGGACTGTTCATTTCCACTTAGGTCCATGATGGAGTAAGGGAGATGATGTGGATAAAAAATTTATTTTATATTTATTTATTTATTTATATATTTTTTTGAAATAATAAAATAATAAAAAAATAAAAAAACTAAAATAAAAAAAGAGATTTGAAAAATTTTTTATGAGGATTTTTAAAAAGTGAGGAGAGAGATAGTGGTTAGGAAGTTTTTGAAAAATATATGATTTTAAAAATCTTAAAAAGATATGATTTGAAAAATTTTGACCAAGTTAACCCAAGGGATTCGAAAATTAATGAGTAAATAAAGGAAAAGATGTATGTTTGAACTTAATGAGGAAAGAGAAAAACACACAAAAGACACAAGACTTAAAAACTTTTAGATCTAGCTCCCTTATTTTTCGAAAATTTTTGGAGGGAAAACTAAGGGACACCAAACTTAAAAATTTTAGGATCAAAACACATACAAGACTCAAGAATACCTTGAAGATTCACAAGAACATGAAGAACATAAAAAGGAACACCAAACTTAAAATTTTTAGAAAACTAAAATAAAATTTTCGAGAATCACATGGAAAGTAACAAGAAAACACTAAACTTAAAAATTGAAGCAAGATTTAAACAATGAAAAATTATTTTCAAAAAGATTTTAGAAAGGAAGACTCAAAGGAGCAACTATTCACAATAACATAGACACATTCAACAAATGCAAGGATTAAATAGAGAAAAGCTATTTTTGAAAAAAGTTTTAATTATTATATATATATATATATATATGTGTGTGTGTGTGTGTGTGTTTAGATGACAAAAACACAAAGGACACCAAACTTAAAACATGCAATTAAACTCAATGAAAAACTAAAATTAATAAAGAAAAATAATATTTTTGAAAAAAAAATTTTGAAAAGAAAGTAAAAGACTCTAAATCAAAAAGACAAATTTTTCCTAATCTAAGTAACAAAATAAACCGTCAGTTGTTCAAACTCGAACAATCCCCGGCAATGGAATCGTGATTCACACTTTTCACAACTCCGGTGCCACTAACCAGCAAGTGCACTGGGTCGTCCAAGTGATACCTTATGTGAGTAAGGGTTGATCCCACAGAGATTGTCGGCTTGAAGCAATCTATGGTTATCTTGTAAACCTTGGTCAGGAGATTAATGATGAGAAGAGTTTTGTTTGTAAAAAAAAGAGTAAAAGAACATGAACTGAATAATACTTGTTATGTAGTAATGGAGAATAGGTTGAGGTTTTGGAGATGCTCTGTCTTCTGAATCTCTGCTTTCCTACTGTTATCTTCTTCACGCACACAAGGCTCCTTCCATGGCAAGCTGTATGTTGGTGGATCACCATTGTCAATGGCTACCATCCATCCTCTCAGTGAAAATGGTCCTCTACGGTTTCCCGCATGACTAATCATCTGTCGGTTCTTCACTCGTGCCGGAATAGGATCTATTGATCCTTTTGCACACTATCACTGCGCCCAACATTTGTGAGTTTAAAGCTCGTCACAGTCACCCCTTCTCAGATCCTACTCGGAATATCACAGACAAGGTTTAGACTTTCCGAATCTCAAGAGTGCTGCCAACTGATTCTAGCTTATACCACGAAGAGTCTGGTTTCACAGAATTGAACAATCTATTGTTAGGAGAGGGAATCAAACTCGTGAACCAGAAATCCAAGAGATACACATTCAATCTAAGATAAAATGGAAGTGGTTGTCAGGCACGCGTTCATAAGTTGAGAATGGTGATGAGTGTCACGGATCATCACATTCATCATGTTGAAGTACGAATGAATATCTTAGAACAGAAACAAGCGTGATTGAATAGAAAACAGAAATAATTGCATTAATCCATCGAGACACAGCAGAGCTCCTCACCCCCAACCATGGAGTTTAGAGACTCATGCCGTAGAAGATACAAATTCAGATGTAAAATGTCATGAGGTACAGAATAAATCTCTAAAAGTAGTTTTTATACTAAACTAGTAACCTAGGTTTACAGAAAATGAGTAAGCTAAGATAGATAGTGCAGAAATCCACTTCTGGGGCCCACTTGGTGTGTGTTTGGACTGAGCATTGAAGCTTTCACATGTAGAGACTTTTCTTGGAGTTAAATGCCAACTTTGGTGCCAGTTTAGGCATTTGACTCTAGCTTATAACTCAGTTCTAGTGTTTAACGCCAGAATAGGGCAGGAAGTTGGCGTTTAAACGCCCGTTTGCGTCGAAAACTTGGGCAAAGTATCGACTATTATAAATTACTGAAAAGACCTGGATTTCTAATTTCCAACACAATTGAGAGCACACCAATTGGGCTTCTGTAGCTCTAGAAAATCCATTTCGAGTGCAGGGAGGTCATAATCCAACAGCATCTGCAGTCCTTTTTCAGCCTCTGAATAAGATTTTTGCTCAAGTCCCTCAATTTCAGCCAGAAAATACCTGAAATCATAGAAAAACACACAAACTCATAGTAGATTCTAGAAATGTGATTTTTGCATAAAAACTAATAAAAACATAATAAAAAGTGAATAAAACATGCTAAAAACTATATGAAAATACCATAAAAAAGCGTATCAAATATCCGCTCATCAGGCATGCTGACAACTTTCATAAAAAATGAAAGGATTATCAACCATCAACAAATTGCTTAATGGTTTGGCTATTTTTGAAAAGTTCTTGATAAATCTTCTATAAAATCCAACATGTCTTAAGAAACTTCTAACAGCTTTCACATTAGTTGGTGGAGGGAGTTTCTCTATAACTTCTACCTTTGCCTTGTCAACTTCTATCCCTTTTCTTGAAACTTTGTGACCAAGAAAAATCCCTTCAGGTACCATAAAATGGCATTTCTCCTAATTTAAAACCAAATTGGTTTCTTGGCACTGTTTCAAGACAAGGGTAAGATAATGCAAGCAAGCACTAAAAGTGTCACAAAAGACAGAGAAATCATCCTTGAAAACTTCAATAATTTTTTCTACCATATCAGAGAAGATTGATAGCATGCATCTTTGAAATGTTGCTGGAGCATTACACAATCCAAATGGCATTCTTCTGTATGTAAAAACTCCAAAGGGACAGTGAAAGATGTCTTCTCTTGATCCATGGGGTCAACCACTGTTTGATTATAACCAGAATACCCATCAAGGAAGCAGTAATATGCATAGCTAGCTAGCCTCTCAAGCATTTGGTCAATGAAAGGGAGAGGGAAGTGATCTTTGCGTGTGGCATCATTCAACCTCCTATAGTCAATACACATCCTCCATCCCGTCACAGCTCTTGTGGGAATGAGTTTATACTTCTCATTAACAATAACTGTCATCCCACCTTTCTTTGGTACCACTTAAATTGGGCTTATCCATGAGTTGTCAGAGATAGGATAGACAATCCCTGCATTCCATAACTTCATTACTTCCTTCTGGACAACTTCCTTCATTGTGGGATTTAGCCTCCTTTAAGGTTGAACCACTGGTTTGGAATTGTCTTACAAAAGGATCTTATACATGCAAACTGCAGGGCTAATACCCTTCAAGTCATCAATGGTCCATCCTAATGCATATTTGTGAGCCTTTAGTATATTAAGGAGCTTTCCTTCTTCTTCTTCAGTCAGGGAAGAGTTGATGATCACTGGAAAGCTATCTGCTATGCCAAGGAATACATATTTGAGATGAATAGGGAGAGGCCCAATTCTTGTTTTGGCATTTCTTCCTTCTTGTCTTGTTTCACCTCTTTCTCAATGGAAATTTTAGCTACTTGTGCTTCCATTGTCTCCTGATCTTCTTCCCCTTCTTCTTTTTGTTGCTCATGATGACTGGCTTCCAACATTTCTTCCACTAAACTTTCGATCATATCTACTCTCATGTAATCTTCTTGCTCAAGGGGGTATTGCATTGCTTTGAAAACATTGATGACTGTTTGCTCATTGTGCACTCTGAAGATCATTTCTTCCTTTTCCACATCATAGCTCTTACTGTGGCTAGAAACGGTCTTCCCAAAATGATTGAATTGTTTTCTTCCTCTTTTGTGTCCAAAATCACAAAGTCTGTAGGGAAGATAAACTCTCTAACCTTCACCAATAGATTTTCCACAATGCCATTGAGTGTCTTGATTGATCTATCGGCCATTACCAATGACATCTTGGTAGGTTTGTGTTCTTCTATGGCAAGCTTTCTCATCATTGATAGGGGCATCAAATTGATACAAGCACCAAGATCACAGAGAGCTTTGTCTAATGTCATCTTACCTATGGTACATGAAACTACAAAACTCCTTGGATCTTTAAGCTTTGGTGGAATACCCCTTTGAATCATAGCACTGTATTCTTCAGTGAGAAGCACTATTTCCTTCTCATGCCAACTTCTCTTTTTGTTGATGAGCTCCTTCAAGAATTTTGCATATAGAGGCATTTGCTCTAATGCTTCAGCCAGGGGGAAATTAATCTCCAATTTCTTGAAGACTTCAAGGAACTTGGGGAAGTGTTGATCCTTGGTTTCCTTGTTGAACCTTTGAGGGTATGGCAAGGGATGTGTGAAAGTCTTCTCCACTTGCTTTGGTCCTTGAGATGATTCTTCCATTATTTGCTTCCCTTTCCTTGAGATTTGTGGCTGCTTCTCTCTCTCTTCAGGCTTTTCTTGATCATCTTTGTTGAGTGTAGCATCATTCTTGCTGCTGGCTTCATCATTCTCAGTTGGCTTCTTATCATTCACCATGGTTTTTCCACTCCTTACCTGTATAGCTTTGCATTCTTCTTTAGAATTTGGAATGGTGTCAATTGGGAGTAAGCTTGTTAGCCTTTCGATCACAGCTTGCTTGGAAAGCTGCCCAATCTACCTTTCTATATATCTTGTGGAAGCTTCATTGTTCTTGTTTGTAAGTTCTTGTTGTTTCATCATTTTTTTCCATCAATATCTCCAAGTTGGAGATTCTCTAAGAGTCTTGTGGGATTTGTGGTTGGTTGTGAGCTATTGTGGATGGATGATAGTTGTTGTGGTTGGTGGCTGGGTTATTGGATGGATAATGGTTAGAATTGGGTAGTTGTTTTGGGGTTTTCTATATAGATTTTGGTTATTGTTTTGCTGGTTGTTTCTTGAGTTGTTTTGATTTGAATGTCTTTGCCATGGCTACTGATTTTGATTGTGGTTATCTCCCCATCTAAGATTGGGGTGGTTCTTCCAGGATGGATTGTAAGTGTCACCATAAACTTCACTTGATCATGAGCCTTGGTTGTGCACATATTGAATTTGTTCCTGCTGCTGATCTTCTTAGTTTTCTTTATTCTGCCCCCATGTGGTTGATGGTTGGCTTGTATTTACTACTGAAACTTGGAGGCTATCAATCCTCTTAGCCATTTGCTCAAACTGTTATTGAATTTGCTACTGCATCATCTTATTTTGAGCTAGGATTGAGTCCACTCCTTCCAACTCTAGCACTCCTTTCCTTTGTGATGGTTGGCGTTGTCTCTGATGAGCAAAGAAATATTGATTATTTGCCACCATATCAATGAGATTCTGGGCTTCCTCTGTAGTTTTCATCAATTGTAAGGAACCTTCTGCTGAGTGATCTAGTGCTTCTTGAGACTTCAGAGTTAGTCCTTCATAGAAGTTTTGAAGCTTATCCCATTCATTGAACATGTCTGGTGGACACTTCCTGAGTAAAGCTTTGTATCTCTCCCATGCCTCATATAATGAATCTCCATCCATCTGAGTGAATGTTTAGACCTCTGTTTTGAATCTGATGATCCTTTGGGAAGGATAGAACTTGGCTAGGAATTTGCTCACTAGATCTTCCCAATTGTTGATGCTCTCTCTTGGAAATGTCTCCAACCATTCAGTAGCTTTGTCTCTGAGGGAAAATGGAAATAGCAACGGCTTGCAAATATCAGGATGCACACCATTAGTTTTGACAGTATCACAAATCCTCAGAAAAGTGGATAAGTGTTGGTTTGGATCTTCAAGTGGCCCTCCTCCATAGGAACAATTATTTTGTACCAAAGTGATGAGCTGTAGCTTCAATTCAAAGTTATTTGCATTGATATTTGGGGTAAGGATGCTACTCCCACAATGCCTAGGATTAGCAAATGTATATAAAGCCAAGACTCTCCTTTGTAGTTGACCATTGTTGTTGGCCACTCCTACTGGTGGATTTGTTGGATTGTTTTCCATTTCTTAATATTCTTCTTTAGAAGTTTCTCCTCCAATGACTCCCTTTCCTCTGGCTTCCCTTCTCAGCCTTCTAAGGGTTCTTTTGTCATGATCACCAGAGGTGGAGACCTCTATCCTTGCTTCTGTCATAAAACTACAACAACAAAAAACACAAGAGCACTATGTAGCTTGAGTGCAGTGAGAGTTGGTAGAGACAAAGTCTCAAATAGTTAGTATGCTGGTTAAAAAAAAATAAAGGAAATGAACAAAAACAAAGAAAAAGTGCTTAATCTAGACCCCCACCTTACTTAATCATTGTCAATCTGATCAATCCCCAGCAATGGCACAAAAAATTTGATGTGTGGAAAACGATCCAACACAAAACTCATTGACAAGTGTACCGATCGCATCAAGTAGTAATTACTTACATGAGTGAGGTCGATCCCATGAAGGATTGAGCAATTTTAGTTAGTTGGTTGATTTAGTTAAGCAAACAAGTGATGATTTGAGTGAATTGTGATAAACAAAAGCTAAATTGCATGAAAGTAAAGAGGAGAGGGGAATTGATAGTAAATTAAAGTGCAGAAGAATTAAAGAGCTAAAGCTTAAAGTGCAAGTAATGTAATTGACTGAAACTTAGATTGCAAGAAATGTAAATGGCTGAAGCTTAAAGTGCAAGAAATGTAAAATTACAGGAAGAGTAAAAGGAAATTTGGGAGCTGGGATGCAAAATTAAACAAGAGAACTCAAAGTGTAATCAATCAGAGAAAATCAAATGAAGTAAGTTGCAGCAGATCTCAAACAGAAAAGTAAAATTGCTTGAAGAAGCAAAACAGAAATAAAACTCAGCTTAATTGCAAAATGAAGTTTAAGATATCAGGGGATCAAAGAGACTAGAAAACAAGTCTAGATCTCAATTCCTTCCTTGATCCAACAGAGAACAATTTGCAGAAGAAAAGAAAGATGAAAACGTTAAATGAAAACTCATATTCAATTCTTGGAACAATTGAGAAGAGAGGTAAAAGATGATTCTCAAACTTAGAATCAATGAAGCTATTCAATCTCAATTCGAATCCCAAGAACAGATAGCAAAAGTAGCAGAAGAAATAAAAATGAAGGCAGAAAACTAAATCCAGTTCCCAATCCTTAGAATTATGGAGAAGAAAACAAAGATGAATTGCAGATCAAAGATTGAAACAGAATTCCTTCAATCTCAATCCAAAATTCAAAAATAGAAAGCAATAAATGCAGAAGTAAGAACAAGGAAGAAGAGAACTCAGCTCTCAATCCTAATTCCCAATTCCCAAAATAAAACTAAAAATGAAAGAAAATTCAAAAGTAAAAGTAAAAAAGTCCTCTACAAATCAAACTAACTCCTATTTTTACATTTTTTATTTTTGGATTTTCAGAATTTGGAGTGAGCCTTTCAATTTTGAAGAATTGAATTTAAATGGAATTTTAATTGAATTTGGACCATGGGTGCTGCTCCCAGTAGAGTGCTCGGTTAACTAATTGACCGCAGCGCTACCCATTGCCTTTGACCTTCAAATTTGTTGAGCACTAAGCCTTCCTTGGCACAGCTCTATAGCGCTCGGTTAAGAAAGAGAGCGCATCGCCCTTTGCTTGCTAATAAGGTCCTAGCTTCGAGCCTTGAGGGAAGCATTTTTAGAGCCATTTCTTTTTGAAACAATGAAAGGTAGCGCTCAGTTAAGTAAGGGAGCGCAGCATCCCTTTGTTTTTGGTTGAGCTCCCTTGTTCGAATCCCAGTGAATGCATTTTGCCCAATTTCCTTGTGAATTAAGTGTAGCACTCCTTCCTAGCCATCATGGGTTCGAAACTTGGCGAGCTCCTTTTGCCAATTTCTTTCATGAAGCAATGCAAAGTAGCGCTTCCTTTGGTTCCTCATGTGCTTGATTCGAGACTTGGAGGTTTCATTAGCAAATATTGCACCTTGCATTTCTTTTGGTGGAAGCCTGATAAAGTTAACAAAGTTAACCGAGCGCTATGTTTTTTGCCTTGTTCCTTTGAGCGCTCAGTTAACTCTTTCAACGCAGCATCCTTGCCCTTTGTGTACTTGGCTTTGTTTGCCCATTTCTAGCGCTTAATTAGAGAGCGTTGTGCTCAATAAGAGAGCGCTACTCCCTTGCTTTCTTGATGTGCCACGCTTTTTCCTTCCTTAGGCCACGCTTTCCTTGTTTCTTTCTTTTCTTCGCCTACAAGTAATCAAAACAACCAACCAAAGTATCACCAAATTCACAAGGTTTAAACCTCATGATTTTGTGTCAAATAAAGGGTGGTTGATTGATTTAACAAAACCATGCAAATCCACTCCAAATTACTTACTTACAATGCAAGAAAGTGCATAAAACGTAATGAAACAAGTGAAAAATGCTTGAAAAGATAGCATAAGATGACTTGTCATCATCCGGTTCCTATTCTAAAATAGCTGCCTGATCAGAAAATTAGTAAGAACTCAATAAAAATCAAATAAGTAAGAAAACTACTACGACAAAAAATAACTAAGGATACGACATTATCTGGTTGCCTCCCGACAAGCGCTTCTTTATCTTCACTAGCTTGACGGTGAGCTCCTCTAAGGAGGAGGATCATAGGGGCTCAGCTCTTTACCCCTTACTTTGAATTTCTTTCCTGTGTCTCCATAATGTAGCTCAATATGCTCCAGAGAAAGGATTCTGGTTACTGTATAAATCCACTTTGGATTGCTAGTAAACACCACCTTCATTCCTGGGGAGAAACTTTCAGTGGAGATCTTTTTGTTTCTCCATCCTCTGGGTACTTTCTTCTTTTTGGGAACCTCTTCCTTGGTAGATAATGCATTCTCAACACCAAACTTAGGTTTGATGTCAGGAGGGATTTTATTGATTGTTACCAAGGGAGGTTTGAGCTGCAGATTCTGCTGTGTATCATCAGGGAGTTTTTGAAGGGTTGGATCAATAAGCTCAGTCTGCATGCACCTCTCTTCTTCACCTGTCGAATGTACCTCTATAAAAACATGAAAGATTGGTTGCTCATCATGCACTCTAAGCACTAATTCACCCACTTCTACATCAATTAAAGCTCTTCGAGTGGCTAGGAATGGTCTTCCTAGAATTATAGAGGCATTCTCATCCTCCCCTATGTCAAGAATTACAAAATATGCTGGGAGGAAGAACTTACCCACTTTGACCAAGATATTCTCCACTAATCCGTATCCAAGCTTCATAGATTTGTCTGCCATCTGTAATGCTATCTTTATGGGCTGTGCATCTTGCATTTGCAGCTTCTTCATCACAGATAAGGGCATTAGATTTATGCTTGCCCCCAGATCACACAACGCTTTCTCAAAGGTTGTGCTCCCAATGGTGCATGAAATTTGAAAGCTCCCTGAATCTGGCATCTTCCTTGGCAAGTTATTCTGAATTACGGCACTGCATTCCTTAGTCAGAACTACTGTCTCATCTCCCTTTAAATGCTTCTTCTTTGACAACAGCTCCTTCATGAACTTGACATAGATAGACATTTGCTCCAAAACTTCAGCAAAAGGAATATTGATTTGTAACTTTCTGAAGACTTCCAAGAACTTTGAGAACTGCTTGTCCTTGGTTTCCTTTTGAAGTCTCTAAGGATATGGCATCTTAGGCTTGTACCCAGGAGCCTTTGGCATTGTAGGATGAGTGTCAAGAGAGTCTGGGAATGGGTTGTCCGCATGCTTTGGAGGGGCGTGCTCTATTTCTTCATTCTTCTCCTCTAGAGCTTCTTTTTCAACTAACTCTTCATTGACCTTGGTCTCAGAGCCAGCTACTTTACCACTTCTCAGTTGAATAACCTTGTAATCTTTTTCAACTGGCTCTTCATCAACTTATGCTTCCATACTTGCCACTTGTCCACTTATCAAGGTGATAGCCTTGCATTCCTCTCTTGGATTTGGAATTGTGTTACCAGGAAGGCTATTAGTGGTCTTCTAATCAATTTCATTAACTCTGGTGGCTATTTGACCCATCTGAATCTCCAGATTCTTGATTAATGCTCTGGTTTCCTGCACAAAACTCCTCATCATTTCCCAATTAGAATCTTCTTGGGATTTAGAATTTGCCTGTGGAGGTGGTTATTGTTGATGAGATTGAAATTGGCGGTTATTGTAATTGTTCTATTGGAAGCCGCCCTGAGAATTATTGTTGAAATTCTGAGGTCTTTGGGGTTGGTCTCTCCACCCAAAATTTGGGTGATTTCTCCATCCTTGATTGTATGTCTGAGAATAGGGGTCATTATTGGGATTTCTATAACCTCTCCCCATGTAATTGACCTGTTCAGAAGAGAATTGACCATAATCATAGTTATCATTTTGCACTAAATTTCCTGCCATGTCATAGGGGACCTCTTGAGGTGGATTTTGGGTGTTGATAGCTGAGACTTGCATGCCACGCATGTGTTGAGTAAGTAGACTTATTTGCTGAGACATAAGCTTGTTCTGAGCCAGAATAGCATTAAGAGCTTCTATTTCCATGACACCCTTCTTCTAAGGAGCCTCAGAGTTCACAGGATTCCTGTTAGATGAGTATAAATATTGGTTGCTAGCAACCAATTCAATAAGATCAATAGTCTCCTCCGGTGTCTTCTTCTTATGCAATGAACCTCCTGCAGAATTGTCTAAGCACATCTTGGACATTTCACCCAAGCCTTTATAAAAGATATCTAGTTGAGTCTATTTGGAGAACATGTCCGGAGGGCATTGCCTAGTCAGTAGCTTGTATCTCTCCCAAGCTTCATACAGAGTTTCACCATCCTTCTGTCTGAAGGTCTGAACCTCTACCCTAAGCTTAGTCAGCTTCTTTGGTGGGAAAAATTTAGTGAGAAACTCAGTAACCACCTTGTTCCAAGTATCCAAACTCTCCTTGGGTTGAGAATCTAGCCATAGCTTTACTCCATCCCTCAGAGCAAACGGGAAGACCATGAGTTTGTACACCTCTGGGTTTACTCCATTTGTCTTCACAGTATCACAGATTTGCAGGAAACTTGAAATAAACTCATTTGGGTCTTCGTGGGGAAGACCATGATACTGGCAGTTTTGTTGCACCAGGGTGACCAGTTGTGGCTTCAACTCAAAGTTGTTCGCAGCTATAGGAGGCACCACAATGCTTTTTCCATACAGATCTGCAGTAGGAGCAGAGTAAGAACTAATTACTCTTCTTTGTTGCTCATTCCCATTTAGATTTGCCACATTTGGATTATCAGCATCATTAGGATCCATAATGGATTCTGCAGCCTTGTAAAGTCTTGCTTGTTGTAAACGTCACCGGAGGATCCTTTCAGGTTCAGGATCAAAGTCTAAGAGATGTTCTTTGTCTCTGTTCCTGCGCATAAACAAACAGAAGACAAGAAAATATGGAACTATCTACGTCAGAGTGCAGAAAATTCCCAGCGAGGTAACCTGAACTAGGAAACACCAAACTTAATTTCAGAAATTACTAAAATTATTAGTGCTATTAAAATTTTAAATTTTTTTTCTGAAAATTTTTTTAATAAAATTTAAATAAATTAAAACTAAAATGCCTAATCTAAGCAATCAAACAACTGATAGTTGTTAATCACAGTCAATCCCCAGCAACGGCGCCAAAAACTTGGTGTGGTTTTTACAACCACAGACTAACCGGCAAGTGCACTGGGTCGTACCAAGTAATACCTCAGGTGAGTGAGGGTCGATCCCACGAGGATTGATGGATCAAGCAATAATAATTGAGTGATAGACTTGGTCAGGCAAATAGAAAGTACTATTTGGGTAATATAAAAGACAATAAACAATATAAAGAATATTGAAGGAAGGCAAGTAAATAATTTCGGAAGAAAATATGGAGAAAATAGTTAAGGTTTCAGAGTTATCTATTCTTCCGGATTAAGTTTTCTTACTAACTATTTTAATCATGTAGGATTTAATTTATGGCAAACTATATGTGACTAGACCCTAATTCTTTAGACTTTTCTAGTCTCCTCTAAAATTCATTAACTGCCAATTCCTTGGTCAATTAATTCCAATTAGAAGCTGCATGATCAAATTCTAGTTTATATGCCACAAAAACTCTAATTACCCAAAAATAAAAGGATTATATGTCACGTATCCCGTTAAATCCAGATAATTCAAATTTAGGAGAATATGTTTTCAAGCTGTTGTTCAAGTAAAGAGCTTTTCCAAGTTTTACAAGAACTCAATTAGAAAGAGGGTCATACTTCCGTTCCACCCAAATTCATAAGATAAAGAGCGAAAACAATTCTTAAATTATAAATCCATACATTAATTAAAATAGAAAAAGTAATAAAATCAATCCATACAAATAGACAGAGCTCCTAACCTTAACAATGGAGGATTAGTTGCTCATTGTTCAGACAAAAATAGGATTCTCCTAAAATGTACAGAGTTCCAATCTGATGGCCTCTAAAGTTAACTAATGGAATCCTTTTTTATAACTAATCCTAATAAATTTAAAACATAATTATCTAAAATTAAAAATAATATCTTTTCCTAAAAATAAGATTTGAATTTAAATCAGAATAATCAGCAGGTCTTTAGTTGATGGGTGGGGACCACATGTTTTGTCCATTCTGCAGCATCTAATCTGTATTTTCTGAGCTAAAAACTGGGTCAAAACAGCCTAGAAATTGGCCCCAGTATTTTTCTGCATTTTCTGCACGTGGCGCATGTCACGCGTACACGTCAGTCACGCGTACACGTCAGTCACGCGTATGCGTCGATGGTCTTTTTTGCAAGTCACACGGACGCGTCGGTCACACGCGTGCGTCGCTGTGCAATTCTTCAAATCACGCATACGCGTCAGTCACGCGCACGCATCGCCATGGAAAGCTCTAAATCACGCGCACGCGTTAGTCACGCGTACGCGTCGCTCCTCGCTGCCATTTCCTTTGATTCTTGTGCTGTAGAAACTCCATCAAATCCAGCCGAATGCTACCTAAAATAAACAAAATTGCAAAAGACTCAAAGTAGCGTCCATATTGGCTAAAAGATAATTAATTCTGTATTAAACTGAATAATTAGGTGCAAATTCACTAGGAAAAGATGGGAAAGATGCTCACGCATCAATACCTCGGATTCAACTTTTTGGTTTTGATTGCTCTTTGATGATTCTCTAATCCACACCCCATTCAAAAATTAGTGAATTAGTTCTTTTGGCAAGTGCACCAAAATTATCGCCAAGTAATAACCCACAGTGGAGTGGGATCGTATCCACAGAGATTGACAAATTCAAGCAGTTTTAATTAATTGATAAATTAGTCAAGCGGATCAATAAGATTGTGAAGTGAAGAATTGTAAATGACATAAATGTAAATGACTAGAATAAAGAAAAGCAATACAATGCAGAAATGGAAATTGCAAAATGTAAAGTGCTGAATCATAAATGACTTGAATGTAAATTGGAGTGGGGAATTGCTGAATGTAAAAATTAAGCTGTAAAGAAATAGATAGATAAGAATGGGGGAATTCATTAAGATTGGGAGATGTTGTCTCTTTGGATCAAATCTAGCTTATATCTTCTTCAATCATGCAATTCATTGACCTCTTGGCAATCATGATTGATTGAGCCCCAATCCCTTGGTGACTCAATCTCTCAGATCTTGATCAATAGCCAATTCCTTGGTCTAATTGCTCATGAAGAGAGATATGCTTGGTCCCTGATTATACCACACACCCTCATAGGTCCAGGTAGAGTGAGGATTATATGTCACGTATCCAATCACCAAAACCCAGAATCTACTTAAGTGTGAGAAGGGATTTCAAGCATGGTTTTATGTTTCCTTTCCCAAGGTTCCCATGAAACCCAATTGCATTCAATCTCTTTCCCAAGATAATTGAACACTAATCATTAAGAACGAAATTCCTTCTAGTAAATCAAAGAGAAGATGAAGAGAAGAAGAATTTCACTATTATCAATCCATCAAGTACAACAGAGCTCCCTCTCTCAATGAGAGGGAAGTTAGCTACTCATAGCTTGAAAAGTACTCAAAAGCGGAGTGTAAAAGTGGATCTAAAACAAACTGCTTAATCCCTCTTCAGTACTTCTTGGGGGTATTTATACTACTCCTAGTAAAATAAAAGAATTACAAAAGTGAAAAGGGAAAATTACATTTTGAAGGGAAAAGAAAACACTCAATAAGCGTGACTTCTTAGCTGGCGTGTGGCTGGCGCTTTACCGGCGTGTCACGTGCCCTTCAAAATAGCTTGGCGTGCCTCGCTCAATCCTTCAAGTGGCACGCTCGTCTCTTTGTCAACCTTGGCATGCCACGCCTTCGAACTCAAGTGGCACACCATAGTGGAATTCTTGTGTTGGCGTGCCACGCCTTCGAGCTCAAGTGGCACGCCCTTTGCTTTTTCCACTTTCCTTTGCCTCTGGAAACTTGAACTAGCGTGGCACGCCCAGGGTCTGGCGTTCCATGACCTTGTTGTGTGCCTAGCTAAGCTCCTCTGGAATGTTGCACAAGCGTGGCATGCCCAGGGTCTGGCATGCCACGCCCCTTTGTGAGTGAGTGGTTCCTGTGTTTGGCGTGCCACGCCATAAACTCAAGTGGCACGCCCCAATGCTTCTTTGCCCTCTGAATGACACTAGCGTGCCACGCCTGGTTGCTCAAGTGGCATGCCTAAGTGAAGAATAGTGAATGGCGTGCCACGCTTTCGATACCAAGTGGCACGCCCCATGTAAGTGGCCTCCTTCGTCCTCTCTGGAACCTTTTACCAGCGTGCCACACCTGAAGGCTCAAGTGGCACGCCCATGCATTTGTGCACTCTTCAAGCTTGGCGTGCCACGCCTGGGTTCTCAAGTGGCACGCTCAAGTGACTTCTTGGGGCTGGCGTGCCACGCCTTCGACACCAAGTGGCATGCCAAAGTGGAGGTTCTTCTTGAGATGGTGAGTTGGCGTGCCACGCTCCTTTGCTCAAGTGGCACGGCTATAGTAGTTGATGGTCAGGTGTGCCACGCCCAACCTGGCATGCCATGCCCCTTTTGTGTCCTCCATTTTGTTCTCTAGAATTTTGTACTAGCGTGTCACGCCTAGTCCCTGGCGTGCCACGCCCATATGCATGCTTGAACTTCTTCTCTGGAATTTAGTATTGGCGTGCCATGCCTAGCTCCTGGCGTGCCACGCCAGTGCATTTTTGCGGCGTTTACTCCAAGTGGCATGCTAGTTTCACACGTCCAGCTTCTTGTTTGTCTTCTACCCATTTTTGGATGCCTTTTTCACCTAAAATTCAGCATAACTCATCTCAAAGTAGTGTACCATAATATTCATCAAATAATGCATGAATCATACTGATCAAATGAGATTTATGATCTTTTATGGTCTTCTTTATGCAAGAAAGAAGGGTAGATGATGCAAGTCATCACAACACCAAACTTAAGCTTTGATTGTCCCAAGCAAATCAATGTGAATAAACCTTTATATCTTGAGGCCTTCGAATGATTTCAATACAACTAAGAGTAAAACTAAGTGTCCAACACATGTATGAATGTTTTAATTGTCATGGAAAGATCTTGGATTCTTGAGGGTTCTTTCAGGTATAGGCTTCAGAGGTCCTTTCTATTGATTGTCACCTTGAAGTAGTAAGGGTTGTTTTGCTTTCTTGACCACGACTCTAAGTGTTTTGTCTCAAGACAACCCTTTAATTAGGCTTTCAATTAGCACTCCCAAACCAGTTAGTTTTAGGGTACTGGGTATTGAGATACACCTAAGAATTTACTTGCCCAGGTTTCTTCTTGACACATCTTCACCACAAGCATCTACTAAGATCCTTAATTCTTTTTGAGCTTTTTAATGTTTCTTTTTCTATCTCAGTAGTTGATGCTCAGAGCCTTGGGCCTTTATTGCTTACTACCTCTTGGTTCTATGGATATTCAAGGAACACCCCTTAGTCTTCCTTTGTTATACCTTCTAGGACTAGTTACTCTCCATGAATCATTTTCTTTTTAGTTCATCCAAGGTCCTACACTTAGTTTCTTGTTTCTTAGTTTGTTTGATGATCCCTCTTGGCCTTGGTTTCTCTTTTGTTTTTGCACAACTCACAGTAACTCTTATGGAGACAAGCTCTACTTTTATTTAAGTTGAAATGAAGACTTGAAATACATGACATTTTCTTTCTTGTAAAAAAAACCATAAAGACTAAAACTAAGCATAAAACATAAACTATCCTAGCATGATTATTTAAGAAGTAAGTAAAGCAAAGACATAAACAGAATTCAGAAATTAGAAAGTGTCAACCATGGGACTCAACAACCTTGAGCAGCTTCATCTTTAGTTCATTGGCCCCTTCCCTTTGTCCTTTTTCTTGGGAGGGGATGAGCCACTGATGAGCGGATAATTTATACGCTTTTTGGCATTGTTTTTAGGTAGTTTTTAGTAGGATCTAGCTACTTTTTAGGATGTTTTTATTAGTTTTTATGCAAAATTCATATTTCTGGACTTTACTATGAGTTTTTGTGTTTTTCTGTGATTTCAGGTATTTTCTGGCTGAAAAAGGACTGATGATGCTGTTGGATTCTGACCTCCCTGCACTTGAAGTGAATTTTCTGGCGCTACAGAACTCCAAATGGTGAGCTCTTAATTGCTTTAGAAAGTATACATCCAGAGCTTTCCAGCAATATATAATAGTCCATACTTTGCTCGCGTTTTGACAACACAAACTGGCGTTCAAACGCCCTTTCTCTGCCCTATTCTGAAGTCAAAACGCCAGAACTGGCATAAAAGCTGGAGTTAGATGCCCAAATTGGCAACAAAGCTGGCATTTAACTCCAAGAGAAGCCTCTACACGTGTGAAGCTCAATGGTCAGCCCAAGCACACACCAAGTGGGCCCGGAAGTGGATTTCTGCATCATTTACCTATTTCTGTAAACCCTAGTAGCTAGTTTCATTATAAATAGGATCTTTTACTATTGTATTTTCATCTTTTGATCACCTTTTCATCTCTTGATCACGTTTTGAGGGCTGGCCTCACGGCCATGCCTGGACCTTGTTCTTATGTATTTTCAACGGTGGAGTTTCTTCACACCATAGATTAAGGTGTGGAGCTCTGCTGTTCCTCGAGTATTACTACAATTACTATTGTTCTTCTATTCAATTCATGCTTATTCTTATTCTAAGATATTCATTCACACTTCAACCTGATGAATGTGATGATCCATGACACTCATCACCATTCTCACTTATGAACGCGTGCCTGATAAACACTTCCGTTCTACCTGCGAAAGCTAGAGTGTGTATCTCTTGGATTCTTGGTCCACGACGCATGGTTGCCTCGCCTGACAACCGAGCCTTCCATTCCGTGAGATCAGAGTCTTCGTGGTATAAGCTAGAATTATTGGCGGCCATTCCTGAGATCCGAAAAGTCTAAACTTTGTCTGTGGTATTCCGAGTAGGATATGGGAAGGGATGACTGTGACGAGTTTCAAACTCGTGACTGTAGGGCGTAATGATAGACGCAAAAGGATAGTAAATCCTATTCCTACATGATTAAGAACCAACAACTGATTAGTCATGCGAGAAACCGTAGAGGACCTTTTTCACTGAGAGGACGGGAGGTAGCCATTGACGCTGGTGAAACCCAACATACAGCTTGCCATGGAAAGGAGTATGAAGGATTGGATGAAGGCAGTAGGAAAGCAGAGATTTTAGAGGGATGAAGCATCTCCATACGCTTATCTGAAATTCCCACCAATGATTTACATAAGTATCTTTATCTTTACTTTATGTTTCATTTATCTTTATATTTATTAAAACTCCATAACCATTTTTATCCGCCTGACTGAGCTTTACAAGGTGACCATAGCTTGCTTCAAGCCAAAAATCTCCGTGGGATCGACCCTTACTCACATAAGGTATTACTTGGACGACCCAGTGCACTTGTTGGTTAATTGTGCGAAGTTGTGACAAAGAAGTGAGATTACAATTGTGCGACCAAGTTGTTGGCGCCATTGTGTATCACAATTTTGTGCACCAAGTTTTTGGCACCGTTGCCGGGGATTGTTTGAGTTTGGACAACTGACAGTTCATCTTGTTGCTCAGATTAGGTAATTTTTATTTTCTTTTAAAAAAAAGTTTTCAAAAATATTTCAAATTTTTTTTCTTCTTTTTCGTTCTTTTCAAAATAATTTTCGAAAAAATCCAAAAAAATTCATAAAATCATAAAAACTCAAAAATATTTCATGGTTCTTATTTGAACCTAAGGCCAAATTTTAAGTTTGGTGTCAATTGCATGATTTTAATTGTCTTGCAATTTTCGAAACATGCATTGTGTTCTTGATGATCTTCAAGTCATTCTTGATGAATTACCTTGTTTGATCTTCATGATTTATTGATTTGCACTACATGATGTTCTACATATGCATTCTTGCATTCATATGGCCCAAACATGAGAAAGTTCTAAGTTTGGTGTCCTCCATGTTTTCTTTCATTAAGAAAACTGAGTTCTTGATGTTCATCTTGATCTTCAAGATTGTTCTTGGTGTTCATCTTGACGTTCATAATGCTCTTGCATATATCTTGTGTTTTGATCCAAGAATTATATTTTTTGACTCATTTTGTTGTTTTTCAAAATTGAAAACATATCTTCTTGAATAAAGGATTTAGCAAAATGAAGATCCAAGAACATAAAGCAGAGGAATTATAGAGAAAAAGTTGGGCGTTCAAAACGCCCAGTGAAGAAGGAAAACTGGCATTTAAACGCCCAAACCATGCAGCAATTGGGCGTTAAACGCCCAAAATATTCAGCTCCTGGGCGTTTAACGCTAGGATGACACAAGGAGAGGAATTTTGTTTTCAAAGTCAAATCTTTTTCAAATCAAATATTTTCAATCATATCTTTTTCAAAATCATATCTTTTCAATCATATCTTTCTCAAAAATCAAATCTTTTTAATTTTATCTTTTCAATCATATCTTTTTAAATCATATCTTTTTCAAAATCACATCTTTTTAAAATTCTACTTTCAAAAATCTTTTCTAACCTCCTATCTTTTTCAAATTTACTTCTTATCTTTTTCAAAACCACCTAACCTTTTTTTTAACTTTAATTTTCGAAAACCATTAAACATTTAAAAAAATATATTTTTAATTGTTTTGAATTTTCAATTTGATTTTCAAAAATTTCCCTCCCTTTTTCTCTTTTTTTTATTTAATCACTAACATTCCTCCTCCATTGTCAATTCGAACTCACTCCTTCTTTGTGTGTTCGAATTCTGCCTTACCTCCTTATTCTATTCTTATTTTCCTCTGACACCTCAAGGGATCTCTATACTGTGACATAGAGGACTCCATATTTTCTTTGTATTCTTCTCTTTCATATGAGCAGGAACAAAGATAAAGGCATACTTGTTGAAGCTGATCCTGAACCTGAAAGGACACTGAAGAGGAAGCTAAGAGAAACTAAAGCACAAAACTCTGAAGAGGACCTCACTGAAATTTTCGAAAAGGAAGTAGCAAAAGAAATAATTATGGCTGAACCAAACAACAATGCAAGGAAGATGCTTGGTGATTTTACTACACCAACTTCCAACTTTTATGGAAGAAGCATTTCAATCCCTGCCATAGGAGCAAACAATTTTGAGCTAAAGCCTCAATTAGTTTCTCTACTGCAATAGAACTGCAAGTTTTATGGACTTCCATCAGAAGACCCTTATTAGTTCTTAACTGAGTTCTTGCAAATCTGTGACACTGTTAAGACCAATGGAGTTGATCCTGAAGTCTAAATGCTTATGCTTTCCCCTTTTGCTGTAAGAGACAGAGCTAGAACATGGTTGGACCCACAACCTAGAGATAGCCTGGACTCTTGGGATAAGCTGGTCACGACTTTCTTAGCCAAGTTCTTTCCTCCTCAAAAGCTGAGCAAGCATAGAGTGGATATTTAGACCTTCAGACAAAAAGATGGTGAGTCCCTCTATGATGCTTGGGAAAGATACAAGCAACTGACCACAAAGTGTCCTTCTGACATGCTTTCAGAATGGACCACATTAGATATATTCTATGATGGTCTGTCTGAATTTTCCAAGATGTCACTAGACCACTCTGCAGGTGGATCCATTCACCTAAAGAAAATGCCTGCAGAAGCTCAGGAACTTATTGAAATGGTTGCAAATAATCAGTTCATGTATACCTCTAAAAGGAATCCTGTGAGTAATGGGACGCCTCAAAAAAGGGGAGTTCCTGAAATTGATGCTCTGAATGCCATACTGGCTCAGAATAAAATATTGACCCAACAAGTCAATATGATCTCTCAGAGTTTGAATGGATTGCAAAATGCATCCAACAGTACTAAAGAAGCATCTTCTGAAGAAGAAGCTTATAATCCTGAGAACCCTGCAATGGTAGAGGTGAAGTACATGGGTGAAGCCTTTGGCAACACCTATAATCCTTCATGAAAAAATCATCCAAATTTTTCATGGAAGGATCAACAGAAGTAAGGCTTCAATAATAACAATGGTGGAAGAAACAGGTTTTGCAATAGCAAACCTTTCCCATCATCATCTCAGCAACAGACAGAGCATTCTGAGTAGAATCCTTCTAGCTTAGCAAACATAGTCTCTGATCTATCTAAGGCCACTCTTAGTTTCATGACTGAAACGAGATCCTCCATTAGAAATTTAGAGGCACAAGTGGGCCAGCTGAGTAAAAGGGTTACCGAAACTCCTCCTAGCACTCTCCCAAGCAATACAGAAGAGAATCCCAAAGGAGAGTGCAAGGCCATTGATATAATCAACATGGCCGAAACCTTAGAGGAGGAGGAGGACGTGAATCCCAATAAGGAAGACCTTTGGGAACATCCAGTGGTCAGTAAGGAATACCGTAATGAGGAACCAAAGGAATCTGAGGCTCATACAGAGACCATAGAGATTCCTTTGGACTTCCTTTTTCCATTCATGAGCTCTGATGACTATTCATCTTCTGAAGAGGATGAAGACATTGTTGAATACATGGGCTCAGCAAAATTTACCTCAAAAGAAACAGGATCCTGGTAAATTTTTAATACCCTGTACCATAGGCACCATGACCTTTGAAAAAGCTCTGTGTGACTTGGGGTCAGGGATAAACATGATGTCATTCTCTATAATGGAGAAACTGGGAATCTATGAGGTACATGCTACCAAATTCTCATTGGAGATGGCAGATAAATCTATGAAAAAGGCTTGTGGACTAGTAGAGGACGTGCTAGTAAAGGTTGAAGGCCTTTACTTCCCTGCTGATTTCATAATCCTACATGCTAAGAGGGATGAGGATGAATCCATCATCCTTGGAAGACCCTTCCTAGCCACAGCAAGAGCTGTGATTGATGTTGACAGAGGAGAGTTGATCCTTCATGTGAATGAAAAACGCCTTGTAGTAAAGACTCAAGGTTCTCCATCTGTAACCATAGAGAGTAAGCATGAAGAGCTTCTCCCAATACAGAGTCAAACAGAGCCCCCACATTCAAACTCTAAGTTTGGTGTTGGGACGTGATGAGCGGATAATTTATACGCTTTTTGGCATTGTTTTTAGTATGTTTTAGTTAGTTTTTATTATATTTTTATTAGTTTTTATTTAAAATTCACTTTACTGGGCTTTACTATGAGTTTGTGTTTTTCTGTGATTTCAGGTATTTTCTGGCTGAAATTGAGGGACCTGAGCAAAAATCTGATTCAGAGGCTGAAAAGGACTACAGATGCTGTTGGATTCTGACCTCCCTGAACTTGAAGTGGATTTTATGGAGCTACAGAAGCCCAATTGGCACGCCCTCAATTTCGTTGGAAAGTAGACATCCTGGGTTTTCCAGAAATATATAATAGTCCATACTTTGCTCGAGATTTGATGGCCCAAACTGGCGTTCCAAATCAGCTCAAGACTGCCCAGCGTTTAACGCCGGAACTGGCACAGAAGTGGGAGTTAAACGCCCAAACTGGCACAAAAGCTGGCGTTTAACTCCAAGAAAAATCTCTACACATAGAAGCTTCAATGCTCAGTCCAAGCACACACCAAGTGGGTCCGGAAGTGGATTTTTACGTCATGTACTCATATTTGTAAACCCTAAGCTACTAGTTCTCTATAAGTAGGACCTTTTGCTATTGTATTTTCATCTTTGGATCAATTTAGATCTTAGGATCATCTTTGGACGTCTAGTTCTTAGATCATGGCGGCTGGCCTCACGGCCATGCCTAGACCTTGTTCTTATGTATTTTCAACGGTGGAGTTTCTACACACCATAGATTAAGGTGTGGAGCTCTGCT
>NC_029774.3:57584869-57586071 GCF_000817695.3 Arachis duranensis | reverse complement strand
ATGATTCCTGGAATTCTTATTAAAAATTTTGAATCTCTTTATTTTCTTTTCCATATAATTTTTGAAAAAGCAAAAAAAAATTATACAAAGTCATAAAAATCAAAAATATTTTATGTTTCTTGTTTGAGTCTAGTGTTTCATTTTAAGTTTGGTGTCAATTGCATGTTTCTGTTCTTCTTGCATTTTTCATGTGTCTTCATTGATCTTCAAGTTGTTCTTGATGATTTACTTGCTCTGATCTTTAAATTCTCTTGTTTTGCGTGTTTTGTTGTTTCTCATATGCATTCTCAATTTGTTAGTGTCAGTAGTATACAAACTTCTAAGTTTGGTGTCTTGCATGCATTGTTTAGTTGATTTTAGTTGCATTTTGATTTTTCCTCATCATTAAAAATCCAAAAAATTTTTAATTTGTGTCTTTTCAAGTCAATAATACAGAGAATTGAAGATTCAGAACATACAGCAGAGGAATTACACAGAAAAAGCTGGGCGTTCAAAATGCCCAATGAAGAAGGAAAATTGGCGTTTAAACGCCAGCCAGGGCACCTGGCTAGGCGTTCAACGCCCAAAAGGGTAGCATTTTGGGCGTTAAACGCCATAATGGATACCATTCTGGGCGTTTAACGCCAGGATGGCACAAGAGGAAAGATTTTGTTTTTAATTCAAATTTTTTTCAAGTTTTCATAATTTTTCAAAATCAAATCTTTTTTAAATCATATCTTTTCAATAATATCTTTTCAAAATCAATTTCTTTCCATTTTTCAAAAATTCTTGCTAACAATTAATGATTTGATTCAGCATTTCAAGTATGTTGCCTTTTCTGTTGAGAAAGGTTTAATGTTTGAATCATATCTTTTAAATTTCTTGTTAGCTAAGTCATTAATTTTAAAAATCAAATCTTTTTAAATTGTTTTTCGATCATATCTTTTCAATCATATCTTTTTAAAACCATAACTTTTCAATCATATCTTTTTGATTTCTACTTTCAAAGATCTTTTTCAAAAATCACTTTATTTCTTTCTCAGTCTTAGTTTTCGAAAATCATCAATCAAATTATCAAAATTTCTTTTAATTATTTTAAAATCTTTTACTTTAATTTCAAAAAAATTTCTTCCTCTCTTCTCACATCCTTCTATTTATGGACTAACACTCCTCCACTATCAACAATTCGAACTCCATCTCTCTTGATAAGTTCGAATTCTTCT
>NC_029774.3:57583143-57584403 GCF_000817695.3 Arachis duranensis | reverse complement strand
ATCTTAAATGACAAGAAATGTAAATTGCATTAAATGTAAAGGGGAGAGGGTGCTAGAAATTAAAGGAAGCAATAAATCAAGCAACTGAAAATTTAAATTGCAGGAAGAATAAAAGGATTTTGGGAGCTGGGATTCAAGAAATCAAACAAGAAATTATAAATGGCAATCAAACAGAGAAGTAAAAGGTGCAGTAACTTGCAACCGATCTCAAACAGAAAGCAGAATTGCTTGAAAAAGAAAACAGAAATTAAATTCAACTCAATTGGAAAATCAAAATGAAGATCTCAGGAAATCAAAGAGACTAGAAAACAAGTCTAGATCTCAATTCCTTCCTTGATCAAAGTAGAAAATAATCAGCAGAAGAGAAGTAGTTAAATGTAAATCCAATTCTCAATTATGCAGAAGAACAAAGCAGAGATGTTGCAGATGGAGAATGAAAACAGAATTCCTTCCAATCTCCACCCAAGATTCAAAACAGAATTCAAAACTAAGAGAGAGAGCTCTCAAATCCTAATACTCCCTAGTGTGCTAGCCCTCCCTCTGAAATGAGAGTGATGCCTTTATATAGGCTTTTCAAAGTGAAAAATGAAAATGAAATTAAAACAAATTACAAAAATGAAAATCCTAATTTAATTGATCCATGTGCCTTTGAGTCATGTTGAGTGGGCTTTGCTTTCTTTGGATTTGAGGAGAAATGGGTTTGGTTGGCCTTGATTCAATTTGGTGAGGAATTGAATTAAATTGAATTTTGGTTGATTTTTGGCCCATGACACTTCCAGGAGGCTGCCCTGCCCTTGTGGAGGGCAGGGCAGAATTTGGTGCGTGCGTCCTTGGTGCGAGCGTGGTGTGGGCTTGGAGTGTGAAGATGCTGCCCTGCCCTTGCGGAGGGCAGGGCAGAAAAATCTGGTGCACCAATTTGGTGCTTGTGCGTGCTGTTGGTGCTGCCGAAGCCTTCTTTGGTGCGCCAATCTGGTGCGTGTGTGTGCATCACAAAATGCTGTCCTGCCCTCGCGGAGGGCAGGGCAGTGTTTCCAAAAGATGAAGTTCCAAGTTCGAAACTTGGTGGATGCACACGCTACTCCTTTTCCTTGGTTTATTTTTGCTTATTTTTGGCCCTTAAAAATGCCTTTCGTTTCTGCCTCAATTGGACGCCAAATATGGATTTCTATATATCGTTGGAAAGCTCTGAATGTCATCTTTCCAACGCAACTGGAAGCACATCAATCGGACGTCTGTAGCTCAAGTTATAGCCCTTTGAAG
>NC_029774.3:57578792-57581975 GCF_000817695.3 Arachis duranensis | reverse complement strand
CTTCCTAGAGTCTTTAATTTGTGTATTTTAATCATCTCTTATTACCATTCGATGCCTTGATATGTGTGTTAAGTGATTTCAGAGTTTATAGGGAAGGAATGGCTCAGAGGATGGAAAGGAAGCATGCAAAAGTAGAAAGAATACAAAAACTTGAAGAAATTGCTAAGTTGTCTAGCCTGACCTCTTCGCACTCAAATGATCAAAAATTGAGCTACAAAGGTCTAAATGATGCGGTTCTACTTGCGTTGGAAAGCTAACGTCCGGGGCTTCGATTTGATATATAATTTGCCATAGTGGCCGTATAGCTAGGCGATGCGAACGCATGCTCCACGCGGACGCGTCGCAGTGACGAAAATCAGCGTGGCAGATTTCGCCCCCAGCGATTTCTGGGCTATTTTCGACCCAGTTTCAAGCCCAGAAAACATAAATTAAAGGCTGCAAAGTGGAGGAATGAAAGGGGATGATTCATAATTCACTTTTCATAATTTAGATGTAGTTTTTAGAGAGAGGTTCTCTCCTCTCTTAGGTTTTAGGAATTAGAATTTCTCTTAGTTTTAGGATTTAGGATTATTTCTTCTTCATCATAGGTTCAATGTTCCTTTAATTTATTTTCTACTTTTATTTTATTACTTTAATTGATATTTATCTTTTCAATTTAGCTTATGAACCTTTCCATGTTAGATTTGAATTTATGTTTAAACGTAATTTGAGGTATTTCAGATTTATGATTGCTTTATTCTATTTATGATATTTTCAATTTAATTCGGAATTTTCCCTTTTGGGTTTGGTTAAGTAATTGGTGACGCTTGAGTTATCAAACTCGAGGTGTTGACTGAAAATTGAAATTCCTTGCTAATTAATTTGGATTCCACTAACTCTAGCGTTTCCAAGGGAAAGACTAGGACTTGAGGATTCATATTGATTTATCCACCTGACTTACCTTCGTAGTTAGAGGTTGACTAAGTGAGAACAAAAGCCAATTCTCATCACAATTGATAAGGATAACTAGGATAGGACTTCCAATTCTCATACCTTGCCAAGAGTTTTCTTAGCTATTGATTTATTAATTCCTACAATTTATTTCTCTTGTTCAAACCTTTCAAAAATCAAAAAATACTGTTTTCCATAACCAATAATAAAACACACCTCCCTACAATTCCTTGAGAAGACGTCCAGAAGTTTGAATACTTCGGTTATTTATTTTTATTGGGTTTGATTAAGTGACAAACAAAACTTTTATACGAAAGGATTTTCTGTTGGTTTAGAAACTATACTTACAACGTGAGAAATTATTGTGAATTACTTTACTAGCAGAAATCCGATCGTCATTTATATATATGCTTTATTATTTTAGTATGCCTTAAGATGAGATCTTGTGATGGATATGAAGTCTAGGATTATCTTTGGCATCCCGAGGTCTTATATCCTACATTACTGGGCAATGTTACCATACTCAGAACCTCCGATTCTCATACCATATTTTTGTTGTGTTTTTCAGATGCAGATCGCAACCCACCTCGGTGAGTTGCTTGGATGGTGACAAAAGCGGAGGATCCTGTTACTCTTGGACTCTTTTTGGTTTATTTTGTTTATACATCTCTCATTTTGTATTTTGTTTTAGCCTAGAGGCATGTATTGAGAGAACAAAACTTGTATAAGCTCTTTTTACTGTCTGGTTTCCATATGGTCTGTATATAGCTAGCCGGCTTAAACTCCGCGAGCCGTGGCTAGATTTGTAAGAGCCGAAAAAACTATTTTTATAAAAATAATCATTTTAAGTGCCCGAGATGGATTCAAAATTAGAAGTTTTAATTTGAAAATATAAAGGTGAAATTTGGTTTCAACGAATTTTTCTGAGTCAGAAAATGTATTTTCTGCGAAAGACCGAGAATCGGCAGCCGAACCGGTCAAACCGGTTCAAGCCTGTCCGGTACTATGTTTTGAGAAAAATAAGATTATGAAAATTGATTTATTGTTTTAAAAGGACAAAAATAATTTAAAATTGAAAACCAGGTACTAATCTTAAAGGTTTTGGCCCAAAGTGGGCCAAACGGGCTAAAAATGCTAACGGGTTAGACCGGGGCCAAACCGGGCCCAAGGCCCAACATATATAAGCTCATTAATAAGCATTTCAGCTCATTTGATGTAAAAATAGAGTGAGGGGCACGGTTTAGAAGAAGAGAGGAGAAGAAGCCATTATTACTGATGGTGTTTTTGTGGAAAAATGAATTTCCAACACACATATCCAACCGGCAAGTATACCGGGTCGCATCAAGTAATAATAACTCACAAGAGTGAGGTCGATCCCACAGGGATTGATGGATCAAGCAACTTTAGTGGGTGATTAGTTTAGTCAAGCTAACATTGAGTGAATTGTGTGAAGTGTAGCCAACAGAAAGTAAATGGCAGGGAATTAAAAGTGCAGAATAATTAAATTGCTGAAACTTAAATTGCACGAAAAGTAAATTGCATCAAAAGTAAAGGGGTTGGGTGCTGGAAATTAAAGAGAGCAATAGATTAAGCAACTAGAAATTTAAATTGCAGAAAATGTAAATGTGCAGGAAATTAAATCAAGCTCAATGTGAATAAAGATGTGAAAGTGGAGAATGCAGGAAAGGAAATTGCAGAAAAGTAAATGTAGCAGAAGAGGAATGAAACAGAAAGTAAAATGCAGCTCAATTTCAATAGCTAAAGGCAAATGAAGATCTCAGGAAATCAAAGAGACTAGAAAACAAGTCTAGATCTCAATTCCTTCCTTGATTAAAGTAGAAAATAATCAGCAGAAGAGAAGTAGTGAAATGTAAATCCAATTCTCAATTATGCAGAAGAACAAAGCAGAGATGTTACAGATGGAGAATGAAAACAGAATTCCTTCCAATCTCCACCCAAGATTCAAAACAGAATTCAAAACAAAGAGAGAGAGCTCTCAAATCCTAATACTCCCTAGTGTGCTAGCCCTCCCTCTGAAATGAGAGTGATGCCTTTATATAGGCTTTTCAAAGTGAAAAATGAAAATGAAATTAAAACAAATTACAAAAATGAAAATCCTAATTTCATTGATCCATGTGCCTTTGAGTCATGTTGAGTGGGCTTTGCTTGCTTTGGATTTGAGGAGAAATGGGTTTGGTTGGCCTTGATTCAATTTGGTGAGGAATTGAATTAAATTGAATTTTGGTTGATTTT
>NC_029774.3:57573991-57578136 GCF_000817695.3 Arachis duranensis | reverse complement strand
AATGCCAACAATGCAAGGAAGGTGCTGGGTGACTTTACCACCTACTCCCGACTTCTATGGGAGAAGCATCTCTATCCCTGCCATTGGAGCAAACAACTTTGAGCTTAAGCCTCAATTAGTTTCTCTAATGCAACAGAATTGCAAGTTTTATGGACTTCCACTGGAAGATCCTCATCAGTTTTTTAGCTGAATTCTTGCAAATCTGTGACACTGTCAAAACCAATGGGGTTGACCCTGAGGTCTATAGACTTATGCTATTCCCTTTTGCTGTAAGAGACAGAGCTAGGATATGGTTGGACTCACAACCTAAAGAAAGTCTGAACTCTTGGGAAAAGCTAGTCAATGCCTTCTTGGCAAAGTTCTTTCCACCTCAAAAATTAAGTAAGCTTAGAGTGGAAGTCCAAACCTTTAGACAGAAGGAAGGTGAATCCCTCTATGAAGCTTGGGAAAGATACAAACAATTGATCAGAAAGTGTCCTTCTGACATGCTTTCTAAGTGGAGCATCATAGGTATCTTCTATGATGGTCTGTCTGAACTGTCCAAGATGTCATTGGATAGCTCTGCTGGAGGATTTCTTCATCTGAAGAAGACGCCTGCAGAAGCTCAAGAACTCATTGAAATGGTTGCTAATAACCAATTCATGTACACTTCTAAAAGGAATCCTGTGAACAATGGGATGAATCAGAAGAAAGGAGTTCTTGAGATTGATACTCTGAATGCCATATTGGCTCAGAACAAAATATTGACTCAGCAAGTCAATATGATTTCTCAAAGTCTGTCTGGAATGCAAGCTGCACCAGGCAGTACTAAGGACGCTTCATCTAAAAAAGAAGCTTATGATCCTGAGAATCGATCAATGGAAGAGGTGAATTACATGGGAGAACCCTATGGAAACACCTATAATCCTTCATGGAGAAATCATCCAAATCTCTCATGGAAGGATCAACAGAGACCTCAACAAGGTTTCAGCAACAATAATGGTGGAAGAAACAGGTTTAGCAACAGCAAGCCTTTTCCACCATATTCTCAGCAACAGACAAATAATTCTAAGCAGAGCCACTCTGACTTAGCAACCATGGTCTCTAATCTAATCAAAATCACTCAAAGTTTCATGACTGAAACAAGGTCCTTCATTAGAAACTTGGAGGCACAAGTGGATCAGCTGAGTAAGAAAGTTACTGAACTCCCTCCTAGTACTCTTCCAAGCAATACAGAAGAGAATCCAAAAGGAGAGCGTAAGGCCATCAACATGGCCGAATTTGGAGAGGAGGAAGAGGCAGTGACCACCACTGAGGAAGACCTCAATGGACATCCACTGGCCTTCAATGAGTTCCCTAATGAGGAACCATGGGAATCTGAGGCTCACACTGAGACCATAGAGATTCCATTGGATTTACTTTTGCCATTCATGAGCTCTGATGAGTATTCTTCCTCTGAAGAGAACGAACATCTCACTGAAGAGCAAGTTGCTAAGTACCTTAGAGCAATCATAAAGCTAAATGACAAGTTATTTGGTAATGAGACTTGGGAGGAAGAACCTCCTTTGCTCACCAAAGAACTGGATGACTTGACTAGGCAGAGATTACCTCAAAAGAGACAGGACCCTGGGAAGTTCTCAATCCCTTGTACAGTAGGCACCATAACCTTCAAGAAGGCTCTGTGTGACCTAGTGTCAAGCATAAACCTCATGCCTCTATCTGTAATGGAGAAGCTAGGGATCTTTGAGGTACAAGCTGCAAGAATCTCACTAGAGATGGCAGACAATTCAAGAAAACAAGCTTATGGACTTGTAGAGGATGTTCTGGTAAAGATTGAAGACCATTACATCCCTGCTGATTTCATAGTCCTAGAGACTGGGAAGTGCATGGATGAATCCATCATCCTTGGCAGACCCTTCCTAGCCACAGCAAAGGCTGTGATTGATGTTGACAGAGGAGAATTGATCATTCAAGTGAATGAAGAATCCCTTGTGTTTAAGGCTCAAGGATATCCCTCTGTAACCATGGAGAGGAAGCATGAAGAGCTTCTCTCAAAGCAGAGTCAAACAGAGCCCCCACAGTCAAACTCTAAGTTTGGTGTTGGGAGGCCACAACCAAATTCTAAGTTTAGTGATGAACCCCCACATTCAAACTCTAAGTTTGGTGTTGGAAGGTTCCAACATTGCTCTGAACATCTGTGAGGCTCCATGAGAGCCCACTGTCAAGCTACTGACATTAAAGAAGCGCTTGTTGGGAGGCAACCCAATGTTATATTTATCTATTTTCCTTTTGTTATTTTATGTTTTCTGTAGGTCGATGATCATGTGAAGTCAGAAAATCAATTGAAAAAGCAAAAATAAAATGAAAAACAGAAAGAAAAATAGCACACCCTAGAGGAAAACTTACTGCCGTTTAAACGTCAATGAAGACAGCAAAATGGGCGTTTAACGCCCAGTCTGGTACCATTCTGGGCATTTAACGCCAGAAAGGGGCACCAGACTGGCGTTTAACGCCAGGAATGGGCAAGAAGCTGGCGTTAAACGCCAGAAAGGGGCAACAGCCCGGCGTTTAACGTCAAGATTGGTAGAAAAGGCATTTTTGCACGCCACTTGGTGCAGGGATGAGCTATCCTTGACACCTCAGGATCTGTGGACCCCACAAGATCCCCACTTACCCCACCACTCTCTCTTTTCTTCACCCACTCACCAATCACCTTAATACCTCTTCCCCAAAAACCCCTCACCTATCAAATCCCACCATTCTCTTTACCACTCACATCCGTCCTTCATAAAACCTCACCTACCTCACCATTCAAATTCAAACCACTTTCCCTCCCAAACCCACCCATAATGGCTGAACCCTACCCCCCTCTCCACCCCTATATAAACCCTTCTTCACTCCTTCATTTTCACACAACCTAAACACTACTTCTCCCCCTTGGCCGAATCACAAAGCCCCCTCCATCTCCTCCATTTTCTTCTTCTTCTACTCCCTTCTTTCTTTTTTTGCTCGAGGACGAGCAAACCTTCTAAGTTTGGTGTGGTAAAAGCGTTGCTTTTTATTTTTCTATAACCATTTATTGCACCCAAGGCCGGAGAAACCTCTAGAAAGAGGAAAGGGAAGGCAAAAGCTTCCACCTTCGTGTCATGGGAGATGGAGAGATTTATCTCAAGGGTGCATCAAGACCACTTCTATGAAGTTGTGGCCATGAAGAAGGTGATCCTCGAGGTCCCTTTCAAACTCAAAAAGAGTGAATATCCGGAGATCCAACAAGAGATCCCACTAATGGACATGAGGAAATTCCTCATCATGAAATCCCTGAGAAGCATCAAGGGATTCACTTTCCTCCACAAAACTATTGGGAGAAAATCAACATCTCCCTAGGAGAATTGAGCTCCAACATGGGACAACTAAGGGTGGAGCACCAAGAACATTCCATCCTCCTCCATGAAATTAGAGAAGATCAAAGAATTATGAGAGAAGAGCAACAAAGGCAAGGAAGAGACATTGAGGAGCTCAAGCACTCCATAAGATCTTCAAGAGGAAGAACAAGCCGCCATCACTAAGGTGGACCCGTTCTTTAATCTCATTGTTCTTTATTTTTCTGTTTTTCTAATTTTTATGCTTATGTTTATCTATGTTTGTATCTTATGATCATTAGTGTCTTAGTGTCTATGCCTTAAAGTTATGAATGTCCTATGAATCCATCACCTTTCTTAAATGAAAGTGTTCTTAATTGAAAAAGAGAAGAATTGCATGAATTTCGAATTTTATAACAGATTAATTATTTTGATGTGGTGGCAATACTTTTGACTTCTGAATGTATGCTTGAACAGTGCATATGTCTTTTGAATTTGTTGTTCGTGAATGTTAAAATTATTGGCTCTTGAAAGAATGATGGAAAAGGAGAAATGTTACTGAGGATCTGAAAAATCATTAAATTGATTCTTGAAGCAAGAAAAAGCAATGAAAAGCTTACAGAAAAAAAAAGAGAGTATATGCGGAAAAAAAGAGAGAAAGAAAAAGAAAGAGCAAGCAGAAAAAGCCAATAGCCCTTTAAACCAAAAGGCAAGGGTAAAAATAAAAAGGATCCAAGGCTTTGAGCATCAGTGGATAGGAGGGCCCACAGGAATAATATCCTAGCCTAAGCGGCTAAACCAAGCTGT
>NC_029774.3:57571541-57573893 GCF_000817695.3 Arachis duranensis | reverse complement strand
CAACCCTGGACACCTCTAATTGGGGACTCTAGCAAAGCTGAGTCACAATCTGAAAAGGTTCACCCATTTATGTGTCTGTGGCATGGATGTATCCAGTGGTAATACTGGAAAACAGAGTGCTTTGGGCCACGGCCAAGACTCATGAAGTAATTGTGTTCAAGAATCAACATACTTAACTAAGAGAATCAATAACACTATTCGGATTCTGAGTTCCTATAGAAGCCAATCATTTTGAACTTCAAAGGATAAAGTGAGATGCCAAAACTGTTTAGAGGCAAAAAGCTAAAAGCCCCGCTCATCTAATTAATACTGATCTTCATAGATGTTTTTGGAATTCATTGTATATTCTCTTCTTTTTATCCTATTTGATTTTCAGTTGCTCGGGGACAAGCAACAATTTAAGTTTGGTGTTGTGATGAGCGGATAATTTATACGCTTTTTGGCATTGTTTTTAGTATGTTTTTAGTATGTTTTAGTTAGTTTTTATTATATTTTTATTAGTTTTTATTTAAAAATCATTTTTCTAGACTTTACTATGAGTTTGTATGTTTTTCTGTGATTTCAGGTATTTTCTATGGGCTTTACTATGATTTTGGGTGTTTTTCTGTGATTTCAGGTATTTTCTGGCTGATATTGAGGGATCTGAGCAAAAATCTGATTCAGAGGCTGAAAAGGACTGCAGATGCTATTGGATTCTGACCTCCCTGCACTCAAAGTGGATTTTCTGGAGCTACAAAAGCCTAATTGGTGCGCTCTCATTTGCGTTGGAAAGTAGACATCTTGGGCTTTTCAGCAATATATAATAGTTCATACTTTGCCCGAGCTTTGATGGCCGAAACCGGCGTTCCAAATCAGCTCAAGACTGCCCAGCGTTTAACGCCGGAACTGGCACAGAAGTGGGAGTTAAACGCCCAAACTGGCACAAAAGCTGGCGTTTAACTCCAAGAAAAGTCTTTACACATGGAAGCTTCAATGCTCAGCCCAAGCACACACCAAGTGGGTCCGGAAGTGGATTTTTACGTCATTTACTCATATTTGTAAACCCTAAGCTACTAGTTCTCTATAAGTAGGACATTTTGCTATTGTATTTTCATCTTTGGATCAATTTAGATCTTAGGATCATCTTTGGATGTCTAGTTCTTAGATCATGGAGGCTGGCCTCATGGCCATGCCTAGACCTTGTTCTTATGTATTTTCAACAGTGGAGTTTCTACACACCATAGATTAAGGTGTGGAGCTCTGCTGTACCTCGAGTATTAATGCAATTACTATTGTTCTTCTATTCAATTCAGCTTATTCTTGTTCTAAGATATTCATTCACACTCAAGAACTTGATGAATGTGATGATTATGTGATGCTCATCATCATTCTCACTTATGAACGCGTGCCTGACAACCACTTCCATTCTACAAGCAAACAAGGCTTGAATGTGTATCTCTTGGATTCCTTAATCAGAATCTTCGTGGTATAAGCTAGAATTGATGGCGGAATTCTTGAGAATCCGGAAGGTCTAAACATTGTCTGTGGTATTCTGAGTAGGATTCAAGGATTGAATGACTGTGACGAGCTTCAAACTCACGATTGTGGGGCGTTAGTGACAGACGCAAAAGAATCACTGGATCCTATTCTGACATGATCGAGAACTGACAGATGAATAACCATGCTGTGACAGAGCACGTTGAATGGTGGATGAAATTGTGATCCTCTTTGTATTTGCATGAGATTTAAAAATTGGCTCTATTGGAATTTATGATCACAACTTCATTCAACTTAACCAGCAAGTGTACTGGGTCATCCAAGTAATACTTTACATGAGTAAGGGTCGATCCCACAGAGATTGTTGGTATGAAGCAAGCTATGGTCACCTTGTAAATCTCAGTTAAGCAGATTAAATGGTTATGGGTTTCGAAAATTAATAATAAATAGAAAATAAAAAGGGATACAGATACTTATGTAAATCAATAATGGGAATTTCAGATAGGCGTGTGGAGATGCTAGAATCCTTTCGAATCTCTACTTTCTTATTGCTCTCATCCAATCCTTCTTACACCTTTCCATGGCAAGCTGTATGTAGGGCATCACCATCATCAATGGCTACTTTTAATCCTCTCGGGAAAATGGTCCTATGCGCTGTCACTGCACGGCTAATCGTCTGGAGGCATCACCCTTGTTGATAGCTACATCCCATCCTCTCAGTGAAAATGGTCCAAATGCTCTGTCACAGCACGGCTAATCATCTGTCAGTTCTCAATTAGGTTGGAGTAGAATCCATTGATTCTTTTGCGTTTGTCATCACGCCCAGCCTTCAGGAGTTTGAAGCTCGTCACAGTCATTCAATCCCAGAATCCTACT
>NC_029774.3:57570447-57571435 GCF_000817695.3 Arachis duranensis | reverse complement strand
AGCAGAGCTCCACACCCTTAATCTATGGTGTGTAGAAACTCCACTGTTGAAAATACATAAGTAAATGGTTCAGGCATGGCCGAATGGCCAGCCCCCTAAAACGTGCTCAATGGCCTCCTAAGATGAAGAATAAAACAAAACTGAGACCAAAGATGAAACGTGGTCAAAAGACGACTAATACACTAGTAAAAAGTCTTATTTATACTAAACTAGCTACTAGGGTTTACATGAGTAAGTAATTGATGCATAAATCCACTTCCGGGGCCCACTTGGTGTATGTTTGGGCTAAGCTGAGGCATAAACTAGCTACTAGGGTTTACACGAGCTGAGGCTTTTCTTGGAGTTGAACACCAAGTTATAACGTGTTTTGGGCGTTCAACTCCGGATCATGACGTGTTTCTGGCGTTTAACTCCAGACAGCAGCATGTACTTGGCGTTCAACGCCAAGTTACGTCGTCAATTTCCAAATAAAGTATGGACTATTATATATGGCTAGAAAGCTCTGGATGTCTACTTTCCAACGCCGTTAAGAGCGCGCCATTTGGAGTTCTGTAGCTCCAGAAAATCCATTCGAGTGCAGGGAGGTCAGATTCCAACAGCATCAGTAGTCCTTTTGTCAGTCTTTTTCAGAATTTTACTCAAGTCCCTCAATTTTAGCCAGAAATTACCTGAAATTACAGAAAAATACACAAACTCATAGTAAAGTCCAGAAATGTGAATTTAACATAAAAACTAATGAAAACATCCCTAACAGTAGCTTGAACTTACTAAAAACTACCTAAAAACAATGCCAAAAAGCGTATAAATTATCCCCTCATCACAACACCAAACTTAAATTGTTACTTGTCCCCAAGCAACTGAAAATCAAAATAGGATAAAAAGAAGAGAATATACTATAAATTCTAGAATATCAATGAATATTAATTATAATTAGATGAGCGGGACTTGTAGCTTTTTGCTTCTGAACAGTTTTGGCATCTCACTTTTT
>NC_029774.3:57568349-57570213 GCF_000817695.3 Arachis duranensis | reverse complement strand
GACTCAGCTTTGCTAGAGTCCCCAGTTAGTGGTGTCCAGAGCTCTTAAGCACACTCTTTTGCTTTGGATCACAACTTTAACCACTCAGTCTCAAGCTTTTTACTTGGACCTGCATGACACAAGCACATGGTTAGGGACAGCTTAGTTTAGCCGCTTAGGCCTGGATTTTATTTCCTTGGGCCCTCCTATCCATTGATGCTCAAAGCTTTGGATCCTTTTTACCCTTGCCTTTTGGTTTTAAGTCTATTGGCTTTTTCTGCTTGCTTTTTCTTTCTTTCTTTCTATTTTATTTTTTTTCTTTTTACTTTTCACTGCTTTTTCTTGCTTCAAGAATCAATTTCATGATTTTTCAGATCATCAATAACATTTCTCTTTGTTCATCATTCTTTCAAGAGCCAACAATTTTAACATTCATAAACAGCAAGATCAAAAATATGCACTGTTCAAGCATTCATTCAGAAAACAAAAAGTATTGTCACCACATCAATATAATTAAATTAAATTCAAGGACAAGTTCGAAATTCATGTACTTCTTGTTCTTTTGAATTAAAATATTTTTCATTTAAGAGAGGTGAAGGATTACTGGAATTTATTCATAACTTTAAGACATAGTTACTAACTACTAATGATCATGAAGTAGAGACACAAAACATAAATAAACATGAAGCATAAAAAAACAGAGAAATAAGAACAAGGAATGAGTCCACCTGAGTGAGGGTGGCGCCTTCTTGAAGGACCATTGATGTCCTTGAGCTCTACTATGTCTCTGAATTGTTGTAATTTAGTTTCTCTTAGTTTCCTCTTCAGAGTCCTTTCAGGTTCTGGATCAGCTTCAACAAGAATGTTCCTATCCTTAGTGGCTCCCAATAATTGTGTGGAGGACAATTTATCCCCTGAGGTATCTCAGGGATCTCTTGATTTGCAGTTAAATGTTCTACCACTGAGCTATAAACCCTTTACATGAGTCTTTCCATCTCCCATGACTCAGAGATGGAAGCTTTTATCTTCCCTTTTTCTCTTCTTTTTTTTCTTTTTTTTTTTTGGATGTCTCTGGCCTTAGGTGCCATTAATGGTTATGGAAAAGCAAAAAGCTATGCTTTTACCACACCAAACTTAGAAAATTGCTCGCCCTCGAACAAGAGAAGAAAGAAAAGATGAAGAATAAGAAGAAGATATGGAGGAGATTGAGGGATGTGTGTATTCGGCTATATGGGTGGGATTGGGTAGGAAAGAGAATTTTAATTTTAAAGGTAGGTGGTGTATGGGGAAGAGTGGATAGATGTAGGTGGTAAATGAAAAACAGAAGGGATGACCATGAATGGAGAGAGAGTGAGGGAGGTAATTTCCTATCTAAGAAGCAGCTTCTTCTGTAACAGCAAAAAGAAAGGGCCGGCTATTCTTTTTGTTCAATGAAAAAGCATTCGTTCATAGTCGCTAAGAGGAATCCGAACTTATTCTTATTCAATTTATAGCAATCTCTGATTGGAAATAGATCTGGCGTTTAAACGCCGAGTGGTGCACATCTGAGTGTTCAACGCCCATATGTAACATGTTTCTGGCGTTGAACGCCAGTTTCATGCTTGTTACTGGCGTTCAGCGCCAGCTTTTCCTCTAGGCGCATTCTTGGCGTTCAAACGCCAGGATGTTGCTTGTTTTTGGCGTTCAGCACCAGATTCATGCTCTGTTCTGGCGTTAAACGCCAGCCAGATGCTTCTTACTGGCGTTGAACGCCAGTCTGTGCTTCCTCCAGGGTGTGATTTTTCTTCTGCTGTTTTTGATTCTATTTTTAATTTTTATATTTTTTCGTGACTCCACATGATCATGTACCTAATAAAACACAAAATAACAATAGAATAAAATAAAA
>NC_029774.3:57565206-57568297 GCF_000817695.3 Arachis duranensis | reverse complement strand
AAAATTGGGTTGCCTCCCAACAAGCGCTTCTTTAATGTCAATAGCTTGACAGTGGCTCTCATGGAGCCACTAAGGTGATCAGGTCAATGTTGTATAGTCCCAACACCAAACTTAGAGTTTGGATAAGGGGTCTTGACACCAAACTTAGAGTTTGGTTGTGGCCTCCCAATACCAAACTTAGAGTTTGACTGTGGGGGCTCTTCTGGACTCTAAACTGAGAGAAGCTCTTCATGCTTACTCTCTTTTGTCACAGAGGGATGGCCATGTGCCTTAAACACAAGGTAGTCCCCATTCAATTGAAGGACTAGTTCACCTCTGTTGACATCTATCACAGCTCCTGCTGTGGCTAGGAAAGGTCTTCCAAAGATGATGCATTCATCCTCTTCTTTCCTAGTGTCTATGATTATGAAATCAGCAGGGATGTAAATGCCTTCAACCTTTACTAACACGTCCTCTACTATTCCATAAGCTTGTCTCAATGACTTGTCTGCCAGTTGTAATGAGAACAAGACAGGTTGTACCTCAATGATCCCCAGCTTCTCCATTACAGAGAGTGGCATAAGATTTATCCCTGACCCTAGATCACATAGAGCTTTTTCAAAGGTCATGGTGCCTATGGTACAAGGTATTATAAACTTGCCAGGATCTTGTTTCTTTTGAGGTAGAGTTTGCTGAATCCAGGTATCCAGTTCACTAATGAGCAAGGGAGGTTCATTTTCCCAAGTCTCATTACCAAACAACTTGGCATTCAACTTCATGATGGCTCCTAGATAATGAGCAACTTGCTCTTCAGTTACATCTTCATCCTCTTCAGAGGAAGAATAGTTCTCAGAGCTCATGAATGGTAGAAGGATGTTTAATGGAATCTCTATGGTCTCTATATGAGCCTAAGATTCCTTTAGATCCTTGATAAGAAACTCCTTCTTGCTTGAGGGACGTCCCAGGAGGTCTTCCTCACTAGGATTTTCGTCCTCCTCCTCCCTTGTGCATTCGGCCATATTGATTATATCAATGGCCTTGCACTCTCCTTTTGGATTCTCTTCTGTATTACTTGGGAGAATACTGGGAGGAGTTTCAATGACTCTCTTACTCAGCTGGCCCACTTGTGCCTCCAGATTTTTGATGGAGGATCTTGTTTCACTCATGAAACTGAAAGTGGCCTTTGACAGATCAGAGACTAAATTGGATAAATTAGAAGTGTTTTGTTCAGAATTCTCTATCTGTTGCTGTGAAGATGATGGAAAAGGCTTGCTATTGCTTAGCCTATTACGTCCACCATTGTTAAAGCCTTGTTGAGGCTTCTGTTGATCCTTCCATGAGAAATTTGGATGATTTCTCCAATCCTTCCATGAGAAAATTGGATGATTTCTCCATGATGAATTATAGGTGTTTTCATAAGGTTCACCCATGTAATTAACCTCTGCCATTGCAGGGTTCTCAGGATTATAAGCTTCTTCAGAAGCTGCCTCTTTAGTGCTGTTGGATGCATTTTGCCTTCCATTCAGACTTTGAGAGATCATGTTGACTTGCTGAGTCAACACTTTGTTTTGAGCCAATATGGCATTCAGAGCATCAATTTCAAGAACTCCCTTCCTCTGATGCGTCCCATTATTCACGGAATTCCTCTCAGAAGTGTACATGAATTGGTTATTTGCAACCATGTCAATGAGTTCTTGAGCCTCTTCAAGCGTTTTCTTTAGGTGAATAGATCCACCTGTGAGGTTTCAGCTCAAAGTTGTTGGCTCCAATGGCAGGAATGGAGATGCTTCTTCCATCAAATTTGGATGTTGGCTTTGTGAAGTCACCAAGCATTCTCCTTGCATTATTATTATTTTCGGCTGCCATCTCCTTCTCTTGTTCTAATGTTTCTGAAAGGTTACCTTTAGATTGTTGTAACTTAGCTTCTCTTAATTTTCTCTTCAGAGTCCTTTCAGGTTCTGGATCAATTTCAACAAGAGTGCCTTTATCCTTGTTCCTGATCATATTAAAGAGAAGAAAACAAGAAAAGAAGAGGAATCCTCTATGTCACAGTATAGAGATTCCTTTATGTTAGTAGAAAAAGAAATGGGAGAAGAATGAAGAAGAGTGGGTTCGGATATTTAGATGAAGAGAGGTGAAGAGAAGTGTTAGTAAATAAATAATTAAATAGAATAAGAAAAGAGATGGAGAATTTCGAAAATAATTTTGAAAAAGTGGTTAGTGATTTTCGAAAATCAGAGATAAAATATAATTAAAATTAAAATTTAAAACAATTAAAAAGAATTTTTGAAAAAGAGAGAAGTATTTTCGAAAATTAGAGAGGGATAGGTAGTTAGTTGGTTTTGAAAAAGATAGGAAACAAACAAAAAGTTAGTTAGTTGAGTGAAAAAGATATTAAAATCAAATTTGAAAAAGATAAGAAGATAAGAAGTTAGATAAGATATTTTGAAATCAAATTTTGAAAAAGATAAAATTTTAAAAAAGATAAGAGAAAAGATAAAAAGATAAAAAGATATGGTTGAAAAAGATTTTAATTTTAAATTTAAAATTAATTACTTAACTAACAAGAAACTAGAAGATAAGATTCTAGAACTTTAAAGATTGAACCTTTCTTAACAAGAAAGTAACAAACTTCAAATTTTTGAATCAATCACATTACTTGTTAGCTAATTTTCGAAAATATGATGTAAAGATAAGAAAAAGATTTTGATAATATTTTGAAAAAGATTTTTGGAATTTTTCGAAAATAATAAAAAATGAAAAAGATATGATTTTTTGAAAAAGATTTTAAAAAGATAAGATTTTTAAAATTGAAAATTTGACTTGACTTGTGAGAAACAACTAATTTTAAAAATTTTTGATTAAGTCAACTCAAATTTTTGAAAATTATGAGAAAAATAAGGAAAAGATATTTTTTTTTATTTTTGAATTTTTTTTTATGATGAGAGAGAAAAACACAAAAGTGACCCAAAACATGAAAATTTTGGATCAAAACACAAGATGAATGCAAGAACACTATGAATGTCAAGAGGAACATCAAGAACATATTTTTGAAAAATTTTTTATGCAAAGAAAACATGCAAGACACCAAACTTAGAAATCTTTAATGCAT
>NC_029774.3:57564391-57565065 GCF_000817695.3 Arachis duranensis | reverse complement strand
TTACCAAGAACAACTTGAAGATCATGAAGAACACTATGAATGCATGAAATTTTCGAAAAATGCAAGAAAAATTTTTAAGGCATGCAATTGACACCAAACTTAAAATTTGACTCAAGACTCAAACAAGAAACGCAAAATATTTTTGGTTTTTATGATTTTGTGAATTTTTTTGTATTTTCTTTAATTTTTTGGAAAAACATTATTAGAAAAACGAAAAAGAAAAGAAAAATTTTGAAAAAGATTTTTGAAAAGAAAATTACCTAATATAAGCAACAAGATGAACCGTCAGTTGTCCATACTCGAACAATCCCCGGCAACGGCGCCAAAAACTTGGTGGACGAAATTGTGATCCTCTTTGTATTTGCATGAGATTTAAAAATTGGCTCTATTGGAATTTATGATCACAACTTCATTCAACTTAACCAGCAAGTGTACTGGGTCATCCAAGTAATACCTTACGTAAGTAAGGGTCGATCCCACAGAGATTGTTGGTATGAAGCAAGCTATGGTCACCTTGTAAATCTCAGTTAAGCAGATTAAATGGTTATGGGTTTCGAAAATTAATAATAAATAGAAAATAAAAAGGGATAGAGATACTTATGTAAATCAATAGTGGGAATTTCAGATAGGCGTGTGGAGATGCTAGAATCCTTTCGAATCTTTACTTTCTTATT
>NC_029774.3:57551605-57564107 GCF_000817695.3 Arachis duranensis | reverse complement strand
GAATAGAATCCCTTGATTCTTTTGCGTCTGTCACTAACGCCCAGCCTTCAGGAGTTTAAAGCTCGTCACAGTCATTCAATACTGGAATCCTACTCGGAATACCACAGACAAGGTTAGACTTTCCGGATTCCTGGGATCCTACTCGGAATACCACAGACAAGGTTAGACTTTCCGAATCCCCATGAATGCCGCCATCTATCTAGCTTATACCACGAAGATTCTGTTGGAGAATCTAAGAGATATGCGCCCAGCCTAAGGTAGAACGGAAGTGGTTGTCAGTCAAAAGGTTCAGGCATGGCCGAATGGCCAGCCCCCTAAAACGTGCTCAATGGCCTCCTAAGATGAAGAATAAAACAAAACTGAGACCAAAGATGAAACGTGGTCAAAAGACGACTAATACACTAGTAAAAAGTCTTATTTATACTAAACTAGCTACTAGGGTTTATATGAGTAAGTAATTGATGCATAAATCCAATTATGGGGCCCACTTGGTGTATGTTTGGGCTGAGTTTGATCTATCCACGAGCTGAGGCTTTTCTTGGAGTTGAACACCAAGTTATAACGTGTTTTGGGCGTTCAACTCCGGATCATGACGTGTTTCTGGCGTTTAACTCCAGACAGCAGCATGTACTTGGCATTCAATGCCAAGTTACGTCATCAATTTCCGAATAAAGTATGGACTATTATATATGGCTAGAAAGCTCTAGATGTCTACTTTCCAACGCCGTTGAGAGCACGCCATTTGGAGTTCTGTAGCTCTAGAAAATCTATTTTGAGTGCAGGGAGGTCAGATTCCAACAGCATCAGCAGTCCTTTTGTCAGCCTTTTTCAGAGTTTTGCTCAAGTCCCTCAATTTTAGCCAGAAATTACCTAAAATTATAGAAAAAACACACAAACTCATAGTAAAGTCCAGAAATGTGAATTTAACATAAAAACTAATGAAAACATCCCTAACAGTAGCTTGAACTTACTAAAAACTACCTAAAAACAATGCCAAAAAGCGTATAAATTATCCGCTCATCATTGAACATTTTCACTGAGAGGATGGGACTGTAGCCATTGACAACGGTGATGCCCAATGATGTGTGGAAAACGATCCAACACAAAACTCACCGACAAGTGTACCGGGTCGCATCAAGTAATAAAAACTCACGGGAGTGAGGTCGATCCCACAGGGATTGAAGGATTGAGCAATTTTAGTTCAGTGGTTGATTTAGTCAAGCGAATCAAGTATTGGTTGAGTGATTTTATATCCAACAGTAAGTAAATAGCAGAAAATGTAAAGGGAGAGGGATGAATTGCAGAAATTAAAGAGAACTGAAAGTAAAAGTGCTGAATCTCAAAGAACAAGAAATTAAATGACTGAAACTTAAAGTGCAAGAAATGTAAATTGCAGTAACTTAAAGTGCACGAAATATAAATTGCTTGAATGGAAAAAGGGATTTGAGGACTGGGAATTTAGAATTTAAGCAAGGAAAATTAACTTGCAGCAATTATCAAAGCAAGAGATGAATTGAAATTGTCTAGATCTCAAATAGAAATGGAAATTTGATTGCAGCAGTGGTTCAACAGAAGCGCCAAAAGGAAAATTGGATCTCAGGACTCCAGAGACTAAATAGCAAAGTCTAGATCTCAATTGCCTTCCCAGATCCAAGTTCACAAAGCAATTGATCGGGGTAAAACTTGTCTCTCAACAAATTCCCATTTGGCAAGTGTACCAAATTTGTCGTCAAGTAAAAACTCACAATAGAGTGAGGTCGAATCCCACAGGGATTGATTGATCAAGCAACTTTAATGAGAAGAATGATCTAGTTGAGCCAATCCATGAATAGAGTTGATAATTGCAGAAATTAAAATGGTGATAAAGTAAATGACTGAAAGTAAATAGCAGAATTGTAAATGGGAATGGGGGAATTGCTCATAAAAGTAAATTGCAAAAAATAAAGAGAATGGGTAAGATCAGAAATGGGGAGTTCATTGGGCTTAGGAGATGTTGCATTCTCCGAATCAATTTCATTCTCATCTCTTCCTCAATCAATGCACTCATTGATCTCCTTGGCAATCTTAAGTGATTGAACAACAATTTCTTGTGGTTCAATCTCTCAAATCTTGATCAATAGCCAATTCCTTGGTCAATTGCTCATGAGAAGAGATGAAGTGTGGTCACTGATTATACCACGTGCACTTCCTAAATCAAGTGTTTAGAGGGTTATAGCCACATACCCATCCACACTCAATTTGGTCCAGCATGAGAAAGCATTTCTAGCTAATCTCTTCATTCCTCTTTCAAGGATCCGAAGAGATCCATGTTTGAATAGTTTCTTTTCTAAGATAACTATCCAATTGGATGAAGATCGAAAGTTTTCAAGTAAAATCAAAAGGAAAGATAGAAGAAGAACAAGAAAATTAGTATTGATCCATCAAATTACAACAGAGCTCCCTAACCCAATGAAAAGGGTTTAGTTGTTCATAGCTCTAGAAATCAAAATCAAAGATGGAGAATACATGATAAAGCTAGAAGTGCAGAGAAAGTAAATATACAAAGAGTAGTTCTCTTTTCTAGCTCCTCCCAAAAAGCTCCCTTCTCTATTTCAAAACTACCCTATATATACTACTCTTCTCAGCTTCTAGTTAGCTCTTCAAGTCTTGGGCCTCTGGATCTTTGAGTTTGAAGCAGTTCCTTTCTTCATTTGGGCTTGGCTTACTTGCAGAGAGAAAGTGTGAAGTGGGCAGAGACTTTAGCTCAAGACGTTAGGGGTGTTTAACAGTTAGTGAAAATACAAGTTCGAGAACGTTAGTGACACTTAACATTGTCACTAACGTTGCCATGCACCCCTTGGCCTCACGTTAAAGCCCACGTTAACTAGGTTAACGTGGCTTTTAACATTGCCTTGTTAGCCTTCGAGAACGTTAGTGACACTCATCATTGTCACTAACGTTTAAGTGTGCCCCTTCTTGCTTCACGTTAAAGCTCACGTTAACTAGGTTAACGTGGCTTCTAACGTGGCTTTTGCCAACCTTCGAGAACGTTAGTGACACTCAACATTGTCACTAACGTTCAAGTGTGGCCCTAGGTCTCACATTAGAGTCCACGTTAACTAGGTTAACGTGGCTTCTAACGTGGCCATTCTTAGCCATCCCAACGTTAGTGACAATGTTGAGTGTCACTAACGTTGGCTCATTCTTCATTCCTCATCGTTAGCTTCCACGTTAACCAAGTTAACATGGAAGTTAACGTGGCTCTTGGGATTTGTGTGGTTGCTCCAACGTTAGTGACAATGTTGAGTGTCACTAAGGTTGTCGACAACTCTCTATCTCTTACGTTAGCTCCCACGTTAACCAAGTTAACGTGAGAGTTAACGTGGCTCTTTGCACCTTAGGCCAACGTTAGTGACAATGTTGAGTGTCACTAACGTTGGCTTCTCTTCCCCCTTTAATGTTAGAGGCCATGTTAACTAGGTTAACGTGGCTTCTAACATGGCCATTTGTGAGCAATTGCCAACGTTAGTGACAATGTTAAGTGTCACTAACCTTGGCTCAACTTCTCTTCTCCACGTTAGAGTTTACGTTAACTTAGTTAACGTGACTCTTTAACGTGGGCATTGATGGCTTTTGAGAGTGTTTTTGGCAATCACTTTTCTCCTTAACTTTGCAAGTTACCTCCCATTCCTTGCTTCCTTTGGTCCTGAAATCAAGCAATAGAGTGCATCAAAGTTCTAGTCCAAGTCATGGGTAATACAATATCCAATTTTGTCATTAAAATCATGCAAAATCCACATGAAATAATGTAAAATGCACAATGTATGCTTGAATCAAGGTCTGGATGAATATTTGCCCAAAACTAACTTATTTCCTAAGAAAATGCATGAAAATACCTAAAAACAGTAAAGAAAAGGTCAGTGAAACTGGCCAAAATGCCCTGGCATCAGCAATTAAAGAGAAATTGAAGAATGAAGCAGTAAAGGAAATTGAATTCAACTCAATTATGCAGTAGGAAAATCAAAGAGATCTTAAATAGAGATTGAGACAGAAGTTCCTCAATTCTTCACACTCAAGACTCAATCAAGAAAAGTAAAAAGTGCACAAGCAAGAACAAGAAAGAAGAGAGATCAATTCTCCTTCCCAATTCTCTAAGATTTCAGTTCAAAGCCCTCAAAGAAAATGAAGTCTATAGATGTAAAAATTCAAAAATCAAAAGAAAGGTCCTAATTACATCAAACTATCTCCTATTTATACACTTTCTATTCTTGGATTTTGGAATTTGAATGGGCTTTTGATTTGGTGAAGAAATGAATTAAATTGGATTTTTAATCCAATTTTCAGCCCATGAAGAATTTGGCTCCAGGAGGCTGCTCTACTCTTGTGGAGAGCAGAGCAGGGAAATCTAGCATGAGGCCTCGTGCGTGCTTGTGCTGCGTGTGTAGCATCAGGATGCTGCCCTGCCCTTGCGGAGAGCAGGCCAGTGTGCGTGCGTGCTTGCTGCTGGCCATGCCAATTTGTGTGCTGCCCGTGCCATGCTAAGGAACGCTGCTCTGCTCTTCTTGTGGGCAGCGCAGCAAGGCAACCAAAGGTCCTTGGATCGAAACTTGGTGGGGGCATACACTGCCCCTTTTTCCTTGTCTTTCTTGGCACCAAAGTAGCACCTAGTTCCTTGCTTCCCCAAGGTGCTGTGTTCGATCCTTGAAGGTTGAAAACAAGCCAATTTCCTTGTATTTGAGCGCTACTTCCTTTCCTTCTTGTCTTGGGTTCGAAACCCATGGGTAGCACTAGGAGAGCAATTTCCTTTGAATTTTTCTTGCATGGAGCCTGATATTGCTCTTGAGGAGGGCAGGGCAGAATTTTTTCTTCCTTTGGTCCTTGGCATAGAATTGTGCTCCGCTCTTATGGAGGGCAGGGCAGTGATGTTTTGGAGGCTTGGTTCATTATGCTGCTCTCTTGGAGGGCAGTGTGCTCTTGTGGAGAGCAGTGTTGCTTCCTCCTTCAATGTTGCGCCACACTTCTCCTTCTTTCACCACACCATTTTCTTTCCTTGGCCACACTTCTTAAGCCACGTTTTTCTTCTTTTCTTCTATTCTTCACCTACAAGAAATCAAAGCAACCAATCAAAGTATCTCCAAACTCATAAGGTTTATAAATCATTAAAAATCAATTAATTTTAGCTCAAACCTGATGATTTAGCATCAATTGAATGGTGGTTGTTTGATTTAAAGAAGTCATGCATTTTCATTCCAAATTACTTACTTAGGATGCAAGAAAGTGCATAAAGACTAGTGAAACAATTGAAATTAGCTTGAAAAATGGGTATATGATGACTTGTCATCACCCAACATACAGCTTGCCATGGAAAGGAGTAAGAAGGATTGGATGAAGATAGTAGGAAAGCAGAGAGACAGAAGGGACAAAGGATCTCCATACGCTTATCTGAAATTCTCACCAATGAATTACATAAGTATCTCTATCTTTATTTTATGTTTTATTTATCTTTTAATTATCAATCTTCCATAACCATTTGAATTGCCTGACTGAGATTTACAAGATGACCATAGCTTGCTTCATACCAACAATCTCTGTGGGATCGACCCTTACTCGCGTAAGGTTTATTACTTGGACGACCCAGTGCACTTGCTGGTTAGTTATGCGAAGTTGTGATAAAGAGTTGAGATTACAATTGAGCGTACCATGTTGATGGCGCCATTGATGATCATAATTTCGTGCACCAGGAGGCCACAGCCAAACTCTAAGTTTGGTATTGAGAGATTTCAACCATACTCTGATCATCTGTGAGGCTCCATGAGAGCTCACTGTCAAGCTATTGATATTAAAGAAGCGTTTATTGGGAGGCAACCCAATTTTATTTTAATTTTATCTATATTATTTTGTTTTCTTTTAGGTTGATGATCATGTGAAGTCATAAAGACAATTACAAAAATCAAGAAAAAATCAAAAACAGCATTGAAAATAGCACACCCTGGAGGAAGGACTTACTGGCGTTTAAACGCCAGTAAGGGTAGCAAAATGGGCATTTAAACGCCCAATCTAGCACCTTTCTGGGTGTTTAAATGCCAGAATAGGGCACCAGACTGGCGTTTAAACGCTAGAACAGGGCAACAAACTGGCGTTTAGACGCCAGAACAGGAAGGAAAGTGGTGCATGAAATTGCAATCACACTTTTGCAATCCCGCACAACTAACCAGCAAGTGCACTGGGTCGTCCAAGTAATACCTTACGTGAGTAAGGGTCGATCCCATGGAGATTGTTGGCTTGAAGCAAGATATGGTTATCTTGTAACTCTTAGTCAGGATATCAATAATTCTCGGGTTTAATTGTGAAAAGTAAAAGAACATGAAATAAATACTTGTTTTGCAGTAATAGAGAACAGGTTGAGGTTTTGGAGATGCTCTATCTTCTGAATCTCTACTTTCCTACTGTCTTCTTCTTCATGCACGCAAGGCTCCTTCCATGGCAAGCTGTATGTCAATGGCTACCTCCCATCCTCTCAGTGAAAATGTTCAATGCGCTCTGTCACAGCACGGCTAATCATCTGTCGGTTCTCAATCAGGTTGGAATAGAATCCAGTGATTCTTTTTTCGTCTGTCACTAACGCCCAGCCCTCAGGAGTTTGAAGCTCGTCACAGTCATTCAATCCTTGAATCCTACTCAGAATACCACAGACAAGGTTTAGACCTTTCGGATTCTCTTGAATGCCGACATCAATTCTAGCTTATACCACGAAGATTCTGATTAAGGAATCCAAGAGATATTCACTCAATCTAAAGAAGAACAGAGGTGGTTGTCAGGCACACGTTCATAGGTGAGAATGATGATGAGTGTCACGGATCATCACATTCATCAAGTTGAAGAACAAGTGATATCTTAGAATAGAAGCAAGCGTGATTGAATGAAAAACAGTAGTAATTGCATTAATCCATCAAGACACAGCAGAACTCCTCACCCCCAACCATGGGGTTTAGAGACTCATGCCGTAGAAGATACAATGAGAAACGTGTAATGTGTCATGAGGTATAGATACAATGTCAAAATATCCTATTTATAGTGAACTAGTAACCTAGGCTATACAGAAATGAGTAAATGACGTAAAAATCCACTTCCGGGGTCCACTGAGTGTGTGCTTGGGCTGAGCATTGAAGCTTTCATGTGTAGAGACTTTTTTTGGAGTTAAACGCCAGCTTTTATGCCAGTTTGGGCGTTTAACTCCAATTTTTGTGCCAGTTCTGGCGTTAAACGCCGGGAATTCTGAAGCTGCTTTGCAACGCCAGTTTGGGCCATCAAATCTCGGGCAAAGTATGGACTATTATACATTGCTGGAAAGCCCAGGATGTCTACTTTTCAACGCAATTGAGAGCACGCCAATTGGGTTTCTAGAGCTCCAGAAAATCCACTTCGAGTGCAGGGAGGTCAGAATCCAACAGCATCTGCAGTCCATTTTCAGCCTCTGAATCAGATTTTTGCTCAGGTCCCTCAATTTCAGCCAGAAATTACCTAAAATCACAAAAAAACACACAAACTCATAGTAAAGCCCAAAAAAGTGAATTTTAAATAAAAACTAATAAAAACATACTAAAAACTAACTAAATGTACTAAAAACATACTAAAAACAGTGCCAAAAAGCGTATAAATTATCCGCTCATCAGAAAGCTGGCGTTTAAATGCCAGAACAGGGCAGCAGACTGGCGTTTAAATGCCAGAATTGCACTCTAAGGCGTTGTGAATGCCCAATTGGAGCAGGGAAGAGAATTCCTTGGCCCCTCAGGATCTGTGAACCCCACAGGATCCCCACCAACCTCAACTCACTCTCTCTCCTCTTCACACCTTTCTACAACACTCTTCCCCAAATACCCTTCACCAATCACTTGCATATCTCTTCCACAAATACCCTTCACCACTCACTTCCTTAACTCTTCCCCAAAAACCCCACCCACCTTCAAAATTCAAAACCACTCCCCTCCCAAACCCACCCTTGGCCGAACCCTATACACCCTCCATCTCCTCCATTTTCTTCTTCTTCTACATCTTTCTTTCTTCTTTTGCTCGGGGACGAGCAAATATTTTAAGTTTGGTGTGGTAAGAGCTTTGCTTTTTGTTTTTCTATAACCATTTATGGCACCTAAGGTCAGAGAAACCTCTAGAAAAAGGAAAGGGAAGGCAACTGCCTCCACCTCTGAGTCATGAGAGATGGAGAGATTCATCTCAAAGGTCCATCAAGACCACTTCTATGAAGTTGTGGCCAAGAAAAAGGTGATCCCTATGTAATTCAGCTGGAATTATCATAGAGGAAGACATCCTCATTGAAGAGGACAAGCCCATCACTAAGAAAAGGATGGAGCAAACAAGGGAGCCCACTCATGGACCTCAACAAGAGCATGAGGAATTCCCTCATCAAGAAATCCTGAGATACCTCAAGGGATACATTTTCCTCCACACAACCGTTGGGAGCAACGAAGGATAGAGCAACAAAGGCAAGGAAGAGACATTGAGGAGCTCAAGCACTCCATAGAATTTTCAAGAGGAAGACACCCCCCTCACTAAGGTGGACTCATTCTTTAATCTCCTTGTCTATTTATTTTTCTGTTTTATGCTATATGTTCTATCTATATTTGTGTCTTCACTACATGATCATTAGTGTCTAGTGTCTATGCCTTAAAGCTATATGAATCCTTCACCTCTCTTAAATGAAAAATGTGCTTAAATACAAAAGAACAAGAAGTACTTTGATTTCAAATTTTATCTTGAAACTAGTTTAATTATTTTAATGTGGTGGCAATACTTATTGTTCTCTAAATGAATGCTTGAACAGTGCATATTTTTTATCTTGTTGTTTATGAATGTTAAAGTTTTTGGCTCTTGAAAGAATGATGAACAAAGAGAAATGTTATTGATAATTTAAAATCATGAAATTGGTTCTTGAAGCAAGAAAAAGCAGTGAAAAAAATGGCAAAAAAAAAGAAAAAAAAGAAAGAGAAAAGAAAAAGAAAAAGCAAGCAGAAAAAGCCAATAGCCCTTAAAACCAAAAGACAAGGGTAAAGAGGATCCAAGGCTTTGAGAATTAATGGATAGGAGGGCCTAAGGAAATAAAATCCAGGCCTAAAAGGCTAAATCAAGCTGTCCCTAACCATGTGCTTGTGTCATGAAGGTCCAAGTGAAAAGCTTGAGACTGAGTGGTTAAAGTTGTGATCCAAAGCAAAAGAGTGTGCTTAAGAGCTCTGGACACCTCTAACTGGGGACTTTAGCAAAGCTGAGTCACAATCTGAAAAGGTTTACCCAGTGTTGTGTCTGTGGCATTTATGTATCCGGTGGTAATACTGGAAAACAAAGTGCTTAGGGCCACGGCCAAGACTCATAAAATAGCTGTGTTCAAGAATCAACATACTTAACTAGGAGAATCAATAACATTATCTAAAATTCTGAATTCCTATAGATGCCAATCATTTTGAATTTCAAAGGAGAAAGTGAGATGGCAAAACTGTTCAGAAGCAAAAAGCTACAAGCCCCGCTCATCTAATTAGAACTAAGTTTCATTGATACTGTGGGATTCATTGAATATTCTTTTCTTTTTATCCTATTTTATTTTCAGTTGCTTGGAGACAAGCAACAATCTAAGTTTGGTGTTGTGATGAGTGGATAATTTATACGCTTTTTGGCGTTGTTTTTATGTAGTTTTTAGTAGGATCTAGCTACTTTTTGGGATGTTTTTATTAGTTTTTATGCAAAATTTATATTTCTGGACTTTACTATGAGTTTTTGTGCTTTTCTATGATTTCAGGTCTTTTCTGGATGAAATTGAGGGACCTGAGCACAAATCTGATTTAGAGGCCTGAAAAAGGATTGATGATGCTGTTGGATTTTGACCTCCCTGCACTCAAAGTGGATTTTCTGAAGATATAGAATTCTAAATGGTGCGCTCTTAATTGCGTTGGAAAGTAGACATCCAGAGCTTTCCATCAATATATAATAGTCCATACTTTGCTCGCGTTTTGATGATGCAAACTGGCGTTCAAATGCCCCTTTCTCTGCCTTATTCTGAAGTCAAAACGCCAGAACTGGCATAAAAGCTGGAGTTAAACGCCCAAACTGGCACCAAAGCTGGCGTTTAACTCCAAGAGAAGTCTCTACACGTGTAAAGCTCAATGTTCAGCCCAAGCACACACCAAATGGGCCCGGAAGTGGATTTCTGCATCATTTACCTATTTCTGTAAACCCTAGTAGCTAGTTTCATTATAAATATGACCTTTTACTATTGTATTTTCATCTTTTGATCACGTTTTGATCTCTTGATCACGTTTTGGGGGCTGGTCTCATGACCATGCCTGGACCTTGTTCTTATGTATTTTCAACGGTAGAGGTTCTACACACCATAGATTAAGGTGTGGAGCTCTACTGTTCCTCGAGTATTAATGCAATTACTTTTGTTCTTCTATTCAATTCATGCTTATTCTTATTCTAAGATATTCATTCGCACTTCAATCTGATGAATATGATGATCCGTGACACTCATCACCATTCTCACTTATGAAAGTGTTTTCCTTACAAACACTTCCGTTCTACCTGCGAAAGCTAGAGTGTGTATCTCTTGGATTCCTGGTCCACGACGCATGGTTGCCTCACCTGACAACTGAGCCTTCCATTCCATAAGATCAGAGTCTTCGTGGTATAAGCTAGAATTATTGGCGGCCATTCCTGAGATCCGAAAAGTCTAAACCTTGTCTGTGGTATTCTGAGTAGGATCTGGGAAGGGATGACTGTGACGAGCTTCAAACTTGCGACTGTAGGGCGTAGTGACAGATGCAAAAGGATAGTAAATCCTATTCCTACATGATCGAGAACCAACAGCTGATTAGCCATGCGGGAAACTATAGAGGACCTTTTTCACTGAGAGGACGGGAGGTAGCCATTGACGCCGGTGAAACCCAACATACAGCTTGATGGAAAGGAGTATAAAGGATTCGATGAAGGCAGTAGGAAAGTAGAGATTCAAGAGGGATGAAGCATCTCCATACGTTTATCTGAAATTTTCACCAAGGATTTACATAAGTATCTCTATCTTTACTTTATGTTTCATTTATCTTTTTATTTATTAAAACTCCATAACCATTTTTATCCGCCTGATTGAGATTTACAAGGTGACTATAGCTTGCTTCAAGCCGGCAATCTCCATGGGATCGACCCTTACTCACGTAAGGTATTACTTGGATGACCCAGTGCACTTGCTGGTTAGTTGTGCGAAGTTGTGACAAAGAAGTGAGATTACAATTGTGCGACCAAGTTGTTGGCGCCATTGTGTATCACAATTTCGTGCACCAGCCACCTTCATCTGGCTTGGAGGAACCTTCTTGAGCTTTGGTATCCTTGGGCTTCCAAAATCCTATCCTCCTCATATAATTTCTTTCATCTTCCTTATGTTTGGCTAGGATTTCCTCTTGTCTTGCACTTAGCTCTTCCATTCCTTGCATGAAGGTTGGGTATCCTGGGTTTAGAGCGGCTACAGCGTTACACAAGTGATTCAGCTTTGCTTGTGTGTTGATGTCATACTGCCTCCTGGATATGGTCCTGACATCATAGAGATGTCTGAACTCTGCCAAGTTCCTCTGTTGCCACTTGCCTTGCTTTGTTATTTTGTCTAGTGCACTTCGCACCTCTCCTCAGTCAAATTATTCTTGCTGCTCCTTCCTCATATGCTCCCAATTCCCTTGGAGTTGTTGAATGTTTTGGTTGACTTGGCACCATTGTTGTTGCTGATTCTCCTTAAATTGATTGACATATTCCCTCAAGTGGTGTAGATCTCCCTTCATTTGGTGTACATCTCCTTGTAATTGCTCCCAGTTGAATCCCTCTGGAAATTGCTGATATTGGAAGTGTGGTGGTGGTTGAAGTACTAGAAAGTGAGGTTGCTGATCGGGGTAAAACTTGTCTCTCAACAAATTCCAATTCAGCAAGTGTACCGAATTTGTCGTCAAGTAAAAACTCACAATAGAGTGAGGTCGAATCCCACAGGAATTGATTGATCAAGCAACTTTAATTAAAAGAATGATCTAGTTGAGCGAATCCATGAATAGAGTTGATAATTGCAGAAATTAAAATGGCGATAAAGTAAATGACTGAAAGTAAATAGCAGAATTGTAAATGGGAATGGGGGAATTGCTCATAAAAGTAAATTGCAGAAAATAAAGAGAATGGGTAAGATCAGAAATGGGGAGTTCATTGGGCTTAGGAGATGTTGCATTCTCCGGATCAATTTCATTTTCATCTCTTCCTCAATCAATGCACTCATTGATCTCCTTGGCAATCTTAAGTGATTGAATCACAATTTCTTGCAATTCAATCTCTCAAAACTTGATCAATAGCCAATTCCTTGGTCAATTGCTCATGAGAAGAGATGAAGTGTGGTTACTGATTATACCACATGCACTTTCCAAATCAAATGCTTAGAGGGTTATAGCCACATACCCATCCACACTCAATTTGGTCCAGCATGAGAAAGCATTTC
>NC_029774.3:57551168-57551447 GCF_000817695.3 Arachis duranensis | reverse complement strand
AAAGATAGAAGAAGAATAAGAAAATTAGTATTGATCCATCAAATTACAACAGAGCTCCCTAACCCAATGAAAGGGGTTTAGTTGTTCATAGCTCTAGAAATCAAAATCAAAGATGGAGAATACATGATAAAACTAGAAGTGCAGAGAAAGTAAAAATACAAGAGTAGTTATCTCTCCTCGCCAAAAGCTCTCTCTCTCTTTCAAAACTACTCCTATATATACTACTCTTCTCAGCTTCTAGTTAGTTCTTCAAGTCTTGGGCCTCTGGATCTTTGAGCT
>NC_029774.3:57549499-57550878 GCF_000817695.3 Arachis duranensis | reverse complement strand
CTCCAACGTTAGTGACAATGTTGAGTGTCACTAACGTTGTCGACAACTTCTCCATCTCTTACGTTAGCTCCCACGTTAACCAAGTTAACGTGGGAGTTAGCGTGGCTCTTTGCACCTTAGGCCAACGTTAGTGACAATGTTGAGTGTCACTAACGTTGGCTTCTCTTCTCCCTTTAACGTTAGAGGCCATTTGTGAGCAATTGCCAACGTTAGTGACAATGTTAAGTGTCACTAATGTTGGCTCAACTTCTCTTCTCCACGTTAGAGTTCACGTTAACTTAGTTAACGTGACCCTTTAACGTGGGCATTGATGGCTTTTGAGAGTGTTTTTGGCAATCACTTTTCTCCTTAACTTTACAAGTTACCTCCCATTCCTTGCTTCCTTTGGTCCTGAAATCAAGCAATAGAGTGCATTGAAGTTCTAGTCCACGTCATGGGTAATGCAATATACAATTTTGTCATTAAAATCATGCAAAATCCTCATGAAATAATGTAAAATGCACAATGTATGCTTGAATCAAGGTCTGAGTGAATATTTGCCCAAAACTAACTTATTTCCTAAGAAAATGCATGAAATGAGTGAATATTTGCCCAAAACTAACTTATTTCCTAAGAAAATGCATGAAATTACCTAAAAACAATAAAGAAAAGGTCAGTGAAACTGGCCAAAATGCCCTGGCATCACAACACCAAACTTAAAGCTTGCTTGTCCCTAAGCAAGTATGGAACAAGAGAATGATGAATGGAATCTCCAGAGAAATGAGTCATTCTTGTGGAATTCATATTACTAATTTTATGGTGGTTTCATGCATAGCAACTTAGGTTCATTCCACTACTGGCTTTCAGACCTTTATCATCTCCTAAAATACTCACTTTGTTATATCCCATGAGACCTTTATTTATTGATCCTTTTATTGTTATTTCAAGGATTGTTTATGTTCTTCAGGCTAAGTGCTCTGTAAGGGGGCAACTCTTTAAGATAAGCTTTTAGCCAACACTCCCGAACCAGTTGGTTCAAGGTGCTAGGTGTTGAAGCACCCCTAAGGACTTACTTGCTCAAGTCTCTCCCCCATACATACACACCACAGGCATATAGTTTATTTATTTTCTTTCCTTCAGACCTTGGTGTCCAGCACCTCTTTGGGTTACTAAATGCTCTGTGGTGAGGGTTACTCTTGATAGTGGATTTTCAGCTGATAATCCCGGGTTAGTTAACCCAAGTTACCAGGTGATGAAGCACCACAAAGAGCTTATTCATCCAAGTAGATCCCTCATACAGGAGCACCACAGACACATGTCTTAGGGTAAACCATTGGTGCCTAGCCTTATTGCTTACTCTTTTTCTTTTGTTTTTCACTCTTCCATTGTTCTTTCCCTTT
>NC_029774.3:57546999-57549241 GCF_000817695.3 Arachis duranensis | reverse complement strand
TACAAGAAAGGAGCTCCACCACCTTTTACTCATGTGGTTGCTCATGCTCCCCTCCATGCTTGTCCTCTTGGTGCTTTTCTTGAGTGCTTGTGCTCCCACTCCCTTTGCTTTTTCCAAGTAGTTTCTTCCAGAAGCCAGCATCTTCCATTTTTTTTCTTCAGAGTTTCCTGCTGCTGTTTCACCTTCCCTTCTTCTCGTTCAACAAACTCTTTTTGGACCTCCTCATATGTGGGAATGGCATAATGTAGGTGGTGCATATTATCAGACATATAGCTCAATCTGGCTTGAGTGTTTACACTGAATTCCTCTCTATGCAACTGCCTTCTTTCATTCAGCACGCTAAACTCATTAAATGATTTCATCTGAGCTAATTGCCGCTGGTTGAGCTCTTGAAGGCATTTGTCTTGACGCTCTTGCCTCTCTGTTACTTGGTGTAGGGCTTGAGTGAGTTGTGAATATTGCTCCTGTTGCTGCTCCATGTGTTGTTTCTGCCACTCTTCTTGTTGCTTCATCCATTTGGACTGCATGGCAAGTATTTGCTCTTGTCCCTCCATATGTTTCATCTCCAAATCCTCAATGGCGTGTAAGATATGACTCGTATTGAGGTTGGCTGGGTTGTGTTGCTCTTCTTGTTGGTAATCTTCCTGATGATACTCCTCTTGATGAACTTCTTCCTGGGCTCTGTGCCTTCCTATATGTGGCCTTCTTAGTTGTTGAGCAAGTGAGGTGTGGACCATGCGCTCACGTATGACCGGCTTCCCTGGGTTCACCCAATCTGGACTGCTGTCCTCAAATACTACCTTAGCCTTGTTGCACAAGCAGAGAATTGTGATGGGGTACCAAAGCCTGGCACCCGAATCAACTTTCTCAGCTGACTCGTGAATCCCTTCGGCAATAAGCTCATGCACATTGATTTCCCCACCTAGTACTAAGCATTGCACCATAGTGGCTCGGTTGATGTTAACTTCTGAATTATTAGCAGCCGGTAGAATGGACCTTCTTACAAGCTCGAACCACCCCTTGGCCTCAGGATGAAGGTCTCCCCTTTTTATGAATTTTGGTCTCCCATCTGAGTACCTCTCCCAATCAGCTGCTATTACACAGATATCTGACGCTATCTCTGAGAGCTCATCCTTATCAGGGCTTCTACTTATCCTTGACTGATAACTCTCCTCGTCAAAATGAGGGAATTTCAATTGAAGAGCTCTTATTTTGGCACTTGGGCTGAAGTCGACCTCCCTTCCTCTCACATAGCTTTTGTAAGTTGGGGCTTTGGTCTTCTCCTCTCTAACTACATTTGCATAAAACTCTTTGGTGAGGTTGCCATTGATCTTACCCTCTGGACTGGTGAGCAATTGCCATCCTCTCTGTTCAATTTTCCTCAAAATCTGTGGTGATTCATTGGCATTGATTTGGAAGATTAACTCTGGCAATATCTTTCTGGCCCTTATCCGCTCGAATTCTCGTTCATGAAAGGCAGTTTTGAATCTCTTCTCGTCAAAGGGAACACTCTCCATGGGTTCCTTTCTCTTTTGCCTCTTTGAGCTTGATGATGCCATGACTTGAGTTGTTATTTTGAGGTGTGTTGAGGCTTCGGATAGATAAGGAATGGGTTGGTTAAAATAATGCGTGATGAAGGGTTCAGTGTGCCAACAGAAGTGTGGAGAGTGGGGGTTTGAATGTAAGGAGTGAGCATGCACTAAGGTTCACTTATATAGGAAAAATCATGAGTGCATGAAGGGTATGGATTGCACGAATGTTTCCTTGATGGACGGATGGGGTTGTATACGAAGGGAGGACAAGGATCATCACTTGATGGGGAATGTTGGTTCGGTCTTCAAGATTCTTCTTCTTTCAATGTTGCATGGCAACATTTCCCATGCCTTCCTTGTTGGGACAAGTGTAAAGTTCTCTTCGCGAAGTGGCCGAGCCTCCCCCATTAAATTGTCTAATCAATCCTCATCAATGCTCCTGTTCCTTCCCTATAAAGATAAAATGAGAAAAGTAACAAAAGATATTAAAATAACATAAGAACCTTACGGCTAACATTAATGAAATCATGTAAAATATGGGTTGCCTCCCATGAAGCACTTCTTTAGCGTCACTAGCTTGACGTTACCCCCTTATTATGGTGGTTGGTAATGCTTGAAGTCTTCCCCTTTGGCAGTGGACTTGTATCCATTGGTTGTATCAATGATCTCTACATGCTCCAAGGAGAGAACTCTGTTGATGGTGAAGACCT
>NC_029774.3:57546182-57546905 GCF_000817695.3 Arachis duranensis | reverse complement strand
TACTTTATCCCCTGGAGAGAAATCTTCCGTAGGGATCTTCTTGTTCTGCCACCCCCTTGGTACCTTCTTCTTTTCCCCTGGTGATGTTTTCTTACTCCTGGTGGCCTCCTTCTTTGATGAGCTTTTGTTAATGTCCTCACAAACTTCTGGTGGCTTAGGTTCCTCCAATTTTTCCTTGACCTGTGGCACTTGCTGCTGGCCTTGTCCATCAACCCAGTGAATATCAGGATGAGCTGGTTATGCTTCAGTGCTTGCTTCTTCCTTATTATCTCATGATGCCCTTTGCTCGGTTCTTTGTCCTCTTCATCTTTTTCCAGTGAGATTTCGGAAATACTGAAGCTCAGTTGTTCATCATGGATCCTTAATATTAGCTCTCCTTTCTCCACATCTATGAGTGCTCTAGCAGTAGCTAGAAATGGTCTCCCCAATATGATTGGGTGCAGGTGACTCTCTTCCATGTCCAAGATGACAAAGTCTATTGGGAGAAAGTATTTTCCAATTTTGAGCAACACGTTTTCCACCATTCCTACTGCTTGCTTTTGAGTCTTGTCAGCCAGCCTTATGACTACATCTGTAGGTAGTATCTCATTGATCTGCAGCCTTTTTACCAGGGATAGGGGTATTAAGTTGATGCTTGCTCCCAAATCGCAAAGTGCTCTATCAAAATTTGTTTCCCCTATAGCACAAGGGACATGAAAACTCCCTGGGTCTTTTCTTTTCGCA
>NC_029774.3:57545108-57546166 GCF_000817695.3 Arachis duranensis | reverse complement strand
CTGGGAAGTAGTTCCTTCATATACTTGATGAATGCTGGCATTTGCTGAATGACCTTGATGAATGGTATGTTCACATTCAAAGATGCAAATGAGTCTAAGAACCTTGAGTACATTCTCTTTCCCACAGCACCCTTTAGTAGTTGCGGAAATGGTGCATATAGTCTCTGCAGCTCCTGTTGTGAGATTTCTGGTTCTTGTTGATCTTTCTTCTCCTTCTCTACTAAGGTATTTCAGGTTGTTCTGACAGCTTGCTTGGCTTGTCTTCAGTCTCCTTGTCATTTGTAGTGACCATATTGTAATCCTCCCATCTTACTTTCTTTGTTTCACCTCTCGGATTCTTTTCCGTGTCACTTGGAAAGCCATCAGTGGGTCTGGGAATCTTCTCAGACAAATATCCCACTTGGAATTTCAGCTTCTTGATTGCTTCCCCCCGATTCTTCATACTGGCTCTCACCTCCTCTTTGAACACCTTATTGTCTTGAATGTCTTTGCATATGCTTTCAAGTAAGGTTTCAATCTTAGAGATTCTATCATCAAATGATGGTATGTTGGGGGTAGAGGTAGAAAGGTGAGATATGTTGATGTGGTTTTGTGGGTATGTCCTCTGTGTGAATTGTTGGGGAGCTGTGTTGTTGTTGGAGTTGTGACGTCTCTGATCTTGTCCTTGGTCTTGTTGATTACCCCACCCAAAGTTTGGGTGATTCCTCCATCCAGGGTTGTAGGTCTTGGAGTATGGATCATGGTTGTGTCTATGTGGATTCCCAATGTAGTTGGCTTGCTCCTGAGTGACTTCTTCCTCTTCACTTGCTTCCTCTTGAATTGAAGTGGTGATTGCTGCCACTTGACTTCTCTCCATCTTCTTGGTGAGGTCAGCTAGCTACTTGGTGATGAGCTTGTTTTGAGCAAGCAGAGCATTTACATTGTTCAGCTCCATTACTCCTCTTTTATTCCCTCTTTCGGAAGCATAGAAGTAGTCATTTGGTGCGCGAAATTGTGAACAATACTTTTTCACAACTCTCATAATCCCTGGTCATGAACCCCAAAAACTTGGTAGCTCA
>NC_029774.3:57541919-57545008 GCF_000817695.3 Arachis duranensis | reverse complement strand
TCTTCCACCATTATTATTGTTGAAACCTTGTTGAGGTCTCTGTTGATCCTTCCATGAGGGATTTGGATGATTTCTCCATGAAGGATTATAGGTGTTTCCATAGGGTTCTCTCATGTAATTCACCTCTTCTATTGAAGGGTTCTCAGGATCATAAGCTTCTTCCTCAGATAAAGCTTCTTTAGTACTGCTTGGTGCATTTTGCAATCCAGACAGACTTTGAGAAATCATATTGACTTGTTGAGTCAATATTTTATTCTGAGCCAATAGGGCATTCAGAGTGTCAATCTCAAGAACTCCTTTCTTCTGACTAGTCCCATTGTTCACAGGATTTCTTTCAGAAGTGTACATGAATTGGTTATTTGCAACCATTTCAATCAACTCTTGAGCTTCTGTAGGTGTCTTCTTCAGATGAAGAGATCCTCCAGCAGAGCTATCCAAAGACATCTTGGATATGAGGAGATCCTCCAGCAGAGCTATCCAAGGACATCTTAGACAGTTCAGAGAGACCATCATAGAAAATACCTATGATGCTCCATTCAGAAAGCATGTCAGCGGGACACTTTCTGATTAATTGTTTGTATCTTTCCCAAGCTTCATAGAGGGATTCTCCTTCCTTCTGTCTGAAGGTTTGGACTTCCACTCTAAGCTTACTCAATTTTTGAGGTGGAAAGAACTTTGCCAAGAAGGCACTGACTAGCTTTTCCCAAGAGTACAGGCTTTCTTTAGGTTGAGAGTCCAACCATGTTCTAGCTCTGTCTCTTACAGCAAAAGGGAATAGCATAAGTCTGTAGACCTCAGGGTCAACCCCATTAGTCTTGACAGTGTCACAGATTTGCAAGAACTCAGCTAAAAACTGATGAGGATCTTCCAATGGAAGTCCATGGAACTTGCAATTCTGTTGCATTAGAGAAACTAATTGAGGCTTAAGCTCAAAGTTGTTTGCTCCAATGGCAGGGATAGAGATGCATCTCCCATAGAAGTCGGGAGTAGGTGCAGTAAAGTCACCCAGCACCTTCTTTGCATTGTTGGCATTGTTGTTGTTTTCGGCTGCCATGAGTTCTTCTTCCTTGAAGAATTCGTTCAGGTTCTCTAAATAGAGTTGTGCTTTGGCTTCTCTTAGCTTTCTCTTTAAGGTCCTTTCAGGTTCAGGATCAGCCTCAACAAGAATGCCTTTGTCTTTGCTCCTGCTCATAAGAAAGACAAGAGAACAAGAAAGTGTGGAATCCTCTATGTCACAGTATAGAGATTCCTTTAGGTGTCAGAGGAAAAGAAGAGTAGAAGACAGGAGTAGCAAATTCGAACTTATCAGAGGAGATGGAGTTCGAATTTTTGGATTAAGGAATAGTGTTAGTCCTTAATTAGAAGGATGTGAGAAGGAGGGAAGTGATTTTCGAAAATTAAGTGAGAAATTTTGAAAATATTTTGAAAAACATTACTTAATTTTCGAAAATGAAAATGGAAAAGAAATCAAGTGATTTTTTGAAAAAGATTTTGAAATTAGAAATCAAAAAGATTTGATTGAAAACTTATTTTGAAAAAGATATGGTTAAGAAGATATGTTTAGTTTTTTTTTTTAAAATGTGATTGGGAAGATATGATTTGAAAAACATTTTAAAAAGATTTGGTTTGAAAATTAGAAACTTGACTAACAAGAAAAGATATGATTCAAACATTAAACCTTTCTCAACAGAAAAGGTAACATGCTTGAAATGTTGAATCAAATCATTAATTGGTAGTAAGTATCTAAAAAAATGGAAAGAAATTGATTTTGAAAAAGATTTTGATTGAAAAATTGATTTGAAAAAGATTTGATTTTGAAAAGATTTTGAAAACTTGAAAAAAAAAAGGGATAGTGTTAGTCCATAAATAGAAGGATGTGAGAAGGAGGGAAGTGATTTTCGAAAATTAAGTGAGAAATTTTGAAAAATATTTTGAAAAACATTACTTAATTTTCGAAAATGAAAAGGGAAAAGAAATCAAGTGATTTTTGAAAAAGAATTTGAAATTAGAAATCAAAAAGATTTGATTGAAAACTATTTTTAAACGCCAGTCTGTCCTTCTTCACTGGGCGTTTTGAACGCCCAGCTTTTTCTGTGCAATTCCTCTGCTGTATGTTCTGAATCTTCAATTCTCTGTATTATTGACTTGAAAAGACACAAATTAAAAATATTTTTGGATTTTTTTAATAATAGGGAAAAATCAAAATGCAACAAGAATCAAATAACAATGCATGCAAGACACCAAACTTGGCAGTTTGTATACTACTGACACTAACAAAATGAAAATGCATATGAGACACACAAAACACTCAAGTCAATAGAATTCAAAGATCAGAGCAAGTAAATCATCAAGAACATCTTGAAGATCACTAAGACATATGAATGCATGCAATTGACACCAAACTTATGATGAGACACTAGACTCAAACAAGAAATATTTTTGGATTTTATAATTTTTTGAAATTTTTTTGTGTTTTTCGAAAATTAAAAGGAAAAAGATATCAAAATTCTTAATGAGAATTCCAGGAATCATTGCAATGCTAGTCTAAGACTCCGGTCCAAAAATTAGACATGGCTTTACAGCCAGCCAAGCTTTCAAAGAAAGCTTCGGTCCAAAACACTAGACATGGCCAAAGGCCAGCCAAGCCTTAGCAGATCACTGCTCCAAAAGCAAGATTGATAAGAAATCAACAAGCTCTTGTGGTGATAAGTTGAAACCTCGGTCCAATGAGATTAGACATGGCTTCTCAGCCAGCCAGATTTCAACAAATCATCATGAAACTCTAGAACTCATCTTCAAGAATTTCAAAAAAATAAATAAAGAAAAAAATAAATACCTAATCTAAGCAACAAGATGAACCGTCAGTTGTCCAAACTTGAACAATCCCGGGCAATAACGCCAATTCTTGGTGCTGTTGCCGGATTTTGGCACTGATGTTACCAAAAGCTTGCTCAAAACTTGAACAATCCCCGGCAACGGCGCCAAAAACTTGGTGCGCGAAATTGTGAACAATACTTTTTCACAACTCTCATAATCCCTGACACGAACCCCAAAAACTTGGTAGCTCAATACCATGGCATTACACAACT
>NC_029774.3:57536278-57541010 GCF_000817695.3 Arachis duranensis | reverse complement strand
TTTTCGTGTAGAGACTCTTCTTGGCGTTAAACGCCAGCTTTTATGCCAGTTTGGGTGTTTAACTCCCATTTTGGTGCCAGTTCCAGCGTTTAACGCTGGGATTTCTGAGGGTGACTTTGTATGCCGGTTTGGGCCATCAAATCTTGGGCAAAGTATGGACTATCATATATTGCTGAAAAGCCCAGGATGTCTACTTTCCAACGCCGTTGAGAGAGCGCCAATTGGGCTTCTGTAGCTCCAGAAAATCCACTTCGAGTGCAGGGAGGTCAGAATCCAACAGCATCTGCAGTCCTTTTTAGTCTCTGAATCAGATTTTTGCTCAGGTCCCTCAATTTCAGCCAGAAAATACCTGAAATCACAGAAAAACACACAAACTCATAGTAAAGTCCAGAAAAGTGAATTTTAACTAAAAACTAATAAAAATATACTAAAAACTAACTATATCATACTAAAAACATACTAAAAACAATGCCAAAAAGCATACAAATTATCCGCTCATCATCATTCTCAGCTACAGTTTCAATGACATCTATGGCTTCCTCAATGGTCTTCTTCTTGTTCAAAGAACCTCCGGATGAATGGTCTACGGCCTTCTTAGATTCATATGACAGTCCTTCATAGAAGATGTGCAGCTGCACCCATTCATTGAACATATCAGATGGACATCTCCTTGTTAGGTCTTTAAACCTCTCCAATGCTTCATATAGAGTCTCACCATCTTGTTGCCTGAAAGTTTGGACCTCAGATCTCAGCCGATTGACTCGTTGAGGGGGGTAAAATCTTGCTAAGAATTTGTTCATAACATCATCCCAAGTTGTCAAGCTCTCCTTTGGAAAAGACTCTAACCACTTGGTTGCCTTGTCTCTGAGATCGAATGAGAACAACAACAGTCTATAGGCATCAGGTTGAACGCCATTGGACTTCACTGTGTCACATATTCTCAGGAAGGTGTTTAAGTGTTGGTTGGGGTCTTCTTGGACACCTCCTCCGAACGAGCAATTGTTCTGAACAAGAGTGATGAGCTGTGGCTTTAGTTGAAAGTTGTTGGCATGGATGGTGGGTTTTTGGATGCTACTTCCGCAGTTCCCTGGGTTTGGGTTAATGTAAGAGCCCAAGACTCTTCTATCTTCTCCACTAGGATTTGCTCTACCTCCTCCACCATGGTTGTGAACCTCTTCCTCACGATGGTCTTCCATGGTTGTTTCAAAGTATTCTTCAAAGTGTTCTTCCTCTTCTTCAGCACCAACCACACGTTTTTCTTTTGCCTCCCTTCTTAATCTTAAGAAGGTTCTCTCAGGTTCAGAATCAAAGGAAGTTGAAGCTCCGCTTCTTCTCCCTATCATACAACCAACATAGTGCAAGCAAAGAAAAGTAATGCAGCAAGTATCTTGTTAGAATTACTTGTTAGTGTCAGTGATGCAATATATCAAACAGTTAGTGGGTTAGTAAACTGAATTGTAAACAGCAAAGAAAAACTAAGAAACAGGGGAGGGGAAGAATTAAACTAAGACGGAAAGCAAATTAACCAAACAAGAATTAAATCAAACAAAATACAAATGCTCAATCTAGTGATCCTCTAATGTAATCATTGTCGATGCACAATCAATCTCCGGCAACGACGCCATAAACTTGATCGGGGTAAAACTTTTCTCTCAACAAATTCCCATTCGGCAAGTGTACCGAATTTGTCGTCAAGTAAAAACTCACAATAGAGTGAGGTCGAATCTCACAGGGATTGATTGATCAAGCAACTTTAATTAGAAGAATGATCTAGTTGAGCGAATCCATGAATAGAGTTGATAATTGCAGAAATTAAAATGGCAATAAAGTAAATGACTGAAAGTAAATAGCAGAATTGTAAATGGGAATGGGGGAATTGCTCATAAAAGTAAATTGCAAAAAATAAAGAAAATGGGTAAGATCAGAAATGGGGAGTTCATTGGGCTTAGGAGATGTTGCATTCTCCGGATCAATTTCATTTTCATCTCTTCCTCAATCAATGCACTCATTGATCTCCTTGGCAATCTTAAGTGATTGAATCACAATTTCTTGCAATTCAATCTCTCAAAACTTGATCAATAGCCAAATCCTTGGTCAATTGCTCATGAGAAGAGATGAAGTGTGGTCACTGATTATACCACATGCACTTCCCAAATCAAATGCTTAGAGGGTTATAGCCACATACCCATCCACACTCAATTTGGTCCAGCATGAGAAAGCATTTCTAGCTAATCTCTTCATTCCTCTTTCAAGGATCCGAAGAGATCCATGTTTGAATAGTTTCTTTTCCAAGATAACTATCCAATTAGATGAAGATCGAAAGCTTTCAAGTAAAATCAAAAGGAAAGATAGAAGAAGAATAAGAAAATTAGTATTGATCCATCAAATTACAACAGAGCTCCCTAACCCAATGAAAGGGGTTTAGTTGTTCATAACTCTAGAAATCAAAATCAAAGATGGAGAATACATGATAAAGCTAGAAGTGCAGAAAAGTAAATATACAAAGAGTAGTTCTCTTTTCTAGCTCCTCCCAAAAGCGCTCTCTCTCTTTCAAAACTACTCCTATATATACTACTCTTCTCAGCTTCTAGTTAGTTCTTCAAGTCTTGGGACTCTGGATATTTGAGCTTGAAGCAGTTCCTTTCTTCAATTGGGCTTGGCTTACTTGCAGAGAGAAAGTGTGAAGTGGGCAGAGACTTTCGCTCAAGATGTTAGGGGTGTTTAATATTTAATGAAAATACAAGTTCGAGAACGTTAGTGACACTTAACATTGTCACTAACGTTGCCATGCACCCCTTGGCCTCACGTTAAAGCCCACGTTAACTGGGTTAACGTGGCTTTTAACGTTGCCTTGTTATTCTTCGAGAACGTTAGTGACACTCAACATTGTCACTACTGTTCAAGTGTGCCCCTAGGTCTCACGTTAGAGTCCACGTTAACTGGGTTAACATGGCTTCTAACGTGGCCATTCTTAGCCATCCCAACGTTAGTGACATTGTTGAGTGTCACTAACGTTGGCTCATTCTTCATTCCTCATCGTTAGCTTGCACGTTAACCAAGTTAACGTGGAGGTTAACGTGGCTCTTGGGGATTGTGTGGTTGCTCCAACGTTAGTGACAATGTTGAGTGTCACTAACGTTGTCGACAACTCTCCATCTCTTACGTTAGCTCCCATGTTAACCAAGTTAACGTGGGAGTTAACGTGGCTCTTTGCACCTTAGGCCAACGTTAGTGACAATGTTGAGTGTCACTAACGTTGGCTTCTCTTCCCCCTTTAACGTTAGAGGCCATTTGTGAGCAATTGCCAACGTTAGTGACAATGTTAAGTGTCACTAACGTTGGCTCAACTTCTCTTCTCCACGTTAGAGTTCGCGTTAACTTAGTTAACGTGACCCTTTAACGTGGGCATTGATGGCTTTTGAGAGTGTTTTTGGCAATCACTTTTCTCCTTAACTTTGCAAGTTACCTCCCATTCCTTGCTTCCTTTGGTCCTGAAATCAAGCAATAGAGTGCATCAAAGTTCTAGTCCTTGTCATGGGAATGCAATATACAATTTTGTCATTAAAATCATGCAAAATCCACATGAAATAATGTAAAATGCACAATGTATGCTTGAATCAAGGTTTAAGTGAATATTTGCCTAAAACTAACTTATTTCCTAAGAAAATGCATGAAATTACCTAAAAATAGTAAAGAAAAGGTCAGTGAAACTGGACAAAATGCCCTGGCATCAGTTGCTCTTCTGCCTCTTCCTCTTCTTGTTGTTGTTGTGGTTTATGTGCATGAGCTCTTCGTTCTCTAGCCCTGTTGAGTGGGTGGACAGCCACCACTTTGGCCATCTTTTTGGCAGTTATGAACTTGTCTTGCTTCACAAGCACTTCATCAATGATCTTTTCAACTCATGTTTTCTCCACTCACGATGCTTCACAAGCACTTCACAAGCCCACGTTGATGTTTTTTCCTCTCATGATGCTGTAGATGAGCACAGCTCTCTCCTTGGTCACCTCTGAAGTGTTGGATGTGGGGATTAGGGACCTCCTCACAAATTCTAGCCACCCTTTAGCTTGGGGGCTCAAATCTCTTCTCCTCAATTGGTTGGGTATCCCATCCTTGTCATTTATCCAACACACATTCATCACACAGATTTCACTCAGAATCTCCTCAAACCCAGGGTCTTGCTGCTTCATTTTTTCTTCATAGCTTCGAGTGGAGCTTGTCCTCTTCACCATTAGCATTCTTTCTATGCTAGAGGGGCTGTAGTCAATGGACTACCCCCTTACATAGCTAATTGGTGGACGAAATTGTGATCACTATTCTTTAAGTTGTATGAAATTATTATTGTGGCACCAGTTGAATTCACAACTCCGTTCAACTAACCAGCAAGTGTACTGGGTCGTCCAAGTAATAAACCTTACGTGAGTAAGGGTCGATCCCACGGAGATTATTGGCTTAAAGCATGTTATGGTTATCTTGTAATTCTTTGTTAGGATATCAATTATAATTATCAGTTGACTTGCAAATAAATAAAGGAGCATGAAATAAATACTTGTTATGCAGTAATGGAGAATATGTTGGAGTTTTGGAGATGCTTTGTCTTCTGAATCTCTGCTTTCTTCCTATCTTCTTTTTCACGCACTCAAGGTTCCTTCTATGGCAAGCTGTGTGTTGGTGGATCACCGTTGTCAATGGCTACCATCCGTCCTCTCAGTGAAAATGGTCCAAGTGCGCTGTC
>NC_029774.3:57532015-57532948 GCF_000817695.3 Arachis duranensis | reverse complement strand
TTTAATGTCAATAGCTTGACAGTGGCTCTCATGGAGCCACAAGGTGATCAGGTCAATGTTAGTATAGTCCCAACACCAAACTTAGAGTTTGGATATGGGGTTTGAACACCAAACTTAGAGTTTGGTTGTGGCCTCACAACACCAAACTTAGAGTTTGACTGTGTGGGCTCTTCTTGACTCTGAACTGAGAGAAGCTCTTCCTGCTTACTCTCTTTTGCCACAGAGGGATGGCCATGTGCTTTAAACACAAGGTAGTCCCCATTCAATTGAAGGACTAATTTTCCTCTGTTGACATCTATCACAGCTCCTGCTGTGGCTAGGAAAGGTCCTCCTAGGATGATGCATTCATCATCTTCCTTCATAGTGTCTAGGATTATGAAATCAGCAGGGATGTAAAGGCCTTCAACCTTTACTAGCACGTCCTCTACTATTCCATAAGCTTATGAGGTTTCTCTGGCCTTAGGTGCCATTAATGGTAATGGAAAAGCAAAAAAGCTATGCTTTTACCACACCAAACTTAAATAGTTGCTCGCCCTCGAGCAAGAAAGAAAAGAAGAGTAGAAGAAGAAGAAGAGAATATGGTAGAGAGGGGAGGAAGTAGGTTCGGCTATGTGGGAGAAGAAGGGGTGTTTTGTGTGAAAATGAAGTAGAATGGAAGGGTATTTATAGGGAGAGGGGAGGGTGGGTGTTCGGCCATTTTGGGTGGGAATGGGTGGGAAATTGAATTTGAATTTTATGAAGGTAGGTGGGGTTTATGGGGAAGAGTGGATTGATGTGAGTGGTGAAGGGGTAATTGGGAAGAGGAATTGGAGTGATTGGTGAGGAGTGTTGGGGTTTGTGACATGGGGAATACAAATCACAAAAACAGGATTAGGAGGTAAGGTAGGAATATATTAGCTGGGGATCCTGTGGGGTCCACAGATCCTGAGGTGA
>NC_029774.3:57528255-57528509 GCF_000817695.3 Arachis duranensis | reverse complement strand
AAGCTCTTGTTGCATGTAGAACGGAAGTGGTTGTCAATCACGTGCGTTCATAAGTGAGAATGATAATGAGGGTTACTTATCATCACATTCATCATGTTTCTTGGGTACGAATGAATATCTTGGAATAAGAATAAGAGGGATTTGAATAAAAGAAAGTAGAATTGCATTAAAACTTGAGGTACAGCAGAGCTCCACACCCTTAATCTATGGTGTGCAGAAACTCCACCGTTGAAAATACATAAGTAAAAGGTTCA
>NC_029774.3:57527820-57528041 GCF_000817695.3 Arachis duranensis | reverse complement strand
AAATCCACTTCCGGGGCCCACTTGGTGTATGTTTGGGCTGAGCTTGATCAATCCACGAGCTGAGACTTCTCTTGGAGTTGAACTTCGAGTTATGACGTGTTTTGGGCATTCAACTCCGGATCATGACGTTTTTCTGGCGTTTAACTCCAGACAGCAGCATGTACTTGGCGTTCAACGCCAAGTTACGTCGTCAATCTCCGAATAAAGTATGGACTATTATG
>NC_029774.3:57512553-57526812 GCF_000817695.3 Arachis duranensis | reverse complement strand
TCCACGAGCTGAGGCTTTTCTTGGAGTTGAACTCTAAGTTATGACGTGTTTTGGGCGTTCAACTTCGGATCATGACGTTTTTCTGGCGTTTAACTCCAGACAGCAGCATGTACTTGGCGTTCAACGCCAAGTTACGTCGTCAATCTCCGAATAAAGTATGGACTATTATGTATTGCTGGAAAGCCCTGGATGTCTACTTTCCAACGCCGTTGAGAGCGCGCCAATTGGAGTTCTGTAGCTCCAGAAAATCTATTTCGAGTGCAGGGAGGTCAGATTCCAACAGCATCAGCAGTCCTTTTGTCAGCCTTCTTCAGAGTTTTGCTCAAGTCCCTCAATTTCAGCCAGAATTTACCTGAAATCACAGAAAAACACACAAACTCATAGTAAAGTCCAGAAATGTGAATTTAACATAAAAACTAATGAAAACATCCCTAAAAGTAGCTTAAACTTACTAAAAACTATCTAAAAACAATGCCAAAAAGCGTATAAATTATCCGCTCATCACTAATGTAGCCATATTGTTGCCCAGGTTGAGGCACTGTGTTGGCATAGAATTCCATCACCAAGCTCTCTACCAGTTTCTTTGGTGGGTTGCATAGAAGTGACCAACCCCTCTGTTCAATCTCAATGTTGATTTCAATATGCTCATTCCTCCCAGTTGAAACCCAACTTCTAGAATGATTTCCCTCTCACTCACCCAACCATAGAACTGATTTTGGTTGAATGCGGAGAGGAACTTGTAGTCATTAAAAGAGCTTGAGGATCCAGAGGTTGGTTCCTTGGTTTTTCTTTTCTTTGAGGCTGAGCTTTTTGGTGGTGCCATTAGGTTGAGAGAGTGTGCTTGAGGTTGTAAAAAAAAATGGGGGTTGCAAGAAAGAGAAGGCAAAACAAGGTTTTGCTCCAACACCAAACTTAGGACTTGATTGTCCCAATCAAGAAAAAAAGGTAAGGGATAATAGAAGATGAAAAGAGAAGTGAAGGTAAGGGGTGTAGAGATTGTTGAAGTGGGAGAGGAGATGGGGAGTGAAGCTTTTATAATGGGTGGATGATGTGGTTTGAAGGGTGGGAAATAAAAGGGATTAAATGTTTTTCCACTTTGGGAATTGGTGCCTAGCGTGGGAAGAGGCGCCAACTTTTTTCTCAGAGTGTCTTCTGCGTGTGTTGAGTTTCAAGGTGCAAGTACACTTTGATTTCCTTGTTTTGTGAGTTGTTTACCATGTGGGCCCCATCTTCTCTCCTAAAATTGAAACTGAACCCATTAGTAATGACAAAATAACCCCTTCACATTCCTTCTCATCAAGAATAAATTGGATTGCAACTGATGGGTGTCCCTTGGGACACCAAACTTAATTCTTTGGCAACTTAATAAATTGGTTTCATCATTGTGTATTTTCTTTTGATTCCAACTCCTCTGAACCCATTAAATCACGTTCATGTTCTTACCCAAAGCATTAAGTGCTTTCAAATTGGGTGACTTGGGCTACTATGTGATCATTGGTGGTGGCCACACCAAACTTAATCTCTGGGCTTACTCTTCAAAATCAACTGTTAATTATTTGTAAGCCTAGATTAAGTGGGTGAGAGACCACACCAAACTTAGCACTTTAGCTAGTTCTCAGCCCATTCACTCATCATTAGTTATGCATTCATCAAGTTGTAACTCCCAAATAGAAAGAATTAGGAGAGTGTAAAGAAAATCTAGCTACCAAAGTTAACATCAAACTTTCTAACCTACAGTTGTAAATTAATCCTAATTACTGGAAGTTAAACTATCTAAAACAGCATAATTTAAACTACTTCTAAGAAAAGCAATTAAATAAAAAAGGATAAAGTGTTGGGGTGCCTCCCAAGTAGCGCTTCTTTATTGTCATTAGCTTGACATTCCTTCATCTTTAGCTGAGCTTGTAGCTCACTCTCTGCTCTTCCAAGGAGCCTCCCAAGTAGTGTTTGAGTCTATGGCCAGTGACAGAAAAAATTCTCTGAGTCTTGTCTTCCATGAGCTCCACATAACCATAGGGAAACACTTTGAGTATGGTGAAAGGTCCTGACCATCGAGACTTAAGTTTTCCAGGGAAGAACTTGAGTCTTGAGTTGTAGAGTAACACCTTCTGTCCTTTAGTGAACTCCCTTCTTGCTATCTTTTGGTCATGCCACCTTTTTGTGTTCTCTTTGTAGATTTTTGCATTCTCATATGCTTGATTTCTAAACTCTTCCAGTTCATTGAGTTGCATTAATCTCTTTTCTCCAGCAGCTTGCTCGTCAAAATTCAGTAGTTTTAGAGCCCAGAAGGCTCTGTGCTCTAGTTTAACTGGCAAGTGGCAAGCCTTGCCAAATACTAGTTGGTATGGTGACATCCCAATGGGGGTCTTGAAGGCTGTCCTGTAGGCCCATAGAGCATCGTCTAGCTTCTTAGACCAGTCCTTTACTGAGCTTCTAACAGTTTTTTCAAGGATTCGTTTCAGCTCTCTGTTGGAGATCTCAGCTTGCCCGTTGGTTTGTGGGTGGTATGGAGTTGCCACTTTGTGCTTTACTCCATATATGAGAAGGAGTGGCTCGAGTTGTTTGTTGCAGAAGTGTGACCCTCCATCACTAATGAGAGCTCTGGAAACTCCAAATCTGCTGAAGATATTCCTTCTCAAAAAGCTTATCACAACCTTGTTGTCATTTGTTGCAGTAGCTATGGCCTCTACCCACCTTGAGACATAATCAACAGCCACCAATATGTAGCTATTTGAGTAGGAAGTTGGGAAGGGTCCCATGAAATCAATTCTCCATACATCAAATAGCTCCAGCTTTAGTATGTATTACTGTGGCATTTCATTCCTCTTGGTTAGATTACCAGCTCTTTGACATTCATCACATCTTGACACCATTTCCTTGGCATCCTTAAACACTGTTGGCCAGTAAAATCCAGATTGAAGCACTTTTGCTGCTGTCCTTTCTCCACTGAAGTGACCTCCATATGCTGATCCATGGCACTGCCATAACACTTCCTGTCCTTCTTCATGGGATATACACCTTCTTAGGACATCATCATTACACTTTTTGAACAAATGGGGGTCATCCCAGACGTAGTGTTTGGCATCCTTGATTAGCTTCCTCCTCATGTGCTTATTGATGTTAGTTGGTAGCTTCCCAATAGCCTTGAAGTTAGCTATGTTTGCGAACCAAGGGGCTACTCGAATCATCATCAATTGTTCATCAGGAAAGCTTTCATTTAATGCTACTTGCTGCATTTCTTCTTCTTGTGGGATCCTTGATAGGTGGTCAGCTACCTTGTTCTCTGCTCCGCTCCTATCTTTAATCTCAATATCAAATTTTTGGAGCAGCAGGATCCACCTTATTAGTCTGGGCTTAGATTCTTGTTTGGTAAGCAAGTATTTGAGTGATGCATAATCAGTGAACATAATTACTTTTGAGCCAATGAGATATGATCTAAACTTATCAAAAGCAAAAACTATGGCTAAAAGTTCTTTCTCTATGGTGGTATAGTTCCGTTGATTCTCATTAAGGACCTTGCTAGCATACTAAATAACATGTACTAGCTTGTCTTTCCTCTGTCCTAGAACAGCACCAACAATAAAATCAGATGCATCACACATTAGTTCAAAAGGAATATCCCAGCTTGGTGGTGCTATAATAGGTGCAGAGGAGAGTTTCTTTTTGAGTTCATCAAAGGCTACCATGCATTCTCTATCAAAAGCAAAAGGAGTATTTGAGACAAGTAGGTTGCTAAGGGGTTTTGAAATCTTTGAAAAATCTTTAATAAACCTCCTATAGAACCCAGCGTGTCCCAAAAAGCTTCTGATTGCTTTGACATTGCAAGGTGGAGGTAATTTTTCAATTACTTCCACTTTTGCTCTGTCTACTTCTATGCCATCTTTTGAAATCTTGTGACCAAGAACCATCCCTTCAGTCACCATAAAATGGCACTTCTCCCAGTTTAAAACCAGGTTGGTTTCTTGACACCTTTTTGGCACAAGAGAAAGATGGTATAGATAATTAGAATATGAGTTCCCAAACATAGAGAAGTCGTCCATAAATACTTCTATGAACTTCTCAATCATATCTGAAAAAATGGAGAGCATGCACCTTTGGAATGTTGCAGGTGCATTGCACAATCCAAATGGCATTCTCCTATAAGCAAAGACACCATATGGACAAGTAAATGAAGTTTTTTCCTGATCCTTGGGGTCTACAACAATTTCATTGTAACCCAAATATCCATCCAGGAAATAATAATACTCATGTCCTGCGAATCTTTCAAGCATTTGGTCCATGAAGGGTATGGGAAAGTGATCCTTCCAGGTGGCTTCATTAAGTTTCCGGTAGTCAATGCACATATGCCATCCGGTCACCATCCTTGTGGGTATCAGTTCATTCTTATCATTTGCCACAATAGTGATCCCTCCCTTCTTAGGGACTACTTACACCGGGCTTACCCAAGGGCTGTCTGAGATGCGGTAGATCACCCCTGCTTGCCACAATTTCAACACTTTTTTCTGAATCACTTCATTCATAGTTGGGTTCAGCCTCCTTTGTTGCTGTCTTGAGGGTTTGACATCCTCTTCAAGTAAGATTTTATGCATGCACATTGAAGGACTAATTCCCTTTAAATCTGCAAGTGTCCAGCCTATGGCATCCTTGTGTTGTCTCAGCACTTGGATAAGTTCCTCTTCTTGTTCCTTACTCAGACTTGAACTTATGATTACCGGGTAAGTGTTGTTAGCACCCAGATATGCATACTTCAAGCTGGGTGGTAAGGCTTTCAGCTCTAGTTTTGGTGATTCTGCATCTTTGTTGTTTGTGGTAGTTGGCATGATTGAGTTCCTCATGGTTGCTTGTGGTAGTTTTTCATCTGGTGCTTGCTCCAGCTCAATGCTTTCTCCCCATTGTTCTTCTCCCATGACTTCTTGAACTACCTGTTCCATGGTGTCTACCAGCATGCATTCTCCTATGGATTCTTTGGGGTAACTCATTGCTTTAAAGACGTTGAAGACCATTTTCTCTTCATGTAATCTCAAGACTAGTTTCCCTTTCTGCACATCAATGATGGCTCTAGCAGTAGCTAAAAATGGTCTTCCTAGGATAATTGATGTGTTGGCCTCTTCTTCCATGTCCAGCACAACGAAATCAGTAGGGAAAATGAATTCTCCAATTTTCACTAGCAAGTCTTCCACCACCCCATATGAAAACTTAAATGTTCTGTCAGCCAATTAGAGTGCCATTCTTGTTGGCTTGGCTTCCTCAATCTTCATCCTTCTCATCATGGTTAGGGACTTGAGATTTATGCTAGCTCCCAAATCACACAAAGCTTTCTCAATAGTGATGTCCCCTATGATGCAGGGGATTTGAAAACTCCCTGGGTCTTTCAGCTTTTGAGGCAACTTCTTCTGTATGATGGCGCTGCATTCCTCAGTCAATACTATGGTTTCTTTTGCCTCTCAGTTCCTCTTTTTGGTTATAAGCTCCTTTAAGAACTTGGCATAGAGTGGCATTTGTTCTAATGCCTCAGCAAATGGTATGTTGATTTGGAGCCTCTTGAAGATCTTTAGGAACTTAGAGAACTAGCCATCCTTCCCATCTTTTCTCAGCTTTTGTGGGTATGGTACCTTTGGCACATACGGCTTCAAGACTGGTTTTGGTGGAGGTGAAGCTGGGGTCTCCCCTTCATCCTCGTTCCCATGCTTTGATGCAACCTCTTCATGATTATCTTTGCTTGGGGCTCCTTCCTCTACAACCTTCCCACTTATTAGAGTTATGGCTTTGCATTCCCCTCTTGGGTTAGCCATGATATCGCTGGGAAATGTGTGTGTGGGAAGTGGGATTTGCTTGGACAAAATCCCCACTTGTGCTTCCAATTTTGAGATTGATGTGCCTTGATTTTTTCGATTTGACCTGTATTCCTCTTGAGTGAGGAGACTACCCCTGTAATTTAGCATCTAGCCTTCTGTCAGTTTGTGCTTGTCTGTCCATGAGTGAGGAGACTACCCCTGTAATTTGGGATGACAGTTGTGCTATTGCAGCCTCTATCCTCTCAAAGTTGCTCTTGATTTCGCATGGTTGCATAGTTGAGGATGGTGCATCTTGATTGAGGTTGTTGTGTATCAGTTGGTTGTTATGGTATGATGTGTTTTGTGAGTTATGGTAGGGTCTATGGTTCCCTGTTTGATGGTTGGGGTTGTGGTTGGGATGCTGATTTGATGGATAAGGCTTGTTGTGGTCCTGGTTGTGGTTTTGTTGATTTCCCCACCCAAAGTTTGGGTGGTTCTTCCAACCTGGGTTGTATGTCTTAGAGTATGGGTCATATGGTGTTCTGGATGAATTATTCACATAATTAGCTTGTTCCCAGTCACCTTCAGATTCTGATGCATTCCCTTCTTGTTAAGGAGTTTGGTCTTGAATGACTGAGGCTTGGTTGGCCTCCATCCTCTTGGTTAAGGTTGCTATTTGTGCTGCAATTGCCTTGTTCTGAGCTAACAAAGCATTTACAAAATTGAGTTCCAGCACTCCCTTCTTCTGAGTCCTTTTTGAGGCATAGAAATACTCATTTTCAGCTACAGTCTCAATGAAATCTATGGCCTCTTCAATGGTTTTCTTTTTATTGAGTGAGCCTTCTGAAGAATGATCCACTGCTTTCTTTGCTTCATAGGATAGTCCCTCATAAAAGATATGTAGTTGTACCCACTCATTGAACATTTCTAGTGGGCATCTTCTTATCAGATCTTTGAATCTCTCCTAGGCCTCATAGAGTGTTTCTCCATCTTGTTGTCTGAAAGTTTGCACCTCAGCTCTCAGCATATTGGTTCTTTGTGGAGGGTAAAATCTTGCAAAGAATCTGTTCACGACCTCCTCCCATGTAGTTAGGCTATCCTTGGAGAATGATTCTAACCACTTTGCTGCCTTATCTCTAAGTGAGAAAGGGAACAAGAGTAGTTTGTAGATGTCAGGGTGTACCTCGTTGGACTTTACAGTATTACATATCCTCAAGAATGTGCTGAGATGTTGATTAGGGTCTTCTTGGGCACTTCCTCCATATGAGCAATTATTCTGAACAAGTGTGATGAGCTGAGGCTTCAGCTTAAAATTATTTTGCATGAATTGTTGGCTTTAGGATGCTGCTGCCACAGTTTCCTGGGTTTGGGTTGATGTAGGAGCCTAAAACTCTCCTTTCCTGCCCATCATGATTGACTGGGCCTTCTCTGGCATGGTTATGAACTTCTTCCTCATGGTGATTCTCCATATTCTCCTCCATGTTTGTTTCAAAATACTCTTCCTCTTCCTCAGCACCAACAACTCTCTTCCCTCTTACTTCCCTCTTTAATCTAAGGAAGGTCCTCTCAGGTTCAGAATCAAAGGAAGTTGAAGCCCTGCTTCTCCTACCTGTCATACAACCAATCAAGGCAAAAAGCAAGAAAGAAAAAAATGGATGAAGAAATTACTATTGTTAGAGTGGTTGTTAGTGTGAGTGGTGCAATTGATCAAACAGTTAGAAGAGTGAAAATATGGACACTAAATAAGATAATCAAAGAAGAAGGAAATAGAGCTAAAAAATGCTAAATAAAAGAAATTAAAATAACAAGGAAATTAAATTTCTTAATCTAGCTCTCCAATAAATTTAATCACTGTCAAATTTAAGCCAATCCCCGGCAACGGCGCCATAAAACTTGATGATTCTCTAATTCAAACCCCATTCAAAAATTAGTGAATTAGTTCTTTTGTCAAGTGCACCAAAATTATCGCCAAGTAATATCCCACAGTGGAGTGGGATCGTATCCACAGAGATTTGCAAATTCAAGCAGTTTTAATTGATTGGTGAATTAGTCAAGCGGATCAATAAGATTGTGAAATGCAGAATTGTAAATGACATAAATGTAAATGACTATAATATAAAGAAAAGCAATAAAGTGCAGAAATGAAAATTGCAGAATGTAAAGTGCTGAATCATAAATGACTTGAATGTAAATGGGAGTGGGGAATTGCTGAATGTAAAAATTAAGCTGTAAAGAAATGGATAGATAAGAATGGGGGAATTCATTGAGATTGGGAGATGTTGTTTCTTTGGATCAAATCTAGCTTATATCTTCTTCAATCATGCAACTCATTGACCTCTTGGCAATCATGATTGATTGAGCCCCAATCCCTTGGTGACTCAATCTCTCAAATCCTGATCAATAGCCAATTCCTTGGTCTAATTGCTCATGAAGAGAGATATGCTTGGTCCCTGATTATACCACACACCCTCATAGGTCCAGGTAGAGGGAGGATTATATGTCACATATCCAATCACCAAAACCCAGAATCTACTCAAGTGTGAGAAGGGATTTCAAGCATGGTTTCATGTTTCCTTTCCCAAGGTTCCCATGAAACCCAATTGCATTCAATCTCTTTCCCAAGATAATTGAACACTAAGCATTAAGAACGAAATTCCTTCTAGCAAATCAAAGAGAAAATGAAGAGAAGAAGAATTTCACTATTATCAATCCATCAAGTACAACAGAGCTCCCTCTCTTAATGAGAGGGAAGTTAGCTACTCATAGCTTGAAAAGTACTCAAAAGTGGAGTGTAAAAGTGGATCTAAAACTAACTGCTTAACCCCTCTTCAGTACTCCTTGGGGGTATTTATACTACTCCTAGTAAAATAAAAGAATTACAAAAGTGAAAAGGGAAAATTACATTTTGGAGGGAAAAGAAAACACTCAATAAGCGTGACTTCTTAGCTGGCGTGTGGCTGGCGCTTTACCGACGTGTCACGTGCCCTTCAAAATAGCTTGGTGTGCCACACTCAATCCTTCAAGTGGCACGCTCGTCTCTTTGTCAACCTTGGCGTGCCACGCCTTCGAACTCAAGTGGCACGCCATAGTGGAATTCTTGTGTTGGCATGCCACGCCTTCGAGCTCAAGTGGCACGCCCTTTGCTTTTTCCACTTTCCTTTGCCTCTGGAAACTTGAACTAGCATGGCACGCCCAGGGTCTGGCGTGCCACGCCCTTGTTGTGTGCTTGGCTAAGCTCCTTTGGAAAGTTACACTAGCGTGGCACGCCCAAGGTCTGGCGTGCCATGCCCCTTTATGAGTAAGTGGTTCCTCTGTTTGGCGTGCCACGCCACAAACTCAAGTGGCACACCCCAATGCTTCTTTGCCCTCTAAAGGACACTGGCGTGCCATGCCTGGTTGCTCAAGTGGCACACCTAAGTGAAGAATAGTGAATGGCGTGCCACGCCTTCGATACAAGTGGCACGCCCCATGTAAGTGGCCTCCTTTGTCCTATCTGGAAACTTGTACCAGCGTGCCATGCCTGAAGGCTCAAGTGGCACACCCATGCATTTGTGCATTCTTCAAGCTTGGCGTGCCACGCTTGGGTTCTCAAGTGGCACGCCCAAGTGACCTCTTGGAGCTGGCGTGCCATGCCTTTGACACCAAGTGGCATGCCAAAGTAGAAGTTCTTCTTGAGATGGTGAGTTGGCGTGCCACGCCCATTTGCTCAAGTGGCACGCCCATAGTAGTTGATGGGTGAGGCGTGCCATGCCCAACCTGGCGTGCCACGTCCCTTTTGTGTCCTCCATTTTGCTCTCTGGAATTTTGTACTAGCGTGCCACGCTCAGTCCCTGGCGTGCCACACCCATATGCATGCTTGAACTTCTTCTATGGAATTTAGTACTGGCATGCCACGCCTAGCTCCTGGCATGCCATGTCAGTGCATTTTTGCGGCGTTTACTCCAAGTGGCATGCCAGTTCCACACGCCCAGCTTCTTGTTTGTCTTCTACCCATTTTTGGATGCCTTTTTCACCTGAAATTCAGCATAACTCATCTCAAAGTAGTGTACTATAATATTCATCAAATAATGCATGAATCGTACTGATCAAATGAGATTTATGCTCTTTTATGGTCTTCTTTATGCAAGAAAGAAGGGTAGATGATGCAAGTCATCACTCTTCCAATCCCAGTCGTCGGTGTAACTCTCAGAAATACACGCTCTCCCACTTCGATTTCCAATGGTTTCCTTCTCTGATCCGCATAACTTTTCTGTCGACTCTGTGCAGTTAGAATTCTATCCCGAATCTTCTCAATCTTCTCAGTAGTCTCTGCTACTAAATCAGGACCCAAAATGCTTACTTCACCCGATTCATACCAACAAAGTAGAGATTGGAACTTCCGTCCATATAAGCCCTCATACAGGGCCATCCCAAACTCTACCAATAGCATGTAACGATCCCAACTTATGGGTTGATCCAATACACACGCCCTTAGCATATCTTCCAATGTCTAAATAGTCCTTTCCGACTGTCCATCCATTTGTGGATGATATGCGGTATTGAGACATAGCTTCATACCGAAAGCCCTTTGGAAAGCTCCCCAAAACCTTGATGTGAATCGGAGATCACGGTCCGACACTATGCTCGATGGTACACCGTGCAACCTTATGATCTCTTTAATGTACAATCTCGCTAACTCCTCCATAGAATAGTTTGCTCGGATAGGCAGAAAATGAGTGGATTTGGTTAAGCGATCCACGATCACCCAAACCGCATCGAATCCTGACCTAGTCCTTGGTAAACCGGTCACAAAGTCCATTGGAATTCCTTCCCACTTCCATTGAGGAATCTCAAGTGGCTGTAGCATTCCCGATGGTTTCTGATGCTCTATCTTCACTTTCTAACACGTCATGCATTTGGATACCATTGTATCTACATCACCTTTCATCCCAGACCACCAGGACATCTTCTTTAAGTCATAATACATCTTCGTGCTTGCTGGGTAAATGGAAAACCCACTGTTGTGAGCTTCCGACAATAAGTCTTGCCTCAAACTTCCGACATCCGGTATACAAATCCTTCCTTTTTACCTCCACAACCCTTCCTCATCCTTAGCAAACTCTCCATGCCTCTTCTTGCCAACTGGTTGAAATAGTTGCTGAAGTTTTTGCTTATCTTGCTGAGCCCTCTGTATTTTCTAATTTAAACGTACTCAAAATCTGCAACTGATTCAAATAAGCTCTTCTGACAACTTCTCCAATATCCAACTTAAGGTCTGCAAACTTATCCACCAATTCCTCTTCTTTGATTCTCATCCAAGCAATTGTCAAAGACTTCCAAATCAATGCGTCTGCCACAACATTCGCATTTCTAGGATGATAACTCAATTCAAAATCATAATCCTTTAGCAATTCCATCTACCTCCTCTGACGCATATTGAGCTTTTTCTGATCAAAGATGTACTTGAGACTCTTATGATAAGAAAAGACATTAAACCTCACTCTGTACAAATGGTGTCTCCAGATCTTCAATGCAAATACAATCGCTGCTAATTCCAAGTCATGAATTGGGTAGTTCACCTCATGCGGTCTCAGCTACGCGATGCGTAAGCCACCACATTCTGGTGTTGCATCAACACACAACCTAAACCCTTCAATGACGCATCACAATACACTTTAAACGGTTCATGCGGTTCTGGCAAAATCAAAACAAGCGCTGAAGTTAACTTTTGTTTCAAAATTTGAAAACTTTCTTCACACTCCGACGTCCATACGAATGACACCTCCTTCCTTGTCGACTTAGTCATCGGTAGTGCACTCCTGGAAAATCCATCAATAAATCTCTGGTAATATCTGGCTAGGCCCAAGAAACTCCTAACTTCCATCACCGTCGTTGACCTTTCCCATTCCATCACTGCTTCTACCTTAGAAGGATCCATCGTTATTCCTCCTTTGCTCACCACGTGACCTAAGAACTTCACTTCCTCTTTCCAAAACTCACACTTGGACAGCTTAGCATACAATTTCCGATCCTTTAAGATTTGCAACACAATCCTCAAATGTTCTTCATGCTCCTTCACCATCTTAGAATAAACTAAGATGTCGTCTATGAAAACCACCACGAATTTGTTCAAAAAGGGACGGAATACTCTGTTCATGTAATCCATGAACACAGCAGGTGCCTTCGTCAACCCAAAGGACATCACCGCAAACTCGTAGTGTCCATAGCGCGTCCTAAATGTAGTCTTAGGAATATTATCCTCTTTCACCCTTATCTAATGGTAACCATATCTCAAATCAATCTTGGAAAACACTCCAGCTCCTTGCAGCTGATCCATCAAGTCTTCTATCCTTGGCAGCGGGTACTTATTCTTCACAGTCACTATGTTCAACTGTCGATAATCGATACACAGTCTCATTCCTCTATCCTTCTTCTTCACCAATAAAACAGGTGCTCCTCACAGAGATACACTCGGTTGAACGAACCTCTTGTTCAGAAGCTCTTCCAACTAAGTCTTTAGTTCAGCCAACTCTATCAAAGCTATCCTATACAGCGCAATCGACACTAGTCCGGCTCCCGGCACCAAATCAATCGCAAATTCGATCTCCCTTTAAGGTGGGAATTCAGGAATATCTTCCGAGAACACTTCCGAAAAGTCTCTAACTATCGGGATTTGATCTAAGTTCTGGGAGTCACCCAAAGCATTAGCAGCCAACAAGATATAACCCTGACACTCTTCCCCACTACAGTACATCCTTACAGAGTTTAGGTAATAACCCTCAGCTATCACTGCTCCATTTTCCCCTTCCGGCGTAAATCAAATTGACCGCTCAAAGCAATCCAACAAAACTCGATTCTTTGACAACCAATCAAACCCCAAAATCATTTCCATTCCAACCATTAGTAAACAAATTAAGTCATGCACAAGGTCTCTACCCTGAATCTTGAAATCTACTTGTCTACAACCTGACCTAGTCATAACCGTCTAATGCGGAGTATGTACATGCAATTCAAATGCCAATTCTGAAACTTTCAAGCCTAGCTCCTTAATTTTAGCAAACGAAATAAATGAATGCAAAGCTCCAGTATCATATAATGCAATGAAGACTTTATCACCAAGTAAACAATTACCTCTCATCAGAGGATCCACCTTAGTAGTATCCTTGGCGTTCACAGCAAAAACTCGCCCTTGATGTTAACTCTAACCCGCATTCAGGTTCTTCCCACGAGTGCAATCCCTCACAATGTGACCAGAAAAACCACAGTTGAAACAACCACCTATACCAATCTTGTAAGAGTCGTATCGATGAAAACGCCCATAATGTACACAAGTCAAATCTGGAGAAATCTTACTTTGATTTCCGTTCCCTTTAGCATACTGAAACTGATTATGAGTGTTCTTTCTGAAGCCTCCTTGACCTTGAGGCACATGTCCTCCTCTCTTGAAATTCTGCCCCTCGGCTGAAAGTACTTGCCACGTCCCCTACTAGAGTTTCCTCTATGAGTGTCCTTTGGCGAAGCTACTGTCTTTGCATATTCTTTAACAACTCTCGCCTTGTTCACCAAATCAAAGAAAATACAAATCTCCATAGGAGCCATAACAGTCATGATGCTATCCTTCAAGCCCCTTTGGTACTTGATATACTTCCAGATCTCGTAGGTCTCCGGGGCACACTGACACACCCTAGAAAACCTACAAAGCTCCTCAAATCAGCTATTGTAGTCTGCCACAAATAAGGAACCTTGCTTCAGCTGCATAAGTTCCATCTCTTTTGCTTCCCTTGCAGACTCAGGAAAGTACTTCTTGTAGAAGGCCGTTTGGAATACATTCCAAGGAATATCAGCATTCTTAAGCTGTAGCAAGTGGCATTCACCTTTCCACCAGGGCTGAGCCTCTCCCAGAAGCTGATACGCAACAAACTCTGCGTATTGGTTGTTTAAGACATGATGTGCTTGTAGTGCGTGCTCCATGGCATGGAACCAGTTATCCGCATCTGTAGGATTAGTTGAACCTCTGAAACTTGGAGGATGAACCTTGAGAAGAGTATCCAAGGTCATCGGAGCACCTCCCATATTATCCCCATTTCCTTCAGCATTATCATTTCCATTTCCATCTCCGTTTCCATTTCCAGCCAGTTGGCCTAACCTCTTCACAGCTTGCAGAGTCGCAACAGCATTAGCCTCCATGGTGTTCGCAAGATTCGCCATTGCCGCCATGAATTCGGCATGGTTATCGGCCAGTTGTGCATTTCTATGCTCAACGTGAATGTGTACGACCTCATCTGCGAGTGGCCATTAGGGTTTCTGTCTACACCAAACAATCGATATCAAGGTGATCAGTTTCAATATCAAAATTCTAGTGCTTCAATTATCCCAAAAAAACACTCACAAACAAGCATGCTATGCATATATCAAACAGATAACCTAATAACTTCAAAGAAAAGACACACAGAGTATGCAATGAAGTACAATCGGCCCACCCTTCAGGCTCACGAGGACGAACCGC
>NC_029774.3:57510887-57512390 GCF_000817695.3 Arachis duranensis | reverse complement strand
TAAGCCAGGATCCTCCGACCTCTGCTACTTCTTCTCCTCCTCCGTTCTCGGGTCCTCCTCCTAAGAAGCAGAAGACCTCTCAGGAGCTTGCCAGTTTCAATGATAAGGACTTTGATGCTCTAGGTTGGATTGAGCAGCATATCCTTCCTCAGACCTTTATTTCTACTGATGATGCGTCTATGGAGCATCATTTTCAGTATATGGCGCGGAGCTGTGTCCGGAAGTCCCCCATTGGTGCGACCAGCTCCCGACTTGAGAAGGCTCAGTCCGAGCTTGATAAGATTAGTCAACTGAAGGCTGCCCGGATTGCTGAGCTGGAGGCCTCCTTGGAGAAAGAGAAAACTAAAGCTACCGCGGCTGTGGCGGCAGCGAAGACATCTGAGGAGATGGCGAAGGCGGCTACGGAGAATTATACCAAGCTATATACCGAGCTTGTGGAGACAAGGGAGGAGTTGCAATCCGCGCAGGACAAGTTTTACGAGCTGGAAGGTCATGTGGCCAAGGGCATGGATGCCATGTTCGAGAATTTGAAGGCTCAGGTCCGAGTTCTTGCTCCCGACCTAGATTTGAGCTTGTTCAGTACGGATAACGTCGTTGTGGATGGCCAGATTGTTCCTGCTCCTACTGAGGATGAGGTCCCGATGTCCGACCCCAAAGTTCCGGTTGAGAACCCGACTTCCCCTTTGGTCGGGAATAGATCTGGTGTGGAAGCTTCATATCGGGATGACGTTGCTGTCGATGCGGTCCCGATATCTATGTTTCCTCCGGAGCCTGCTGTTGATGTGGAGTCTGGAAAGGACCTTGATCCCCTGTAGTCTTTTTAGTGGTTTGCCCGGCCTGTGGGCTTTTTGTTGGATGATTTCTGTGAACGCTTTTTGGACACCTTTCACTTTATTTAGCTACTTGCAGTAACTTTATTATGCGGTGCTTTTTGTTTTTTTTCTGTTTCCGCTTTTGTGCTTTTTAGTTGTTTTCGGGTAACAACTTTTTAGCCAGCGTTTTGACCTTTTGTTTCCGCTTTTTTGCTTTTTAGTTGTTTTCGGGTAACAACTTTTTAGCCAGCGTTTTGACCTTTTGTTTCCGCTTTTGTGCTTTTTAGTTGTTTTCGGGTAACAACTTTTTAGCCAGCGTTTTCCTTCGATTTCACCGCTTTTGTGCTTTTTAGTTGTTTTCGGGTAACAACTTTTTAGCCAGCGTTTTGACCTTTTGTTTCCGCTTTTGTGCTTTTTAGTTGTTTTCGGGTAACAACTTTTTAGCCAGCGTTTTCCTTCGATTTCGTTCTTTCGCTTTGTACTTTTTAGTTGCTTTGTAAAGCAACTTTTTAGTAAGCGTTTTTCGAAATCTTGGTTCTCGTCGTTTTAAGGCTTCTTTCTTGGGTCCGAGCTTTTTCTCGGACATCGGGTGCTCGAGTACCTCCTTTTTGTTAGGTCCGACTTTGTCGTTGGTCGGCCCTTTTGAGTTATTTCTGGCTTTTCGAGCCATTTCAGAGTTACTTTATAACTT
>NC_029774.3:57505492-57506310 GCF_000817695.3 Arachis duranensis | reverse complement strand
TGTCCGAGTTGGATTCTTCTTTCTTTTTCTGTTCCCGATCTCGATCTCGGAGTGGGTAGGTTGATTCCTTCCTAGAAGAGTCTCTTAGCTGGGGGGTTTCCTCCATGTTGATATATTTTTCTGCCCGCTCCTGCACCTCGTTTAGGGAGGTCGGGTATCGTTTGGATAGGGATTGGCTAAATGGTCCTTCTTTTAGGCCGTTTGCCAGTCCCATGATGGCCGCTTCTGTGGGCAAGTGTTGTATGTCCAGGCAGGCTTTGTTGAATCGCTCCATGTATTCTCGGAGAGTTTCTTGGTTGCCTTGTTTGATCCCGAGTAGACTGGGGGCATGTTTTGTCTTGTCCCTTTGAATAGAGAACCTTGTTAGGAATTTTTTGGTTAGGTCTTCGAAGCTGGAGATTGATCCTGGTGGCAGGTTGTCGAACCACTTCATGGCTGATTTGGTGAGAGTGGTGGGGAAGGCTTTGCACCGAATTGCGTCGGAGGCGTCAACTAGGTACATTCTGCTTCTGAAGTTGCTGAGGTGGTGACTTGGATCGGTGGTGCCGTCGTAGAGATCCATATCTGATGGTTTGAAGTTTCGCGGTACCCTTTCCTTCATGATCTCTTGTGTGAAGGGATCATGATTGTTTTCGGAGGTGGTGCCGTGTTCCGTCCGGTCTTTCAGGTTGGCCTCTATTTTCCGCAGTTTTTCTTCTAATTCTCTGCGCTTACGAGCTTCCCTTCTCAGATCTTGTTCAGTTTCTTTCTGCTTCTTTATGTCCTCTTCGAGTTGTTTCAGTCGGTTTTGTTGTGCCCGGACTGCTTCTAGAATTTCC
>NC_029774.3:57493373-57505412 GCF_000817695.3 Arachis duranensis | reverse complement strand
TTTGTTTGGGAGTGATGTCTTTGGGCGATTCTGTTTGTTTCCTCCTGGAGTGCGTGGTGATAGAGGGCTGTCCGGTCGTTCGTTTGTACCTGCAATGACACTCCGATGCTTAAGTTAGCATGGGTCCAAGCAGATATCGAGTAGAATTAGAGTATGAGTTATACCTGGGTGCTCCAGTGTATTTATAGTAGTCGGTCATGATCTTCCCTGGATAAGATATTCTTATCTTATCTTATCTTTTGGGAGTTTTATCCCTATCTTTGTGGAACCGCCTTTCCTAGGCCTTTTCGGCCTTTAGGTTTTGGGCTTCGTTCCTTTTTGATGGGCCTTCTTAGCTTATTTGTCCGAGGTCCGACCTCAGGCGTGGGCCTTGGGACGAGGTCGGACCTTCTATGATCTTACCGAGTTTGGGGAGCTCGGTCAGGGTATGAACACAATCAAACCCTAAAATCATCTCCAACACAACCATTGGTAAACAGATCAAGTCATGCACAAAGTCTCTACCCTCAAGTTTGAAACCTACCTGCCTACATCCTGACCTAGTCTTAACCGTCTGATGCGGAGTATATACATCCAATTCAAATGCTAATTCTGACATTTTCAAATCTAGCTCCTTAACTTTATCAAATGAGATAAACGAATGCGAAGCTCCAGTATCATACAATGCAACCAAGATTTTATTTCCAATTAAACAATTACCTCTCATCAGAGGATCCGCCTTAGTAGCATCCTTGGCGTTCATAGCAAATACTTTCCCTTGGTTCTGACTCTGACCTGAATTCGGGTTATTCCCGCGAGTGCAATCCCTCGCAATATGACCAGGCAAACCACAATTGAAGCAACCACCTAAACCAATCTTGTAAGAGTCATATGGATGAAAACGTCCACAACGATCACAAGCTAAATCCAGAGAAACCTTACTCTGATTTCCTCTCCATTTCCACGCTGAAACTGATCATAAGTGTTCTTTCTGAAGCCTCTTTGACCTTGAGGCACATGTCCTCCTCTTTTGAAATTCTACACCCTCGACTGAAAGTACTTGCCACGTCCCCTACTAGAGTTTCCTCCATGAGTGTCCTTTGACGAAGTTACTGTCTTTGGATATTCTTCGACCACTCTAGCCTTGTTCACCAATTCGGAGAAAATATGAATCTCCATAGGAGCCACAACAATCATGATGTTATCCTTCAAGCCCCTCTAATACTTAATACATTTCCAGCTTTTGTAGGTCTCCAGGACACCCTGACACACCCTAGAGAACCTCCAGAGCTCCTCAAATTTGCTAGTATAATTTAACACAGACAAGGAACCTTGCTTTAGCTGCATAAATTTCATCTCCTTCGCTTCCCTTGCAGACTCAAGAAAGTATTTCTTTTAGAAGGCCGTTTGGAATACATCCCAAGGGATATCGACATTCTAAAGCTGTAGCAAGTGGCATTATGCTTGCCACCAGTGCTGGGCCTCTCCCAAAAGCTGTTAAGCAACAAATTCCACATATTGGTTGTTTGGGACATGTTGTGCTTACACCTCGTGCTCCATGGCCGGGAACCAGTTATTCGCTTCTGTGGTGTTGGTTGAACCTCTGAAACATGGTGAATGAACCTTGAGAAAAGTAGCCAAGGTCATCGAAGCACCACCCATATTATCTCCATTTTCCTCAGCATTATCATTCGTGTTTCCTCTGCCATTCTCGTTTTAGTTTCCAGCCGGTTGGCCTAACCTCTGCACAGCTTGCAGAGTCACAGCAGTATTAGCTTTCATGGTGTTTGTAAGTTTCGCCATTGTCGTCATGAATTTGGCATGGTTTTTGGCTGGCTGCTCATTCCTACTCTCTGCTCGTGAACGGGTACGACCTCGTCTGCGAGTGGCCATTTGGGTTCTTGTCTACACTAAACAATCAATATCAAGGTGATCAGTCTCAATATCAAAAGCCTAGTGCATCAATTATCCCAAATAGGCACTCACAAACAAGCATGTTATGCATATATCTAAAAAATAACCTAATAGCATCATGGAAAAGACACACAGAGTATGCAATGAAGCACAATCGGTCCATCCCTCAGGCTCACGAGGACAACCGCTCTGATACCACTAAATGTAATACCCTAATTATCCTAAGCTTTACCTCGCGTCATAAAGCAAAGGTTAATCAAAGGTTACGACAGTTCTAAAGCTTATACATATAATATATAGAAAGAATTAATATAGTCTAGAAGCCCAATGAAAGATATAGCACAAAAATAGGATTTGAAAAGCGCAAAACATACTCACGAAGCTACAAACTTAAAGCACAAGCAGAGATACAATATAGTAAAATACAAGAGTATAATAGTATAAGAATCTAGCCATGGCTCGCGGAGTTTAAGCCGGCTAGCTATATACAAACAATACAGAAATATGATAGTGAAAACAACTTATACAAATTTTTCTGTCAAGGTAAAGCCTCTAGGCAAAAGCAAAATACAAAAGATGAGAGACATATACAAAATAAAAAAAAAGACTCCAAAATGTATCCAGTATCCTCCGCTCTGTCACCATCAGAACAACTCACCAAGGTGGGTTACAACCTGCATCTGAAAAATAACATCAGAATATGGTATGAGAACCAAAGGTTCTCAATATGGTAACAGTACCCAGTGATGTAAGATATAAGACCCCGGGACGCCAAAGGCAATCCTGAATTTTATATCCATCACAAGATTCATCTTAAAACATAATTAAAATAATAAAACATACCTTAAAACCTTAACATAATTAAAAGCGGTAGTCTATCTTAAAGGATTTTCTAATCTAACAGTTCTCTGCTGTCCTACAGCCTTCACCAACCTATCCTTCATGCGATCCCATCGACACTACCTTTCAAACCTCCTCAATCCTAGTAGAAAACACAATTAATGGCAATGCAAGTAAAACACAAGTATTGGCATATATATATCAAGTAATTCAAATAGGCAATTAGACATATTATACATTTAGGCAAACAATTACAAGTCGACAAAGTATACAAACAACTAGAAGATCTATATGATGAATGCCTATCATATTGGTTGTGATATCACATTGTCGGTTCAACTGCCAACTCGACACATCTTCATGGAGATGTCGCCCTTTGGAATCATCATTTGGAGCCCCGAGATATGGTGCTCAGAACGCCGTCCAGGATCTTGTGCCTGCACACTCTATTAATCCGAAGGAAGGCGAGCAGGATACTCTTGCCACGGACCTCACATCTCAATGCAAGCGGGACGAACCACCACCCTTACGCTGCCGTTGCTACCTCGACAGGCGGGATCCAACCGCCATCTCTGCCGGCGCATAGCGTCTCAATAATCTCAGTATAAAACAATAGTTTACTGGTTTTTAGAAAACATTTTTTAGTATAGCATGGATCCATCATTTCATCCCGAGTCCTCGACTTATCTCAACAACTGACAATTCAACATTTCCATTCCGAACTCAATAGTTTGTCAATTTCTCAATTCATGTTCCATTCTTCTTTCTCACTCCACCAAACCCATCCTCAATACACCAGAATCCTAAGCCTCTATTTTCTAACTTTTCAAAATAATACCAAATCAAATTTCCTAAGACCTTTCCCATGTTTTAATGCTCGATATTAAGCCTAAGAGTCCTAAAATAGTGTTACAGAAGTATACAAGCTTGTTGGGAAGGTAAAATAGTTAAAAACAAAGTTTAAGTTTGAAAAATAGAGCATGTGCGTACGCAGAGGTGTGTACGTGCGCATGCCCAGGGAGATTTTTAAAAAGTGTGCGTATGCATAGAGATGTGTGTATGCATATGTGCAAAATTTTCCAAGCTCTGTTCGCTCGCACAAGCCATGCGAACGCCCTCAACAGAGTGCACCTTCCAACATGTGAATGCGACAGGGCTGTGCATGTGCACAAGTTGTAAAACTTCATTGGTTATGTGCGCGCACAGGTTATGCTAGCACTCCCAACCAAAGGCTTTCCCCTATGTGTGCGTACGCACAAGGCTGTGCGTGCGCACGGGTTTGTAAAATCACAGGGGTGTGCATGCGCACCTACCAGAAATTACATAATTCTGCAACTTTACAGAATTTTAGATTTTGACACCAAACTTTCCACAATTATATCTTCCTCTACCAAAATCAGATTTCCACAAAACTTAAACCATTTTAAAGCTTGTTCAATTTCCTTTCATTGATATAAAATACATTCAATTTCAGGCATGGTAGTTCAAGACATGATTCATGGAAGTTCACCAAATTTTCAATTTTACCAAAAATTCACAGATTATCAATTTCCTAATTTTCATAACTCAAACCAACCAAAACAACGTTAACTCCATCCCATATCAAATCTTACCATTTGCCATACCTCAATTCATCCCTCCACCTTATGAGATCATCAATTCTCATTATCAAATATATGGTAATACACTCATATTTCCACCAACACATTAATCAAATATCATTTCACCCTTACCAAAAATCATTATAATCAATTTCAATCTCAATCACTAATATCATGCTACCAACATCAACATTGCAATTTATCAACATTCCAACTCATCAATTCAACATACATTATCATACAACACTTCCATCAACATGGCCAAAGCTTATCAATTCATCATTCATCATTCATCATATCTCAACAAACCAAACAACCAATACAATCCAATCCTATCCTATGGGTGATGCATGTGCATCTTAGTTAGATTAGCTTGTTAGTATAGTTAGTTTTAGCTCAGTTGCATTCAATTTCTTTGAGATAAACAAATATTTTGATGAGTTTTACCTCCATGCATTAAAATACCAAGGACTAGGTTAATTTTGGACAAACTCATGCAAATGATTCAAGGAGCTTATAAATGAGTTAATGTGAATGAATCTCTTGAAATTGATTCCATAGAATAGCAAGACTTTGAGGAAGTGATGCCAGGGCATTTTGGCCAGTTTCACTGACCTTTTCTTTACTGTTTTTAAGGTAGTTTCGTACATTTTCTTAGGAAATAAGCGAGTTTTGGGTAGATATTCACTTACATCTTGATTCAAGCATACATTGTGCACTTTACATGATTTCATGAGAATTTTGCATGAATTATATGATAAATTGGATGATGCATGATCCCATGATTAAGAGCAAGACTTTGATGCACTTTGTTTGATTGATTTCAGGCCAAAAGAAGAAGAGAAGAGCCACGTTAGTGGCTACGTTAGTTACACTAACGTGGGCACTAACGTGGATGGAAGGAAAGTTGGAACGTTAGTGGCATTAACTTTGAAGAAAGGAAATAGAGCCAACGTTAGTGACACTTAACATTATCACTAACGTTGGACCAAGCTCATAAGTGGCCACGTTAGTTGCCACGTTAACTTAGTTAACGTGGCCTCTAACGTTAAGAAGTAAAGGGGAAGCCAACGTTAGTGACATTCAACTTTATCACTAACGTTGGCCAAGTCACAATAAGCCACGTTAACTCCCACGTTAACCTAGTTAACGTGGAAGCTAACATGAAGAAACAAGGTGGTCGACAACGTTAGTGACACCAAACATTGTCACTAACGTTGGAAGGAACCCACACAAGCCCCAATAAGCCACGTTAACTCCCACGTTAACCTAGTTAACGTGGAAGCTAACGTGAAGAAGGGAGGTGATCACCAACGTTAGTGACACCCAACATTGTCACTAACGTTGGAATGAGCCCACACAAGCCACTATGAGCCACGTTAACTCCCACGTTAACTTAGTTAACGTGGTAGTTAACGTGGGCAAAAGTCCCACCTGGCAGCCTGACCATGCCTACTTCAAAGGAGCATAACTTGAGCTACAGAGGTCCAATTGAGGTGATTCCAGTTGTGTTAGAAAGCTGATATTCAGAGTTTTCCAACGATATATAATACTCTATAGTGAGCATGAAATTGGAGCACAAAAAAGAGGCATCTTTTAAGCCCCAAAAACACCAACTGGGCAGCAAGTGCAACGTTAGCCACAATAACTTTAGCACTAACGCCACACTTGTAGCGTTAGTGCGGCTAACTTTAGCACTAACTTTAGCACCTGGACCTCTACTTAACTCACTTCCCTCTCAAGTCCACTTCAAAGCCCAAGCAAGCAAGCCCACAATTGTCAACCAGTCAAGGCCACAAGAAGCATCTAGAATAGGAATTTTCATTTAAGTGTAATTTGTTTTTAATTTCATTTTGTAATTTAGGAGAGCCTATATAAAGGCCTTAGTTTTTACATTCAAGTCATTCTAGATACGGGAGAATTGAAGGAAGGGGGAGAGAGTAAAGACCAATTTGAACTTCTGTGAATTGGCACACTCCAAGGGGAGTGGGTCTTCGGACCCCTCCCCTCAACCACTCTTCTTCCTTTTCTTTTCTTTTCTTTTTCTTAGTAGTAGTTTAATTCTAGTTTGTACTTTTCATTTATGAATTTTGAAGTTTCAATTTTTGTTTTAATCTTCATCTTTACTTTTCTACACTTTTTTTCTTTTCTATTTTGGTAGAGCAATGATCAACTAACACTTTTCATTGGGTTAGAGAGCTCTATTGTGATTCAATGGATCAATTATAGTTTTCATTCTTCTTCTTCTTTCTTTTCTCTTGATCTTACTAGAAAGCTTTCAATCTTAATTCAATTGGTTAGTTGTCTTGGAAAAGAAACTCTCCGTAATTGGATCTCTTCGGAACCTTGTAAGAGGAATGAAGAGATCATGCTAGAAATGCTTTCTCATGCTGGACCAAGTTGGGTTGGGATGGATATGTGACTATAATCCCCCCAATACTTGATTTGGGAAATGCATGTGGTATAATCAGTGACCATACTTCATCTCTTCTCATGAGCAATTGACCAAGGAATTGGCTATTGATCAAGATTTGAGAGATTGGGTTACCAAGGAATTGGAATCCAATCACTTAAGATTGCCAAGGAGATCAATGAATGAATTGATTGAGGAAGAGATGAGAATAAACTTGATCCGGAGAATTGCAACATCTCTTGATCCCAATGTTCATTTTATTTTTAGTTCTTACATTTACTTTTCTTGCCATTTTACTCTTCTGCACTTTATAGCTTTTCTTTACTTTTATGCCATTTACATTTCCTTGTTACTTATCACTCCAATATGATTTGTCTAACTAGGATAATCAATTAATCATTGTTTGCTTAATCCGTTAATCTCTGTGGGATTCGACCTCACTCTATTGTGAGTTTTACTTGATGACAATTCGGTATACTTGCCGAAGGGAAATTTGTTGAGAGACAAGTTTCCACCTGCATCAGGAAGTTTCTTTGGCTAATGATAGGTAATGAAGCAAGAAGGAATTAAAGCAAAAATTGGAGCAAGGAAGCTTGGGAATACAGAAAGCTTGGCAACTTGGGAGAAGGGTGCGCGTTGCCAACTCAGGATCTCATATGCGTGTTTGGCAACAACGCCAGGAAGCCCTAGATGGTAAGATTTAAGCCATTTGTATGTTGCCAACTCAGAATCTCATATGCATATTTGGAAACAACTCCAGGAAGCCCTGGATGGTAAGATTGAAGCCATTTGCATGTTGCCAACTCAGGATCTCATATGCGTGTTTGGCAACAATGCCAAGAAGCCCTGGATGGTAGGAATGAAGCCATTTGCACGTTACCAACTCGAGGTATCATTGGCGTATTTGGAAACAATGCCAGGAAGCCATGGATGGTGAGAATAAAGGTTAGCACAGTGCCAACTTGAAAGAGCATGGGCGTGTTCATTGGCAACGCCATCAAGTTTGGAGCCAGGAGGTAAAGGTTAGCACGTTGCCAACTTGAAAGAGCATAGGCGTGTTCATTGGCAGCACCAGCAAGCTTGGAGCCAGGAGGCAAAGGTAGCATGTTGCCAACTTAGACTTGCAAGGGCGTGTTTAGCAACAACGCCAGCAAGCCTAGAGCTAGGAAGCAGAGGGACAGCACGTTGCCAACATGAGATTGTATGGGCGTGTCTACCAATAACGCCAGCAATCTAGGCGGCCTTGGAGAGCAACTCACATTGCCAACGTGAGGAGATGAAGGCATGTCCAACAACAACGCTTGCGACAAAGGTCTTGGCCCAGGGAAGGAGGCAATCCACATTGCCAACGTGAGGGGAGGAAGGCGTGTTTGCCAGCAATGCCTGTAACCTTGGCAGCCTGACCTTGCCCTCTTCAATGATGCATAACTTGAGATAGATAAATCCAATTGAGATGTTTCTAATTTCACTAGAAATAGGACATTTAGAGCTTTCCAACAATGTATAATAGTTTATAATAAAGCAGAGGATTGAAGCTCAAATCATAGGCAATTTTAAGCATAAAAAATATTGAATCTAAGAAGAAGGTCACGTTGCTGGCAATAACTTAAGCTGGCAATGCCCTCACCAAGCCCCAGCCCAGGAAACCCACAAGCACATTGCTAACTTGCAGTTGCATAGGCTTGTTTTCCAGCAACGTGCTCAATGGGCCAGAATTGATGTGAACAAGCTCTCTATTTTCTCTGTTTTCCTTAAGGGTCAGCAACTCCACTCATGAGCTAGCTAATCCAACAAGAACAAAGCCCAATTGCTAACCTAAAAAACATGATTGAGGACCTCTCAAAGAGCTTAAGGACTAGTATAAATAGGATAAAGCTTTGTACTTAAGGGGACTTTTGACACATTCTACTTTTACACTACACTTTTACTTTTTACTGCATAATTCGGGAAGCATACCAGGGAGCTATTTTATTTTATTTGAGACTTCAAATTTTAGTTTTAAGAACTCTTCTTCTTCATTCTTCATTCTTCTCTACACCTATTTTAATTTCCATTTTGCAATTGTTGTTGAAATTGGAGCTATGATTCACTAAACCCCATTTTCATTAGGGGGAGGAGCTCTATTGATTTAAATGGATTGATAGCTCTTCTTCTCCTTCTCAATTCAAGTGGATTTCTCTAAGAGGGAACTCTTGTTCTTCAAAGATTCAATCACTATCGAGAGAGGGATTGAATCTATATGAATTGTGTGATGAACTTGAGAAAGGAGTCACATAACTCAGTTTAGAGTTCATCCTTTCATAATTTTCTTGATTGATATACTTTGGGTTAGTGTGTGAGATGTAACCACCCTTAGTTGAGATTCTGAGAATTGTGTGGCATTAAGGATTAGTTCTTGAACTTCATCTCTTCTCATGACCAATTAGATCACAAGAGTGGCAATTGATTGTGTTGAGAGAAATTGAGTCACCAAGAGATTGGGACTCAATTATTCACAATCTGCCATAGATATATTCTACATGATTGAGAAAGGATTGAGTATTATTGATTCATGAGAATTTGCATCTCTGATCCCTAGTGATCTCTACCATCAATTCTCATTTCCTTTGTTCTTTGGTTATTTTAGCTTTCGATTACTTGCACTTTATTTCTCTGCACTTTAAAATTCTGCACTCTACTTTCTTGCAATTTACTCTTGATGTCATTTAAGTTTCTTGCCATTTAAGTTTCAGTTATTTACTTTCAGTCAGTTAATTTGCTTTCCTTACTTTAGTTCTTTTAATTACTTGTCATTAAATTTTCTGCAATTACATTCAAGAATTGAAATTCTCATGAAAACAAAATAATGTTTGCCTAACTAAACTACCATTTAACTAAAGTTGCTTAATCTACCAATCTCCATGGGATCGATCTCACTCCGGTGAGTTTTACTACTTGATACGATCCGGTATACTTGCCGGTTAAACGTGAAATCTAATTTCCACGTTTCAAGTTTTTTAGTGCCATTCCCAGGGATTGGAAAAAATTAACAATGATTAAGTAAATGGTAGTCTAGATTAGGCATTTTTCTTTTCTTTGTTAAGCCCACTAACTATTTGAGCTTTTGTTTCACTAACTTTAACTTCACTCTTGCAACAGAGTGCTTCACTTGTGTTGTTAGTTTGTGTGTGTTGTATGTCAGAAGCAAGGAGAGAAGTATCCACTTCTTTTGATCTTGAACATAAGAGTACCCTCCGGAGACTAAGAAGGGAAGCAAGAGGAAAAAGGGTAATCGGTGAAGAGGACTCAGAAGGAGAAGACCAAGTCATGGAGGGCAATTTGCATAATCCTCCCGAGGGAGTTGCCAACAATAATGACCCACCTCAAAGGAGAGTTCTAGCTTCCTACACCTTCCCAAACCCAAGAAACTGTGGGAGTAGTATACTCACTCCTAATGTTCATGCAAACAACTTTGAATTGAAGCCTCGGTTTATCACTTTGGTGCAAAACAATTGTTCCTATGAAGGAGGACCTCTTGAAGATCTTAATCAACACTTGTCTATTTTTCTGAGGATATGTGATATGGTTAAGACCAATGGAGTGCATCTAGACATCTACAAGTTTTTGCTATTCCCATTCTCCTTGAGGGATAAGGCAACCCAATGGCTAGAGGCATTTCCCAAAGAAAGTATCAACACTTGGGATGATTTGGTGAACAAGTTCCTATCTAAGTTCTATCCACCTTAGAGGATCATCAGATTGAAGACAGAAGTGCAAACATTCACTCAAATGGATGGAGAATCATTATATGAGGCATGGGATAGACATGAAAATTTCTATCAGGGTTTAACTCTAAAAGCTCAAGAGTCCTTGGACCAATCTGTAGGAGGTTCACTACAATTGATGAAGATAGCTGAGGAAGCCCAGAATCTCATAGATACTGTGGCCAATAACCAATACTTCTATGCTCATTAGAGACAACGCCAACCGGTTCAAAAGAAGGGTGTGTTGGAACTAGAAGGAGTAGACACTATCTTGGCACAAAACAAGCTGATGCACCAACAAATCCAGCAGCAGATGGAGTTGATGGCGAAAAAAATAGATGGCATCCAATTAGCCTCAGTGAGCACAATTAGTCAACCTTCAATTGAATGGAGCCAAGGTGAAGTAGGGAATGTTGAGCAGCAACAAGAACAAGTTCAATACATGCAAAATGCTTCAAATTCTTCTCAGAATGAATTTCATGGTGACACATACAACTCATCCTGGAGGAACCATCCCAACTTGAAGTGGGGTGAGAATCAAAATCATTGGCAAAAGAACAACAACTCTGGTACATGAAATTGTGAGTTCATTGGTGGACGAAATTGTGATCACTATTCTTTGAGTTGCACTCATTGTAAAATTATGGAATTTGAAATTGGCACGAGTGGACACAACTTCGTTCAACTAACCAGCAAGTGTACTGGGTCGTCCAAGTAATAAACCTTACGTGAGTAAGGGTCGATCCCACAGAGATTGTTGGTATGAAGCAAGCTATGGTCACCTTGTAAATCTCAGTTAGGCAGATTAAACCAATTGATTATGGATTTTCTAAAATAAATAATAAACAGAAAATAAAAAGGGTCGCATGGCTAATCGTCTGGAGGCATCACCCATGGTTGATGGCTACATCCCATCCTCGCAGTGAAAACTACGCTCACGTGCTCTATCACAGCACGGCTAATCACTGGTTGGTTCCTGCGCCTACTGGAATAGAATTCCTTGATTCTTTTGCGTCTGTCACTAACGCCCAGCACTTGCAAGTTTGAAGCACGTCACAGTCATTCATTACCGGAATCCTACTCGGAATACCACAGACAAGGTTAGACTTTCCAGATTCCCATGATCCTACTCGGAATACCACAGACAAGGTTAGACTTTCCGGATCCTCATAAATGCCGCCATCTATCTAGCTTATACCATGAAGATTCTGTTGGGGAATCTAAGAGATACACATTCAAGCTCTGTTGCATGTAGAACGGAAGTGGTTGTCAATCACGTGCGTTCATAAGTGAGAATGATAATGAAGGTTACTTAATCATCACATTCATCATATTCTTGGGTACGAATGAATATATTGGAATAAGAATAAGAGAGATTTGAATAAAAGAGAATAGAATTGCATTAATACTTGAGGTACAGCAGAGCTCCACACCCTTAATCTATGGTGTGCAGAAACTCCACCGTTGAAAATACATAAGCAAAGGGTTCAGGCATGGCCGAATGGCCAGCCCCCACGTGGTCACAAGACCGAATGATCAAAGACTAAAT
>NC_029774.3:57492969-57493308 GCF_000817695.3 Arachis duranensis | reverse complement strand
GTTCTATTTATAATAAACTAGCTCCTAGGGTTTACATGAGTAAGTAATTGATGCATAAATCCACTTCCGGGGCCCACTTGGTGTATGCTTGGGCTGAGCTTGATCAATCCACGAGCTGAGGCTTCTCTTGGAGTTGAACTCCGAGTTATGACGTGTTTTGGGTGTTCAACTCCGGATTATGACGTTTTTCTGGCGTTTAACTCCAGACAGCAGCATGTACTTGGCGTTCAACGCCAAGTTACGTCGTCAATCTCCGAATAAAGTATGGACTATTATATATTTCTGGAAAGCTCTGGATGTCTACTTTCCAACGCCGTTGAGAGCGCGCCAATTGGAGTT
>NC_029774.3:57492252-57492884 GCF_000817695.3 Arachis duranensis | reverse complement strand
AGGGAGGTCAGATTCCAACAGCATCAGCAGTCCTTTTGTCAGCCTTGTTCAGAGTTTTGCTCAAGTCTCTCAATTTCAGCCAGAATTTACCTGAAATCACAGAAAAACACACAAACTCATAGTAAAGTCCAGAAATGTGAATTTAACATAAAAACTAATGAAAACATCCCTAAAAGTAGCTCAAACTTACTAAAAACTACCTAAAAACAATGCCAAAAAGCGTATAAATTATCCGCTCATCACAACACCAAACTTAAATGTTGCTTGTCCCCAAGCAACTGAAAATCAAATAGGATAAAAAGAAGAGAATATACTATAAATTTCAGAATATCAATGAATATTAATTATAATTAGATGAGCGGGACTTGTAGCTTTTTGCTTTTGAACAGTTTTGGCATCTCACTTTTTCCTTTGTAGTTTAGAGTGATTGGCGTCTCTGGGAACTTAGAATTTTGGATAGTGTTATTAACTCTCCTAGTTAAGCATGTTGATTCTTGAACACAGCTACTTATGAGTCTTGGCCGTGGCCCTAAGCATTTTGTTTTCCAGTATTACCACCGGATACATAAATGCCACAGACACATGACTGGGTGAACCTTTTCAGATTGTGACTCAGCTTTGCTAGAGTCCCT
>NC_029774.3:57491400-57492041 GCF_000817695.3 Arachis duranensis | reverse complement strand
ACAAAAAGTATTGCCACCACATCAATATAATTAAATTAAATTCAAGGATAAATTCGAAATTCATGTACTTCTTGTTCTTTTGAATTAAAACATTTTTCATTTAAGAGAGGTGAAGGATTAATGGATTTTACTCATAGCTTTAAGGCATGGTTACATACTAATGATCATGAAGTAGAGACACAAAACATAGATAAACACAACATTAAAAACCGAAAACAGAAAGAAATAAAGAACAAGGAATGAATCCACCTTTAGTGGCGTCTTCTTCTTGAAGGACCAATGATGTTCTTAAGCTCTTTTATGTCCCTTCCTTGCCTTTGTTGCTCCTCCCTCATTGCTCTTTGATCTTCTCTCATTTCTTGGAGAATGATGGAGTGCTCATGATATTCCACCCTTAATTGTTCAACATTATGGCTCAAATCTTCTAAGGAGGTGTTGAGTTGCTCCCAATAGTTGTTGGGAGGAAAGTGCATCCCTTGAGGCATCTCAGGGATTTCTTGATGATGAGCTTCCTCATGCATCTCTTGAGAACCGTGAGGGATCTCTCTTGCTTGCTCCATCCTCTTCTTAGTGATGGGCTTATCCTCTTCAATGAGGATGTCTCCTTCTATGATAACTCCAGCTGAGTAACATAGATGGCA
>NC_029774.3:57488839-57489380 GCF_000817695.3 Arachis duranensis | reverse complement strand
CTTCTCCATTACAGAGAGTGGCATAAGATTTATTCCTGACCCCATATCACATAGAGCTTTTTCAAAGCTCATGGTGCCTATGGTACAAGGTATTAGGAACTTGCCAGGATCTTGTCTCTTTTGAGGTAAATTTTTCTGAATCCAAGTATCTAGTTCACTAATGAGCAAGGGAGGTTCACTTTCCCAAGTCTCATTACCAAACAACTTGGCGTTCAACTTCATGATAGCTCCTAAATATTGAGCAACTTGCTCTCCAGTCACATCTTCATCCTCTTCAGAGGAAGAATAGTCTTCAGAGCTCATGAATGGCAGAAGGAGATTTAATGGAATCTCTATGGTCTCTAGATGAGCCTCAGATTCCTCTGGATCCTTAATAGGAAACTCCTTCTTGCTTGATGGACGTCCCAGGAGGTCTTCCTCACTAGGATTTTCGTCCTCCTCCTCCCTAGTGCATTCGGCCACTTTGACTAAATCAATGGCCTTGCACTCTCCTTTTGGATTCTCTTCTGTATTGCTTGGGAGAATACTGGGAGGAGTTTCA
>NC_029774.3:57486130-57488744 GCF_000817695.3 Arachis duranensis | reverse complement strand
GATCTTGTTTCATTCATGAAACTGAAAGTGGCCTTTGACAGATCAGAGACTATATTGGCTAAATTAGAAGTGTTTTGTTCAGAGTTCTCTGTCTGTTGCTGAGAAGATGATGGATATGGCTTACTATTGCTCAGCATATTGCGTCCACCATTGTTAAAGCCTTGTTGAGGCTTTTGTTTATCCTTCCAGGAGAAATTTGGATGATTTCTCCATGATGGATTATAGGTGTTTCCATAAGGTTCACCCATATAATTAACCTCTGCCATGGCAGGGTTCTCAGGATCATAAGCTTCTTTAGAAGCTGCCTCTCTAGTGCTGTTGGATGCATGTTGCAATCCATTCAGATTTTGAGAGATAATGTTGACCTGTTGAGTCAACATTTTGTTCTGAGCCAATATGGCATTCAGAGCTTCAATTTCAAGAACTCCTTTCTTCTGAGGTATCCCATTATTCACGGAATTCCTCTCAGAGGTGTACATGAACTGGTTGTTTGCAACCATGTCAATGAGTTCTTGAGCTTCTTCAGGCGTTTTCTTCAGGTGAATAGATCCACCTGCAGAATGGTCCAATGACATTTTTAAAAATTCAGAGAGACCATAATAGAATATATCTAATAGGGTCCATTCTGAAAACATGTCAGATGGACATCTTTTGGTCAACTGCTTGTATCTTTCCCAAGCTTCATAGAGGGATTCACCATCTTTTTGTTTGAAGGTTTGAACATCCACTCTCAACTTGCTTAGCTTTTGAGGAGGAAAGAATTTATCCAAGAAGGCAGTGACCAGCTTATCCCAGGAGTCCAGGCTATCCTTAGGTTGTGAATCCAACCAAATTCTAGCTCTGTCTCTTACAGCAAAGGGGAAAAGCATGAGTCTGTAGACTTCAGGATCAACTCCATTCGTCTTTACAGTCTCACAGATCTGCAAGAACTCAGTTAAAAACTGATAAGGATCTTCAGATGGAAGTCCATAAAACTTGCAGTTTTACAAGAAAAGAAAGAGGAATCCTCTATGTCACAGTATAGAGATTCCTTTATGTTAGTAGAAGAAGAAAGGGGTGGAAGAATGAAGAAGGATGGATTCGGATTTTTAGATGAAGAGAGGTGAAGAGAAGTGTTAGTAAACAAATAATTAAATAGAATGAGAGAAGAAGGGGAGAATTTCGAAAATAATTTTGAAAAAGGGGTTAGTAATTTTCGAAAATTAGCGATAAGATAAGATTAAAATTAAAATTTAAAAACAAAAAAAGAATTTTTGAAAAAGAGATGAGATATTTTCGAAAATTAGAGAGGTAAAAGTAGTTAGTTGGTTTTGAAAAAGATAAGAAACAAACAAAAAGTCAAATAGTTAGTTGAAAAAGATATTAAAATCAAAGATAAGAAGTTAGATAAGATATTTTGAAATCAAATTTTGAAAAAGATAAGAAGATAAGAAGTTAGATAAGATATTTTGAAATCAAATTTTGAAAAAGATAAAATTTTTGAAAAAGATAAGACAAAAGATAAAAAGATATATTTGAAAAAGATATTTTGAAAAAGATTTAATTTTAAAAACGACTTAACTAACAAGAAACTACAAGATAAGATTCTAGAATTTAAAGATTGAACCTTTCTTAACAAGAAAGTAACAAACTTCAAATTTTTGAACCAATCACATTAATTGTTAGCTAATTTTCAAAAATTTGATATAAAGATAAGAAAAAGATTTTGAAAATATTTTGAAAAAGATTTTTGAAATTTTCGAAAAATATAAAAAAAATGAAAAAGATATGATTTTTGAAAAAGATTTTGAAAAGATAAGATTTTTTAAAATTGAAATTTTGACTTGACTTGTAAGAAACAACTAATTTTGAAATTTTTTGACCAAGTCAACCCAAAATTTCGAAAATTTGGAGGAAAATAAGGAAAAGATATTGTTTTGATTTTTGAATTTTTTAATTATGAGAGAGAAAAACAACAAAAATACTCAATGCATGAAATTTTTAGATCAAAACAATGAATGCATGCAAGAATGATATGAATGTCAAGATGAACACCAAGAACACTAACACTATGAATGTCAAGATGAACACCAATAACACTTTGAAGATCATGATGAACATCAAGAACATATTATTTTTGAAAAATTTTTGATGCAAAGAAAACATGCAAGACACCAAACTTAGAAATCTTTAATGCATGAAAAATATGAATGTAAAAATGCACATGAAAAACAACAAAAGACACAAAACAAGAAATCATCAAGATCAAACAAGAAGACTTTATCAAGAACAACTTGAAGATCATGAAGAACACTATGAATGCATGGATTTTTCGAAAAATGCAAGAAAAAATTTAAAAGCATGCAATTGACACCAAACTTAAAAATTGACTCAAGACTCAAACAAGAAACACAAAATATTTTTTTTTATTTTTATGATTTTCTAATTTTTTTGTATTTTTATTAAATTTTTTTTCGAAAAACATTTTTGGAAAAACGAAAAAGAAAAGAAAAATTTTTGAAAAAGTTTTTGAAAAGAAAATTACCTAATCTGAGCAACAAGATGAACCGTCAGTTGTCCATACTCGAACAATCCCCGGCAACGGCGCCAAAAACTTGGTGGACGAAATTGTGAT
>NC_029774.3:57462207-57486122 GCF_000817695.3 Arachis duranensis | reverse complement strand
CTTCAACTCAATCCTTCTTACTCCTTTCCATGGCAAGCTGTGTATAGGGGTTCACCATCAGCGGTGGCTACTTTCAATCCTCTCGGGAAAATGATCCTCTGCGGCTGTCACTCGCATGGCTAATCGTATGGAGGCATCACCCATGGTTCATGGCTACATCCCATCCTCGCAGTGAAAACTACGCTCACGCGCTCTGTCACAGCACGGCTAATCACTGGTTGGTTCCTGCGCCTACTGGAATAGAATCCCTTGATTCTTTTGCGTCTGTCACTAACGCCCAGCACTTGCAAGTTTGAAGCACGTCACAGTCATTCATTACCAGGATCCTACTCGGAATACCACAGACAAGGTTAGACTTTCCGGATCCTCATAAATGCCGCCATCTATCTAGCTTATACCACAAAGATTCTGTTGGGGAATCTAAGAGATACACATTCAAGCTCTGTTGCATGTAGAACGGAAGTGGTTGTTAATCACGTGCGTTCATAAGTGAGAATGATAATGAAGGTTACTTAATCATCACATTCATCATGTTCTTGGGTACGAATGAATATATTGGAATAAGAATAAGAGAGATTTGAATAAAAGAGAATAGAATTGCATTAATACTTGAGGTACAGCAGAGCTCCACACCCTTAATCTATAGTGTGCAGAAACTCCACCGTTGAAAATACATAAGCAAAGGGTTCAGGCATGGCCGAATGGCCAGCCCCCAAAATGTGATCACAGGATTCAAAATACAATCCAGGATGTCTAATACAATAGATAAATGTCCTATATATACTAGACTAGCTACTAGGGTTTACATGAGTAAGTAATTGATGCATAAATCCACTTCCGGGGCCCACTTGGTGTATGTTTGGGCTGAGCTTGATTAATCCACGAGCTGAGGCATTTCCTGGAGTTGAACTCTGAGTTATGACGTGTTTTGGGCGTTCAACTCCGGATCATGACGTTTTTCTGGCGTTTAACTCCAGACAACAGCATGTACTTGGCGTTCAACGCCAAGTTACGTCGTCAATCTCCGAATAAAGTATGGACTATTATATATTGCTGGAAAGCTCTGGATGTCTACTTTCCAACGCCGTTGAGAGCGCGCCAATTGGAGTTCTGTAGCTCCAGAAAATCCATTTCGAGTGCAGGGAGGTCAGATTCCAACAGCATCAGCAGTCCTTTTGTCAGCCTTCTTCAGAGTTTTGCTCAAGTCCCTCAATTTCAGCCAGAATTTACCTGAAATCACAGAAAAACACACAAACTCACAGTAAAGTCCAGAAATGTGAATTTAACATAAAAACTAATGAAAACATCCCTAAAAGTAGCTCAAACTTACTAAAAACTACCTAAAAACAATGCCAAAAAAAGTATAAATTATCCGCTTATCATTCATACTTCTCTCACAACTCCATACAGCTGACCAGCAAGTGCACTGGGTCATCCAAGTAATACCTTACGTGAGTAAGGGTCGATCCCACGGAGATTGTCAGCTTGAAGCAAGCTATGGTCATCTTGTAAATCTCAGTCAGACGGATTCAAATGGTTATGAGGTTTTGATAATTAAAAGAGAAATAAAACATAAAATAGGATAGAGATACTTATGCAATTCATTGGTGGGAATTTCAGATAAGCGTATGGAGATGCTTTGTTCCCACTGAGCTTCTGCTTTCCTATTGTCCTTATCCAATCATGCGTACTCCCTTCCATGGCAAGCTGTATGTTGGTGGATCACCGTTGTCAATTGCTACCATCTATCCTCTCAGTGAAAACATGTCCTCTACAGTTTCACGCATGGCTAATCAGCTGTTGGTTCTCGATCATGTCAGAATAGAATACATTTATTCTTTTAAACATTGTCACTGCGCCCAACAGTCAAGAGTTTGAAGCTCGTCACAGTCATCCCATCCCAAATCCTACTCGGAATACTACAAACAAGGTTTAGACTTTCCAGATCTCAAGAATGCTGCCAATTGATTCTAGCTTATACCACGAAGACTCTGATCTCACGGAATGGAAAGCTCTATTGTCAGGAGAGGAAACCATGCGTTGTGAACCAGGAGGCCAACAGATACACACTCAAGCTCTCGCAGATAGAACGAAGGTGGTTGTCAGGCACGCGTTCATAAGGGAGGATGATGATGAGTGTCACGGATCATCACATCCATCAGGTTGAAGTACAAGTGAATATCTTAGAACAAGAATAAGCATGAATTAAATAGAAAAATGATAGTACTTTGCATTAATTCATGAGGAACAGCAAAGCTCCACACCTTAATCTATGAGATGTAGAAACTCCACCATTGAAAATAAATAAGTGATGAAGGTCCAGGCATGGCCGAATGGCCAGCCGCCAAAACGTGATCAAGAGATCAAAAGTGATCCAAAGATAGTCTCAAAAATGATCTAAAGATATGTATACAATAGTAAAAAGTGCTATTTATACTAAACTAGTAAACTAGGTTTATAGAAAATGAGTAACTAAGTGTAGATAGTGCAGAAATCCACTTTCGTGGCCCACTTGGTGTGTGTTTCGGCTGAGCATTGAAGCTTTTACCTGCATAGGCTCTTCTTAGAGTTTAAACGCCAATTTTGGTGCCAGTTTTGGCGTTTAACTCCAGCTTTGGTGCCAGTTCTGGCGTTTTACGCCAGGAAATAGTCTCTGGTGGGCTTTTGGACGCCAGTTTTGGGCCATCAAATCTCGGGCAAAGTATGGTCTATTAAACATTGCTGGAAAGCCCAAGATGTCTACTTTCCAACAAAATTGAGAATGCTCCAATTGGGAATCTGTAGCTCAAGAAAATCCACTTCGGGTGCAGGAGGTCAGAATCCAACAGCATCTTCAGTCCTTTCTCAGCCTCTGAATAAGATTTTTGCTCAGGTCCCTCAATTTCAGCCAGAAAATACCTGAAATTATAGAAAAACACAAACTCATAGTAAAGTCCAGAAATGTGATTTTTGCATAAAAACTAATAAAAACATACTAAAGGTAACTAAAACATATTAAAAACTATGTAAAAATAATGCCAAAAAGCGTATAAATTATCCGCTCATCACAACACCAAACTTAAATTGTTGCTTGTCCCCAAGCAAATGAAAACAAAATAGGATAAAAAGAAGAGAATATACAATAAATCTCAAAATATCAATGAAACTTAGTCCCAATTAGATGAGAGGGGCTAGTAGCTTTTTGCCTCTGAACAGTTTTGGCATCTCACTTTATCCTTTGAAGTTCAGAATGAGTGGCATCCATTAAGAACTTAGAATTTAGATAGTGTTATTGATTTTCCTAGTTCAGTATGTTTATTCTTGAAGATAGCTACTTTATAAGTCTTGGCCGTGACCCTAAGCATCTTGTTTTCCAGTATTACCACCGAATACATAAATGCCACAGACACATAACTGGATGAACCTTTTCAGATTGTGACTCAGCTTTGCTAGAGTCCCCAGCTAGAGGTGTCCATTGTTCTTAAGCATACTCTTTTGCTTTGGATAACGACTTTAACCGCTCAGTCTCAAGCTTTTTACTTGGACCTTCATGACACAAGCACATGGTTAGGGACAGCTTGATTTAGCCGCTTAGGCCAGTATTTTATTCCTTTGGACCCTCCTATCCATTAATGCTCAAAGCCTTGGATCCTTTTTACCCTTGCCTTTTGGTTTAAAGGGATATTGGCTTTTTCTGCTTGCTTTTTCTTTTCTTTTTTTCTTTTTCTTTATTTTTTTGCCATTTTTTTCGCAAGCTTTTTCTTTTTCACTGCTCTTTCTTGCTTCAAGAGTCAATTTTATGATTTTTCAGATTATCAATAACATTTCTCTTTTTTCATTATTCTTTCGAGAGCCAACGATTTTAACATTCATAAACTTCACTATAAAAAATATGCACTGTTCAAGCATTCATTTAGAAAACAAAAAGTATTGCCACCACATCAAAATAATTAGACTAATTTCAAGATAAAAGTCGAAATCCATGTACTTCTTGTTCTTTTGTAATTAGGAACATTTTTTATTTAAGAAAGGTGAAGGATTCATGGGACATTCATAGCTTCACAGGCATAGACACTAGACACTAATGATCATGTAATAAAGACACAAACATAGACAAACATAAAGCATAAAAAATCAAAAAACAGAAAAACAAATAACAAGGAAATTAAAGAACGGGTCCACCTTAGTGATGGCGGCTAGTTCTCCTTCTTGAAGATCCTATGGAGAGCTTGAGCTCCTCAATGTCTCTTCCTTGCCTTTGTTGTTCTTCCCTCATGGCTCTTTGGTCTTCTCTAATTACATGAAGGATGATGGAATGCTCTTGGTGCTCCATCCTTAGTTGCTCCATATTGGAACTCAAATCTCCTAGAGAAGTGTTGAGTTGTTTCCAATAGTTGTGTGGAGGAAAATGCACCCCTTGAGGTATCTCAGGGATTTCTTGATGAGGGACTTCCTCATGCGTTTGCTAAAGTCCATGAGTGGGCTCTCTTGTTTGTTCCATCCTCTTTTTAGTGATGGGCTTGTCCTCTTCAATGAGGATGTCGTCCTCTATGAAAATTCCAGCTAAACTGCATAGGTGACAAAAGAGATGAGGAGAGGCTAACCTTGCCAAAGTAGAGAGCTTGTCAGCCATTTTGTACAGTTCTAGAGGTATGATCTCATGAACTTCCACTTCCTCTCCAATTATGATGCTATAGATCATGATAGCCCGATGCACAGTTACTTCAGATCAGTTGCTAGTAGGAATGATAGAGCGTTGGATAAACTCCAACCACCCTCTAGCCACAGGCTTAAGGTCAAGCCTTCTTATTTGAACTGACTTGCCTTTGGAGTCTCTCTTCCATTGTGCTCCTTCCATACAGATGTCCATGAGGACTTGGTCCAACCTTTCACCAAAGTTGACCCTTCTTGTGAAAGGATGAAGATTTCTTTGCATCATTGGCAAGTTAAATGCCAACCTCACATTTTCTGGACTGAAATCTAAGTATTTCCCCCGAATTATTGTGAGGCAATTCTTTAGGTTTGGGTTCATACTTTGATCATGGTTCTTGGTGATCCATGCATTAGCATAGAACTCTTGAACCAATAAGATTCTGACTTGTTGAATGGGATTGATGAGAGCTTGCCATCCTCTTCTCCTAATCTCATGTCGGATCTCTGGATATTCGCTCCTTTTAAGCTTGAAAGGGACCTCGGGAATCACCTTCTTCTTGGCCACAACTTTATAGAAGTGGTCTTGATGGACCTTTGAGATGAACCTCTCCATCTCTCATGACTCGGAGGTGGAAGCAATTGTCTTTCCCTTCCTCTTTTTAGAGGTTTCTCTGGCCTTAGGTTCCATTAATGGTTATTGAAAACAAAAAGCAACACTTTTCAACACCAAACATAAAATGTTTGCTCATCTTCGAGCAAGAGAAGAAAGAAGAGAGTAGAAAAAGAAGATAAGTGGGAGATGGAGGCTTGAGAGGGTTTGGCCAAGGGGGGTGTTTAGTGTATGTGATGTGTGAAAATGAAGGAGGAAGGAGGGGTATTTATAGTGTAAGAGAGGGAGTTGGTTCGTGTGAGAAGGGTTGGGTTTGGGAGGGAAATGGTTTGAATTTGAGTGGGAGGGGGTAAGTGGGTTGTATGATGGGTTTATGGGAATTAGGGAATGGATGTGAGTGGTGAAGAGAATATAGGGAAGAGGGTAAGATTTGATAGGTGAGTGGTATTTTGGGTAGAGTGTTATGGAGAAGAGTGAAGAGGAGAGAGAGTAAGGTGGGATAGGTGGGGATCCTGTGGGGTTCACAGATCCTGAGGTGTCAAGGATTTTTTTCATCCCTGCACCTTGCTGACGTTAAACGCCCTCTATGTTCCATTCCTGGCGTTTAAACGCCGGGCTGATGCGCTTTTCTGGCATTTAAACACCGGGCTGATGCGCTTTTCTGGCATTTAAACACCTGTTTTTCTACCATTACTGGCATTTAAACGCCCGTTTGCCTACCAGTTCTGGCGTTTAACGCCCAGAATGGTGCCAGGCTAGGCGTTAAATGCCCATTTTGGTATCCTTACTCGCGTTTAAATGCGAGTAAGCTCTTCCTCCAGGGTGTGCTATTTTTGATGCTGTTTTTTATTTTGCTTTAATTTTTGCAGTTGTTTTTGTGACTCCACATGATCATCATCCTAAAGAAAACATAAAATAACAATGGAAAATAAAATGAAAGAGTAAATAATATAGATAAATAAAATTAGGTTGCCTCCGAATAAGCGCTTCTTTAATGTCAATAGCTTGACAGGAAGCTCTTACAGAGCTTCACAGGTGCTCAGAGCATGATTGTGGCCTCCCAACACCAACCTTAGAGTTTGAATGTGGGGGCTTTACTTGACTCTGCATGGAGAGAATTGAATGAAGCTTTTCATGCTTCTTCTCCATGTTTACAAAAGAAGATCATTATGCCTTAAACACAAGGTAGTCCTCATTCACTTAACAGACTAGCTCTCCTCTGTCTACAGCAATCACAGCCTTTGCTGTGGCTAGGAAGGGTCTTCCAAGGATGATGGATTCATCCTCATCCTTCCCGGTGTCTAGGATTATGAAATCAGCAAGGATGTAAAGGCCTTCAACCTTTACCAAGACATCCTCTACAAGTCCATAAGCATGTTTCCTTGATTTGTCTGCCATCTCCAGTGAGATTCTTGTAGCTTGTACCTTAAAGATCCCTAGTTTCCCCATTACAGAGAGTGGCATGAGGTTTACGTTTGACCCTAGGTCACATAGAGCCTTCTCAAAGGTCATGGTGCCTATGTTGCAAGGTATCAAGAACCTTCCTGGATCCTCTTTCTTTTGAGGTAACTTCAGCTGAACCAATGCACTTAGTTCATTGATGAGCAATGAAGGTCATCCTCCCTAGTCTCATTACCAAATAATTTGGCATTCAGCTTCATGATTGCTCCTAGATACTGAGCAACTTGCTCTTCAGTAATAACTTCATCTTCTTCAGAGGAAGAATATTCATCAGAGCTCATGAATGATAATAGGAAGTTCAATGAAATCTCTATGGTCTCTAGATGAACCTCAGATTCATTTGGTTCCTCATGAGAGAACTCCCTAGTGGTTAGTGGACGTCCTATGAGGTCTTCCTCACTGGGAATCACTGCTTTTTTCTCCTCTACAGGTTCGACCATGTTGGACATGTAGATGGCCTTCCACTCTCTTTTTGGGTTCTCTTATGTATTGCTTGGGAGAGTGCTAGGAGGAGTTTCAGTAACTCTTTTACTCAGCTGACCCACCGTGCCTCAGTCATGAAACTGAGGGTGGTCTTAGATAGATCAGAGACTATGTTTGCTAAGCTAAAGAGGCTCTGCTCAGAATTTTCTGTCTGTTGCTGAGAAGATGATGGGAAAGGCTTGCTATTGCCAAACCTGTATCTCCCACCATTATTGTTATTGAAGCCTTGTTGACGCTTCTATTGATCATTCCATGAGAAATTTGGGTGATTCCTCCATGAAGGATTATAGGTGTTTCCATAGGAATCTCCCATGTAATTCACCTCTTCCATTGTAGGATTCTCAGGGTCATAAGCTTCTCCTTCAGAGGAGGCGTCTTTAGCTTGCAATCCAGTCAGACTCTGAGAAATCATATTGACTTGCTGAGTCAATATTTTGTTCTGAGCTAATATGGCATTCAGAGTATCAATCTCAAGAACTCCTTTCTTCTGAGTCACCCCATTATTCACAGGATTTCTCTCAGAAGTTTACATGAATTGGTTATTTGCAACTATTTCATTGAGTTCCTGGGCTTCTACAGGCATCTTCAGATGAAGAGATCCACCAGCAGAGTGGTCCAATGACATCTTGAATAACTCAGACAGACCATCATAGAATATACATATGATGCTCCATTTTGGAAACATATCAGAAGGACACCTTTTGGTTAATTGCTTATATCTTTCCCAAGCTTCATAGAAGGATTCACCTTCCTTCTATCTGAAGGTTTGAACATCCACTCTGAGCTTACTCATCTTTTGAGGTGGAAAAAATTTGGTCAAGAAAGCATTGACCAGCTTGTCCCAAGAGTTCAGGCTTTCTCTAGGTTGTGAGTCCAACCATGTCCTAGCTCTGTCTCTCACAGCAAAGGAGAAAAGCATAAGTCTGTAGACCTCGGGATCAACCCCATTGGTCTTAATAGTATCACAAATCTGCAAGAATTCAGATAAGAACTGATGAGGATCTTCTGATGGAAGTCCATAAAACTTGCAGTTCTGCTGCATTAGAGAAACTAATTGAGGCTTAAGCTCAAAGTTGTTTGCTCCAATGGCAGGAATTGAGATGCTTCTTCCATAGAAGTTGGAAGTTGGTGCAGCATAGTCACCAAGCATCTTCCTTGCATCTCTGGCATTGTTGTTATTTTTGGCTTCCATGTCTTTTTCTTTTTTGAAAATTTTTGTCAGATCCTCTCCAGAGAGTTGTGCTTTAGCTTCTCTTAGCTTCCTCTTTAGAGTCCTTTCATGTTCAGGATTGGCTTCAACAAGAATATCTTTATCCTTGTTCTTTCTCATGTAAAAAAGAAGAGAACAGAAAAAAAGAGGAATCCTCTATGTCACAGTATAGAGATTCCTTTATGTGAGTAGAAGAAGAGAAGAAGAGAAGAATGAGGTAGAGAGAAAATAAAGAGAATTCGAACACAGAGAGGGAAATTCGAAAATATTAGAAGAAATAAATTAAAATTAGTATTTAAAACAATTAGTTAATTAAAAAGGTTTTTTTTTTGAAAAAGTTGTTAGTGGTTTTCGAAAATTAGAGAGAGAAAAATAGTTAATTGAAAAAGATTTGAAAATAAATTTTGAAAAGGTAAGAAGTTAGAAAAAGATTTTGAAATTAAGTTTTGAAAAAGATATGATTGAAATCTATTTTGAAAAATATTTGAAAAAGAAATTTAAAAAGATTTGATTTTGAAAATTGAAGTTGATGACTTGACTAACAAGAAACTAAAACATATGATTCTAGAATTTAAAGATTGAACCTTTCTTAACAAGAAAGTAACAAACTTGAAATTTTTTTGAATCAAATCCTTAATTGTTAGCAAGGTTTTTGAAAATATGAAATAAAAATAAGAAAAAGATTTTGAAAATCAATTTTTAAAATTTTTGAAAATATTAAGAAGAAAAATGAAAAAGATTTTATTTTTGAAAAAGATTTGAAAAGATAGAATTTTTAAATTGAAATTTTGACTTGGCTAACAAGAAACAACTAAATTTTAAAAATCTTTGACTAAGTCAACCCAAAATTTTGAATTTTATGAGTGAAATAAGGAAAAAATATATTTTTTTAATTTTAATGAAGGAAGAGAAAAACAACAAAATGACTCAATACATGAAAATTTAAGATCAAAACAAAGAAAAGATGTAAGAACACCTTGAATGTCAAGATGAACACCAAGAACACTTTGAAGATCATGATGAACATCAAGAACTTATTTTTTTGAAAAATTTTTAAGAAAAGAAACACATGCAAGACACTAAACCTAGAAATTTTTAAACTTTTGACTCTAAAAATTCGAAAATGCATATGAAAAACAAGAAAAGACACAAAACAAGAAAATCACATGATCAAACAAAGACAATCATCAAGAACAACTTGAAGATCAAGAAGAACATATGCATGAGTTTTCAAAAAATGCTAGAAAAATAAAAACATGCAATTGACACCAAACTTAAAATTTGACTCTAGACTTAAACAAGAAACACAAAAGTTTTTTTGGTTTTTATGATTTTATTAATTTTTTTTTGAAAAATTTTCGAAAATTAGAAAAAAAATTTTTGAACAATTTTTGAAAATAGAACAAGAAGAAAATTACCTAATCTAAGCAACAAGATGAACCGTCAGTTGTCCAAACTCGAACAATCCCCGGCAACGGCACCAAAAACTTGGTACATGAAATCGTGAGTTCACACTTCTCTCACAACTCCGTGCAGATGACCAACAAGTGCACTGGGTCGTCCAGGTAATACCTTACATGAGTAAGGGTCAACCCTACAGAGATTGTCGGCTTGAAGCAAGCTATGGTCATCTTGTAAATCTCAGTCAGGCAGATTCAAATGGTTATGAGGTTTTGATAATTAAAAGAGAAATAAAACATAAAATAGGATAGAGATACTTATGCAACTCAATGGTGGAAATTTCAGATAAGCATATGGAGATGCTTTGTCCCCTCTGAGCCTCTGCTTTCCTATTGTCCTTATCCAATCATGCATACTTCCTTCCATGGTAAGCTGTATGTTGGTGGATCATCATTGTCAATGGCTACCATCCGTCATCTCAGTGAAAACATGTCCTTTACGGTTTCCCACAAGGCTAATCAGCTGTTGGTTCTCGATCATGTCAGAATAGAATACATTTATTCTTTTAAACATTGTCATTGCGCCCAACAGTCACGAGTTTGAAGCTCGTCACAGTCATCCCATCCCAGACCCTACTCGGAATACCACAGATAAGGTTTAGACTTTTCGAATCTCAAGAATGCTGCCAATTGATTCTAACTTATACCACGAAGACTCTGATCTCACGAAATGGAAGGCTCTGTTGTCAAGAGAGGCAACCATGCGTCGTAAACCAGGAAGCCAAGAGATACACACTCAAGCTCTCGCAGATAGAACGAAGGTGGTTGTCAGGCACGTGTTCATAAGGGAGTATGATGATGAGTGTCACAGATCATCACATCCATCAAGTTAAAGTACAAGTGAATATCTTAGAACAAGAATAAGCGTGAATTGAATAGAAAAACGATAGTACTTTGCATTAATTCATGAGGAACAGCAGAGCTCCACACCTTAATCTATGAGGTGTAGAAACTCCACCGTTGAAAATACATAAGTGATGAAGGTCCAGGCATGGCCAAATGGCCAGCCCCCAAAACATTATCAAGAGATCAAAAGTGATCCATAGATAGTCTCAAAAATGATCTAAAGATATGTATACAATAGTAAAAAGTGCTATTTATACGAAACTAGTAAACTAGGTTTACAGAAAATGAGTAACTAAGTGTAGATAGTGCAGAAATCCATTTTCGGGGCCCACTTGGTGTGTGTTTGGGCTGAGCATTGAAGCTTTCACATGCATGGGCTCTTCTTGGAGTTTAAACGCCAGTTTTGGTGCCAGTTTGGGCGTTTAACTCAAGCTTTGGTGCCAGTTCTGGCGTTTTACGCCAGAAAAGGGTCTCTGGTGGGCATTTGGATGCCAGTTTTGGGCCATCAAATCTCGGACAAAGTATGGACTATTAAACATTACTGGAAAGCCCAAGTTGTCTACTTTCCAACGCAAGTGAGAGTGCGCCAATTGGGCTTTAGTAGCTCCAGAAAATCCACTTCGAATCCAACAGCATCTTCAGTCCTTTCTCAGCCTCTGAATCAGATTTTTGCTCAGGTCCCTCAATTTCAGCCAGAAAATACCTGAAATCACAAAAAAACACAAACTCATAGTAAAGTCCAAAAATGTGATTTTGCATAAAAACTAATAAAAATATACTAAAAAGTAACTAAAATATATTAAAAACTATGTAAAAACAATGCCAAAAAGCGTATAAATTATTCGCTCATCAAACTCCAGCCATTCCTGCAACACGAACAACCAAAATTATTCTTCTAACAACACTTACCAATACAAGAAACCACAAAACACATATCAACCACCCCACAACAATTCACCAAAATAACTTCTCCACACCACCATTCAACTTACAAAATGCCCACTTCAATGCTGCAAATAACTTCCAGCCACAATAATTATACCCTATCATACCACCCATTGACCATCATGAAACCAGGATTTCTAGTCTTGAAGCAGCTTTGCAAGCCCTTACCCAAAACACACAGTCACTTGCCCAGACCACTCAAGGTTTAGCCAAGGGGCAAGAGACTTTGATTAAAGGACAAGAGAGACATGAAGCAACCATGAGGAGCCTTGAGCGGCACCTGGGACAATTAGCCAAACAAGCTGAACGGCCAGCCAATAGTCTCCCAAGTGATACAATCCCCAACCCAAGAGAAGAGTGTAAAGCTGTGCATTTGAGAAGTAGCAAGGTAGTGGGAAAAGACTTAAAGGACATCAATGAGGAAGCAATAAAGTCTGAAGAAGAGGACAAGATAGACAACAAGAATGATGAAACAGCATCAACTGCCAAAAAGGGCAAGGAAATTTTGAAGCCATAACAAGAAGGCAAGAAAGGAGGAGTAAAACCCTATGCAGCCAAACTTCCTTACCCACATAGATTACACAATGAAACAAGGGATCAATAATTCCCAAAATTCCTTGAAATCTTTAGAAAACTTGAAATCAACATCCCATTAGCTAAAGCTTTGGAGCAGATGCCATTATATGCAAAGTTTCTTAAAGAACTAATCACTAAGAAAAGAAGCTGGCAGGAGAAAGAAACCGTGGTTCTTACTCAAGAGTGCAGCGCCATCATTCAAAAGGGACTTCCACCAAAACTCAAAGATCCAGGAAGCTTCTTTATTCCATGCACAATTAGAAACATGGCTATTGACAAATCACTTTGTGACTTGGGAGCAAGCATTAATCTGATGCCTCTCGCCATGATGAAGAAACTGATGATAGAGGAGGTTAAGGCCACAAGGATGTCACTACAACTTGCTGGCAGATCTCTCAAAATACCAAATGGAGTAGTGGAAAATCTCTTAGTGAAGGTTGAAAACTTTATATTCCTAGCCGATTTCGTGATTTTGGACATGGACGAGGAAGGGGATAATTCAATCATCCTTGGCAGACCCTTTATAGCCATTGCTAGGGGAATTATTGATGTTGAGAAAGGAAAAATGGTTCTCAGGGTACATGAGGAGCAAATGGTTATCAATGTTTTCAAGGCCATACAATACCCTGCAAAAAAAGAGAATTGTATGAGAGTTGATGTGGTGGACACCTTAGTTGAAGAAGTTCTTGTAGTAAACCAACCAGAGGAAATCAAATACATGCAAGAGGGAGATTATGAAGAAACACAAGCACTGGAAGAACCAATTGAAGCCAAGAGTGAAGGTACATCACAACAAGAGTTGAAACCTTTGCCTCCTCATATTAAATATGCATTCCTTGGTGAAGAAGATAGATTCCCAGTAATCATCAAATCTACCTTGAGTAGAGAAGAAGAAGAGAAGCTTCTTGTTGTACTGAGAGCTCACAAAGATGCCTTGGGATGGACCATTGATGACTTGAAAGGCTTAAGTCCTGCCATATGCATGCACAAAATACTCTTGTAAGAGAATTCCAAACCAGTGGTACAACCTCAGAGAAGATTGAATCCTACAATGAAGGAAGTTCTTCAAAAGGAAGTGATAAACTATGTAAGGTTGGGATCATTTACCCCATCTCTGACAGCCCATGGGTTAGTCCGGTTCAAGTGGTACCCAAGAAAGGTGGCATGACTGTCATTGTCAACGAAAAGAATGAACTCATTCCAACAAGAACAGTTACAGGGTGGAGGATGTGCATTAATTATAGGAGACTAAATGATGCCACACGAAAGGATCACTTTCCTCTCCCTTTCAATGACAAAATGCTTGAAAGACTAGCTGGCCATGCCTACTATTATTTTCTTGATGGATATTCTGGCAATAATCAAATAGTAGTTGACCCTATGGATCAAAAGAATACCTCATTCACTTGCTCTTTTGGAGTCTTTGCATATAGGAGAATGCCATTCGGATTATGTAATGCCCAAGCTACCTTTCAAAGATGCATGCTATCAATTTTCTCAGATATGGTAGAAAAATTTATTAAAGTTTTCATGGATGATTTCTCTATTTTTGGTGATTATTTCAATACTTTCTTACACCATCTTACCCTAGTCTTGAAAAGGTGCCAAGAAACCAATTTGGTTTTGAACTGGGAAAAATGCCATTTCATGGTACCTGAAGGAATTGTTCTTGGTCACCAAGTTTCAAGAAGGGAGATAGAGGTTGACAAGGCAAAAGTAGAGACTATAGAGAAACTTTCTTTACCAACTAATGTGAAAGCTATTAGAAGTTTCTTGGGACATGCTGGATTCTATAAAAGATTCATCAAAGATTTTTCTAAAATAGCAAAACCACTAAGCAGTTTGCTTGTGGTGAACAACCCTTTTTCCGTTGATGATAAATGTAAACATGCCTTTGAGATTCTAAAAGCTAAGCTCACCACGACACCAATTATCACACCCCCAAATTGAGAATTGCCTTTTGAACTCATGTGTGATGCAAGAGATCTTGCAATTGGTGCTGTGTTGGGGCAAAGGAAGTACAATAAGCATCATGTCATCTACTATGCAAGCAAAGTATTGAATGAGGCCCAAAGGAATTATACCACAACAGAAAAGGAATTATTAGCTGTGGTATATGCATTTGACAAATTCAGACAATATTTGCTTGGATAAAAAATTTTAGTTTACACTGATCATGCTGTTCTTAAGTATCTAATGTCAAAATAGGATGCCAAACCAAGGTTAATTAGATGGATACTACTCCTACAAGAGTTTGACATTGAGATAAAAGACAAGAAAGGAAGTGAGAATCAGGTTGTTGACCACTTATCAAGACTAGCACAAGGGACAAATCAAGACACTTCTCAACCAGTGAATGAAAATTTTCCAGATGAACACCTCTTGCAAATTCAACAAATTCATTGGTTTACCGACATGGCCAACTACAAAGCAGGAAGGAGTATCCCACAAGAGTACACAAGACAACAAGTTAAGAAGTTGCTACATGATGCTAAGTTATTCTTGTGGGACGAGCCCTTCCTATTCAAAAGATGCCCTGATGGGATAATTAGAAGGTGTGTGCCAGAGGTTGAAATGAAGGACATACTATGGCATTGTCATAACTCGAGTTATGGTGGCCATTTTGGAGCTGAAAGGACTGCTGCAAAAGTCCTCCAAAGTGGATTCTACTGGCCTTCCATCTTCAAGGATGCTAGAGAATTTGTGACCTACTGCAATGAATGCCAAAGAACATGGGGTTTGACAAAGAAGAATGAGATGCCTCAGAAGTTCATTTTGGAGGTGGAACTATTTGACTTATGGGGATAGACTTTATGGGCCCCTTCCCTCCATCCTACACATTCAAATACATCTTAGTGGCAGTAGAGTATGTTTCAAAACGGGTGGAGGCAATAGCCACCACTATATGTGATGCTAATATAGTCTTGTAATTTCTAAGAAAGAACATCTTCACTAGGTTTGGAGTACCAAAGGAACTTATAAGTGATGGTGGAATCCATTTCTACAATAAACATTTGAACTCTCACCTCCACAAATATGGACTGACCCACAAAGTGGCTACACCCTACCACCCACAGACAAATGGACAAGCTGAGCTCACAAACAGAGAGCTAAAGAGAATTTTGGAGAAAACTGTACGGACAACAAAAAAGGATTGGGAAGGAAGTTGGATGATGCAATTTCGGTATATAGGACGGCATTTAAAACCCCTATAGGGAGATCTCCATTCCATCTTGTATATGGTAAAGCATGCCATCTTCCTGTAGAACTTGAACATAGGGCTTTCTGGGCCACAAAACTCTTGAATCTGGATGCTCAAGCAGCAAGAGAGAAGAGACCGTTACAACTCAATGAGTTAGAATAGTTCAGACTTGAAGCATATGATAATGCCAGAATATACAAGGAAAGAGCAAAGAGGTGGCATGACAAGAAGATTTCTCCAAGGACATTTGAACTAGGCCAAAAGGTGTTGCTTTTCAACTCTAGATTGAAGATTTTCCCTGGGAAGCTTAGATCCAAATGGACTGGTCCATACACCATCACAAGAGTATCTTCTCATGGTTATTTGGAATTACTTGATGAAGCCTCAAAAGAGACCTTCACGGTCAATGGGCATAAGGTGAAACTCTACCTTGGTGGTCCTTGGAGCAAGGAAGAAAGTGTGCACTTGTTAACATAAGCAAGGAAATTGCAACGTCAAGCTAAGAACAATAAACAAGCGCTTCATGGGAGGCAACCCATGCATAGGATTTCTCTTTTAAATTCATGCTTTAGTGATTATAAATAAGAGGTTGCATCAGGTGCATTTAAGGGAATGAAGAATAATTTAACATGGAGTGTATGAAAGGCACTAAGTTTGGTGTGGCCAACCTTAAAACATGTACATAAAGTTTTGCAACACTTAGTCACAAACTAAGTTTGGTGTCAACACAGTTACACACTTACTGAATTATAGTTGCATTGGTACTCATACCCTTTAGGCATATGAAAGCAACCGAGAGATTACATTCTTTTTTCTCTTTTGCATTATAGTTCATTTAAGCTGTGACATAATTCAATACATTTTAGTCATCAACATTGAAAAGATATCTGAAGCCCTTGTCTTTTGCTTATATTTTTGCTATAGGAAAAGTAAAAGAAGGAAGTGATGGGGAATCTCAGACACTCACAAGAAAGGGAAAGTCACATGTGCCTTGGGTTTTGTGCATTGGGAAGAACACCTTAACATGCATTAGCCAGGGGATTCATGCTCCCCATGCCTTGACTGAGCCATCAAGACCAACCCCCATCATAAATGTTGGTTCAACCACCCACAACAACCATCAATCCTCACCTTACCCTCACTCCTATATATAAGCCAATAACTATCACCACACCTCATCAACTCACATCATCCGAAGTTCACAAAGCTAAACTCAACCCTCTCATTACCTTTGCTTCACAAATTTCAGTCTTGGTCCTAAGAGTTGCTAAGCAAAGCTCATGATCCTTTCCTAGTCACACACCTTTAGTTCATGATTCATCATTTCCCTTAGCCTACTCGAGCATTTCCTCTTTCTTCACCTCTCTTCACAACCACTCCCAAGCTCCTATATCTCATTTTGTAAACCTGCCCTTCTAAACCTCATTCATAAACATTCCCTGTATGCTTGAGGACAAGTATTCTTCTAAGTTTGGTGTTGGAAGATTCGACCCTTAAATTTGAAATTCAATGGCCTCATCATCAAGAGCTAGGAAGGGAAAGGACAAGCAACCGGTAAAAGAGAAAGCCACATTTGATCAAAGAATGTTCAAGTCCAAACACAATGAATGCACCTTCTTTGGTTGGATGATAAGTAAGGATATTGTCCCGGAGGTACCTTTCAAGCTAAGAAAGGAAGAGTACTGATGAGCGGATATTTTATACGCTTTTTGGGGGTAATTTCATGTAGATTTTAGTATGTTTTAGTTAGTTTTTAGTAGATTTTTATTAGTTTTTAGGCAAAAATCATATTTCTAGAATTTACTATGAGTTTGTGTGTTTTTCTGTGATTTCAGGTATTTTCTGGCTGAAATTGAGTGAGCTGAGCAAAAATCTAATTTAGGCTAAAAAAGGACTGCTGATGCTGTTAAATTCTGACCTCCCTGCACTCAGAATGGATTTTTTGGAGCTACAGGAGTCCAATTGGCGCGCTCTCAATTGGGTTGGACATTACTATTTGAACTGATGTGTAATGCCAGTGACCATGCCATTGGTGCAGTGTTGGGACAAAGGCATGACAAGCTTCTGCATGTCATTTACTATGCCAGTCGTGTTTTAAATGACACACAGAAGAACTACACAACCATAGAAAAAGAGTTATTTGTAGTGGTTTACGCCATTGACAAGTTTAGATCTTATTTAGTAAGATCAAAAGTGATTGTGTACACTGACCATGCTACTCTTACATATCTACTCACAAAGCAAGATTCAAAACCCAGACTCATCAGATGGGTGTTGCTTCTGCAAGAGTTTGATATAGAAATAAGAGACAGAAAAGGGACAGAGAACCAAGTAGCATATCACCTGTTCCGAATAGAACCAATAGAAGGGGCGTCCCTCCCTCTTACTGAGATCTCTGAAAACTTTCCGGATGAGTAACTCTTTGCCATCCAGGAAGTGCCATAGTTTGCAGACATTGCAAACTACAAGGCAGTAAGATTCATACCCAAAGAGTACAATAGGTAGCAAACAAAGAAATTGATCATGAATGCAAAGTACTATCTTTGGGATGAACCATATCTCTTCAAGAGATGTGCAGACGGAGTAATCCGTAGATGTGTGCCTAAAAAAGAAGCACAGAAGATCCTCTGGCACTGCCATGGATCACAGTATGGAGGACATTTTGGAAGTGAGCGAACAGCCACAAGAGTCCTCCAATGTGGCTTCTACTGGCCTAATCTCTATAAAGACTCCCGAGTGTTTGTACTTAATTGTGACAGTTGCCAAAGATCTGGCAATCTGCCTCACAGTTATGCCATGCCACAACAAGGGATCTTGGAGATTGAGTTGTTTGATATATGGGGTATTGACTTCATGGGACCATTCCCACTATTATACTCAAACACTTATATTCTAGTGGCAGTGGATTACGTATCCAAATGGGTAGAAGCTATAGCAACACCCACTAATGATATTAAAACAGTGCTGAAATTCCTCTAGAAACACTTCTTCAGCAGATTTGGTATCCCTAGAGTACTAATCAGTGATGGGGGCACTCACTTCTGCAATAAACAGCTTTACTCTACTTTGGTTCGATATGGAGTTAGCCACAGGGTGGCCACTCCATATCATCCACAGACAAATGGGCAAGATGAACTCTCTAATAGAGAACTTAAAAGAATCCTGGAACGGACTGTGATTAACCGTAGAAGGGATTGGACAAGAAGCTTGGATGATGCTCTGTGGGCATACAGAACAGCATTTAACACTCCTATAGGGACCTCTCCATACCAACTTGTGTATGGAAAAGCCTGTCACTTGCCAGTGGAACTGGAACATAAGGCCTACTAGGCAACTAGATTCCTGAACCTTGATGCCAAGTTCGCTGGAGAAAAATGATTGCTCCAGTTAAATGAGCTAGAGGAATTCAGACTCAATGCTTTCGAAAATGCAAAAATTTACAAAGAGAAAGCAAAAAGATGGCATGATAAGAAATTGTCATCCAGAGTCTTTGAGCCAGGGCAGAAATTTCTGCTATTTAATTCTAAGCTCAGATTATTCCCCGTGAAATTGAAATCCCGGTGGTGAGGTCCATATGTGATTACAAGTGTGTCACTATATGGATACGTGGAGCTTCAGGATAATGATTCTAACAAAAAGTTCATTGTTAATGGACAGAGAGTTAAACATTATCTTGAAAGCAATTTTGAGCAAGACTGCTCAAAACTGAGACTTGATTAAAGCTCAGTAATAGTCCAGCTAAAGACAATAAAGAAGTGCTTGCTGGGAGGCAACCCAGCCATTTACAAATCTTATTTGTTAATTAATTGATTTTTACAGGTTTATGTCAATTATCTTCAAGGTAAAATAGCAATTGCTTGAGTTCACAGAGTTACAGAAGGATTCAGAGGATAAAACAGCAAAATGAAGCTCACTGGTGCGAAAAAGCCAGTAAGAGCTATTTTGGGCGTTGAACGCCCAAAAGAAGCATCTACTGGGCGTTCAACGCCAAAAAGAAGCATCTTCTGGGCATTGAACGCCAGAAAGAAGCACCTTCTGGGCGTTTGACACCAGATTTACAGCGTCTTGGGCGTTTAGAAAAATGCCCAGTGACAAAGGAGTTTCTGGCGTTCAACGCCAGCTAGAAGCAACAGTTGGGCATTGAACGCCCAGGAGAAGCTACAGATGGGCGTTAAATGCCCAAAACATGCAGCGTTTGGGCATTTAACGCCAGGATTGTGGAGAGGAGGTAAATTCGTTTTCACTTCAAATTTTTTTCTATTTTTCATGTTTCAATTCATGATTTCTTGCATAAACATATTACAAACTCTCATCTTTCAACTTCAATTCCAACAATTTTTAATCCTAAACATGTTTCTTAATTTTTCTTCAATATCTTTTCAAATATTATTCAAACTCATCATATTATCTTTTTGAATTCAAAGTTATCTTTTTCAAAATCTCATCATATCTTTTGAATTTTCGAAATTGCCTCTCCTTCTATTCCTCTCCTTTCCTTTCTTTTTCTTGAGGACAAGCAAACCTCTAAGTTTGGTGTATTTTTCCGTGATCACTGAGCTAAAACTCATCAAGATCATGGCACTTAAGGGAAAACAAACTACTTCAAGAGGCAAGAAAGAGAATATTCCAAAACCACTTTGGAATTAAGAGAAGTTCTTAACCAAAGAACATGCAGACCATTACCACAAAATAATGGGTCTGAGATCAGTAATCCCGAAAGTTAAATTCGATCTGTAAAAAGATTAATATCTGGAGATACAAGAGCTGAAGCGCCAGAAGCTGTCGCTTGAAGGACCAAATACCCCACAAGTTGAAGGAGCACCCATCATCTCCAAAACCAAAGGTTGTTGAGTCCTAATCTTAAACTTAACTCTGTGATAATTTTTCTTATTAGGAATTTACCTTAGAAGTTATATATGAGTAGTAGTAATTAGTATCTCTATCTTGATTTTATTTCCAATTAAACTATAATTTATTTTTCTCATCATCATCAAACATGAATAAAATAGTAGACTTTTAGAATAAAGAGTCAATATTTTTCGAGCTTTTAATAAGAAAAATTCTAATTATTTAGATGTGGTGGCAATACTTTTTTTCTTCTAAATGAATGCCTGAACAGTGCATATTTTTTATATTGAATTTTATGAATGTTAAAATTGTTGGCTCTTGAAAGAATGATGAACAAGAGAAATATTATTGTTGATCTAAAAAATCATGAAAGTGATTCTTGAAGCAAGAAAAAGCAGTGAAAAAAAAAACTAAAAAAAACTAAAAAAAAGAGAGAAGCAAAATAGGTAGAAAAATCCAATAGCCCTTTAAACCAAAAGACAAGGGTGAAAAAGATCCAAGGCTTTGAGCATCAATGGATAAGAGGGCCCAAGAAAATAAATCCAGGCCTAAGCGGCTAAATCAACCTGTCCCTAACCATGCGCTTGTAGCATGCAGGTCCAAGTGAAAGGCTTGAGACTGATTGGTTAAAGTCGTGATCCAAAGCAAAAGAGTGTGCTTAAGAACTCTGGACACCTCTAATTGGGGACTCTAGCAAAGCTAAGTCACAATCTAAAAAGGTTCACCCAGTTATGTGTCTGTGGCATTTATGTATCCGGTGGTAATACTAGAAAACAAAGTGCTTAGGGCCACGGCCAAGACTCATAAAGTAGTTGTGTTCAAGAATCAACATACTAAACTAGGAGAATCAATAATACTATCTGAATTATAAGTTCCTAGGGATGCCAATCATTCTGAATTTCAAAGGATAAAATGAGATGCCAAAACTATTCAGAAGCAAAAAGCTACTAGCCCCGCTCATCTAATTAGAATCTGAGCTTCACTTAAAACTCTGAGATATTATCGCTTCTTAATTTCTTTTTATCCTATTGTATTTATCTTGTTGCTTGGGGACAAGCAACAGTTTAAGTTTGGTGTTGTGATGAGCGGATATTTTATACGCTTTTTGGGGGTAATTTCTTGTAGATTTTAGTATGTTTGTTAGTTTTTAGTAGATTTTTATTAGTTTTTAGGCAAAAATTATATTTCTAGACTTTACTATGAGTTTATGTGTTTTTCTGTGATTTCAGGTATTTTCTGGCTGAAATTGAGTGAGCTGAGCAAAAATCTGATTTAGGCTAAAAAAGGACTGCTGATGCTGTTGGATTCTGACCTCCCTGCACTCGAAATAAAATTTTTGGAGCTACAGGAGTCTAACTGGCACGCTCTCAATTGGGTTGGAAAGTAGATATCCAGGGCTTTCCAACAATATATAATAGTCCATACTTTGCGCGAAGATAGATGATGTAAACTGGCGTTCAACGTCAGTTCTATGTTGCAGTCTGGCGTTCAGCGCCAGAAATAGGTTACAAGTTGGAGTTCAACGCCAGAAATATATTACAACCTGGTGTTCGACTCCAGAAACAGCCCAGGTGATGTGTGGAAAGCGATCCAAAACAAAACTCACCGGCAAGTGTACCGGGTCGCATCAAGTAATAATAACTCACATGAGTGAGGTCGATCCCATAGGGATTGAAGGATTGAGCAATTTTAGTTTAGTGGTTGATTTAGTCAAGCGAATTAAGTTTTGGTTGAGTGGGTTGTATTTAACAGAAGATAAATTGCTTGGAATGTAAAGGGAGAGGGGAGAATTGCAGTAAATTAAAGAACAGGAAAATAAACTTGCTGAATCTTAAAGAACAAGAAAGTAAATGACTGAAACTTAAAGTGCAAGAAATGTAAATTGCTTGAATATAAAAGGGGAATTAAGGATTGGGAATTCAGAATTCCAGCAAGAGAAAGTAAATTGCAGCAATTAATAAAGTAGAAGATGAATTGGAATAAACTAAAATTCAAACAGAAACGGAAATTAATTCTGCAGCAAAGGTTCACAGAATAACCAAAAGTAAATTGGGATCTCAGGACTCCAGAGACTAGGTAGCAGAGCCTAGATCTCAATTACCTTCCTAGATCCAAGCTCTCAAAAGCAATTAACAAGAAATTGAAGAAGAAGCAGTAAAGGGAATGTAAATGAGTTCAATTATGCAGAAGAGAAATTAAAGAGCTCTTGAGTGGAGATTGAGACAGAATTTTCTCAATTCTTAACACCCAAAACTTAAAACAAGGAAATTAAAAAGGCCTAAGCAAGAACGAGGAAGAAGAGAGATCAATTCTCCTTCTTAATTCTCTGAAATCTCAGTGAAGTCACCAAGAGAAGTTCCAAAGTGCCAAAGTAAAATTCAAAGCTCAAAGAAAGTGCAAAATTCAAAAGTCAAGTAAAAGGTCCTAATTACATCAAACTAGCTCCTATTTATACACTTTCTATTCTTGGATTTTGGGATTTGAATGGGCTTTTGATTTGGTGAAGAAATGAATTGAATTGGATTTTTAATTCAATTTTTGGCCCAAAATAATAGCTCCCAGGAGGCTGCCCTGCCCTTGTGGAGGGCAGGGCAGAAAATTGATGTGTGGTGCAGCTTGGTGCGGGCTGGTGCGGTCTTGGTGCGCAGAACGCTGCCCTGCCCTCGCGGAGGGCAGGGCAGGAAAAATTGGTGCGCCAGAGATGTGTCACGGTGCGTGCTGATGCTGCCAGAATCATGGCATGGTGCGCCAGAATGGTGCCTTGGTGCACAGGATGCTGCCCTGCCCTCGCGGAGGGCAGGGCAGAAAAAGTTGGTGCGCCAGAATTGTGATTTGGTGCGCGCTGGTGCTGCCATATTCATTCCTTGGTGCGCCAGACTCGTTTCTTGGTGCGCCAGAGTTGTGCACCAACAAAATACTGCCCTGCCCTCGCGGAGGGCAGGGCAGTGTTTCCAAACTGAAGTCCCGCGTTCGAATCCTGGCAGAAACACACGCTCATTCAATTTCCTTGGCTTTCTTGGCACCAAAGTGAGGCTTAATTCCTTGCTTCCTTATGGTCCCGTGTTCAACTCTTGTGGCAAGCATTTGGAGACATTTTCCTTTGATTTTCTCCCCTTGTGAGCCCGATACTGCCCTTGTGGAGGGCAGGGCAACATTTTCTTCTTCTTGATTCCAAGGCACAAATTTGTGCTCTGCCCTTGTAGTGGGCAGGGCAGAGTTGCCTTCTTTGCCTTGTTCCTTTATGTTGCCCTCCTAGAGGGCAGTGTGCCCTTGTGGAGGGCAATGCTTGCCTCCCCCATTGCATGCGGCACACTTTTACCTTCCTTTGACCACGTTTTCTTCTCCTTTAGTCACGCTTTCTTAGGCCACGCTTTTCCCTTTTATTCTTTTCTTCACCTATATTAAACCAAAACAACCACTCCAAGTATCACTAAATTCATAAGGCTTATAAATCAATTAAAATTCAATTAAAATTAGCTTAAACCTCATGAGTTAACATCAATTTCATGGTGATTGTTTGATTTAAAGAAGTTATGCATTTTCACTCCAAAATACTTACTTAGGATGCAAGAAAGTGCATAAAGACTAACAAAACAAATGAAATTAGCTTGAAAAATGGGTATATGATGACTTGTCATCAAC
>NC_029774.3:57458728-57461804 GCF_000817695.3 Arachis duranensis | reverse complement strand
TACTTATGCAACATTGGATATTTCACTTTTCAATTCAAACAAATCTCTTTTATTTAAGCATATGGGAAACAAAACAAATTTTAGCTAAGTGATGGATAACAAGCATTATGCAGATTTAGCATTTTTAACAAACAATTTCACTTGCAACTAGATAAACACTTTAGCAAGACATACAATGGTTTCCAGATTCAAAACATTTCACAGCAGCAAGGATTACGTTTAGATACAACCTTCGAAGTTGCAGCCCTTTGATTCTTCCTTCTGTTGTGTTCTCTTTGAGTTAAGATGCATAATGTCTTCAATTGTTGACTCATGTCCTGCATAATTCTCAAAGTTGCTTGCTTCTCAAGCCCTTAATTATATGGTTGGTATGCATAAATGGAGTGTGGCTCTTGGAATTGTTTTGGTGTGTGAACACCAAACTTAATTGTTTGCCACTGTCTCAGATGCAACAAGTTACCCATATTTGAAACCCTGTGTCTTTGCTAAAGGTTAATGAAAATAAAACTAGAAAACAATTAAATAGTTGAATAATGTGTTTGGTTGCTTGGAGCTAGCATCATGTAGAAGATGAGAATGTGTTTTTAAATGACATTTTTGGTGGAACACCAAACTTAGAATCTTTCATTCTCCCTTAAACTGTTTTGGTGTGCAACACCAAACTTAGCTCCTTGCAATCCATACCATTTATTCAACAATTTTTATTGAAAAAGCTATGAAAAGAAAACTACCTCAGGTTGGGTTGCCTCCCAACAAGCGCTCTTTTATTGTCACTAGCTTGACATTGAACTCCCTTTAGGGTGGTTGATGTTGGTGATGTCTCAACTTGTCACCTCTCACTGTCAGCTTTCTCTGTGTGCCTTGATGCTCAATTTCCATATGCTCCAGAGAGAGAATTTGGTTGACAGTGTAATAATCTTCTGCTCCCTGCTGTTCGTATATTAATTGCACCTTATCACCTTTAAAGAATCCTTCAGTTGGGATTTTCTTGTTCTTCCACCCTTTGTGAGCCTTTTTCTTGCTCTTCACCCTTTTCTTGCTTTGAGTCGTGAGTTGTACAAGAGTACTTGTTGTCCAGGTTTGAATTCTTTCTTCAAAATCTTCCTGTCATGCCATCTCTTGTTTTTTCCTTGTATATCTTGGTATTTTCATAGGCTTCTAGCCTAAACTCATCTAGCTCATTCAGCTGCAACAACCTTTTCTCCCCTGCTGCTTCAGAATCCAAGTTTAGAAGTTTAGTGGCCCAAAAGGCTTTGTGCTCAAGCTCTACAGGGAGATGACAAGATTTGCCATATAACAGCTAAAATGGGGACTTCCCAATAGGAGTTTTGAAAGCTGTTCTGTACGCCCAAAGTGCATCTTCCAACTTCCTAGCCCAATCCTTTCTTGTGCTACCGACTGTTTTTTCTAGGATCTTCTTTAGTTCCCTGTTTGCTAATTCCGCCTGGCCATTAGTTTGAGGGTGATATGGTGTGGCTACCTTATGAATAACTCCATATTTGTGGAGAAGTTTCTCCATTTGTCTGTTACAAAAATGACCACCACCATCACTGATGAGACCCTTGGGTACTCCATATCTAATAAAGATGTGCTTCTTTAGGAATTGAAGGACAATTTGTGCATCACAGGTAGTTGTGGCTATGGCTTCCACCCATTTTGAAACATACTCCACTGCTACTAAAATATATCTGAACAAATAAGAAAGGGGAAAGGGTCCCATGAAATCAATGCCCCATAGATCAAACAATTCTACTTCCAAAATGAAGTTCTGTGGCATCTCATTCCTTCTTGTTAGTCCTCCTGCTCTCTGGCATTCATTACATTGGTGGACAAACTCCCTGGCATCTTTGAAGATGGTTGGCCAATAGAAACCACTTTGTAATATCTTTGCTGCTGTTCTTTCTGGACCAAAGTGTCCACCATACGCTGAGCCATGGCAATGCCATAATATATCTTTTGTTTCACTTTCAGGAATACATCTCCTGATTATTCCATCAGAGCACCTTCTGAACAGATAGGGTTCATCCCACAAGAACTTCTTTGCTTTATTGATTAGTTTCTTCACTTGTTGCTTAGTGAATTCTTGAGGTATCTTCTTCCCTACTTTGTAGTTTGCTATATCAGCGAACCATGGTGTTTGTTGGATCAGCATAAGATGTTCATCTGGGAAGCTTTCATTCACAGGTAATGAGGCTTTTTGAATTGTTTCTGGTGGCAGCCTTGACAAATGATCAGCAACTAGATTTTTAGTGCCTTTCCTGTCCCTTACCTCAATGTCAAATTCTTGTAGGAGTAGAATCCACCTGATAAGTCTTGGTTTAGCATCCTGCTTTGACATCAAATACTTGAGAGCAGCATGATCAGTATAAACCATAATTTTAGATCCTATCAAGTACGATCTAAACTTATCAAATGCATAGACTACAGCTAACAATTCCTTCTCTGTTGTAGTGTAATTTTTTTGAGCTTCATTCAATACTTTACTTGCGTAATATATGACAGGATGCAAGTTTCCCTTCTTCTGTCCAAGTACAGCACCAATTGCAATATCACTTGCATCACACATGAGTTCAAACGGTAAGTTCCAATCCGGGGGTGTGATAATTGGTGCTGTTGTGAGTTTATGCTTTAAAGATTCAAAAGCATGCTGGCAATTTTTATCAAAAACAAAAGGTTGATCAATCATCAAAAGGTTACTCAAAGGTTTGGCTATTTTAGAAAAATCCTTGATAAACCTTCTATAAAATCCTGCATGCCCCAAGAAACTTCTAACAGATTTCACATTAGTTGGTGGAGGGAGTTTTTCTATTATTTCAACTTTTGCCTTGTCAACCTCTATTCCTCTTCTTGAAACTTTATGACCAAGAACAATCCCCTCAGGCACCATGAAATGGCACTTCTCCCAGTTCAAAACCAAATTAGTTTCTTGGCACCGTTTCAAGACAAGAGTTAGATGGTTTAAGCAAGTATTGAAATTATCACCAAAAACAGAGAAGTCATCCATGAAAACCTCTAAAAATTTTTCAACCATATCTGAGAAAATGGAAAGCATACACCTTTGAAAAGTGGCTGGGGC
>NC_029774.3:57453949-57456566 GCF_000817695.3 Arachis duranensis | reverse complement strand
AGAGCATATGCAATCGCTTTCACTGAGAGGATGGGAGGTAGCCACTGACAACGGTGAAACCCTTGCTTAAGCTTGCCATGGAAGGGAGTAAGAAGGATTGGATGAAGACAGTAGGAAAGCAGAGAGACGGAAGGGAAGGCATCTTCATGCGCTTATCTGAAGTTCCTACCAATGAATTACATAAGTATCTCTATCTTTACCTTTGTGTTATTTTCGTTCATCACCATATACATTTGAGTTTGCCTGACTAAGATTTACAAGATGACCATAGCTTGCTTCAATACTAACAATCTCCGTGGGATCGACCCTTACTCACGTAAGGTTTATTACTTGGACGACCCAGTGCACTTGCTGGTTAGTTGTGCGAAGTTGTGAAATGCCATGGTACTGAGCTACCAAGTTTTTGGGGTTCATGACCAGGGATTATGAGAGTTGTGAAAAAGTATTGTTCACAATTTCGCGCACCAAGTTGTTGGCGCCGTTGCCGGGGATTGTTCAAGTTTTGAGCAAGCTTTTGGTAACATCAGTGCCAAGATCCGGCAACAACACCAAGAATTGGCGTTATTGCCCGGGATTGTTCTAGTTTGGACAACTGACGGTTCATCTTGTTGCTTAGATTAGGTATTTATTTATTTATTTATTTATTTTTTTGAAATTCTTGAAGATGAGTTCTAGAGTTTCATGATGATTTGTTGAAATCTGGCTGGCTGAGAAGCCATGTCTAATCTCATTGGACCGAGGTTTCAACTTATCACCACAAGAGCTTGTTGATTTTTATCAATCTTGCTTTTGGAGCAGTGATCTGCTAAGGCTTGGCTGGCCATTGGCCATGTCTAGTGTTTTGGACCGAAGCTTTCTTTGAAAGCTTGGCTGGCTGTGAAGCCATGTCTAATTCCTGGACCGGAGTCTTAGACTAGCATTGCACTGATTCCTGGAATTCTCATTAAGAATTTTGATATCTTTTTTCCACTTAACTTTCGAAAAACACAAAAAAAATTTCAAAAAAAAAATCATAAAATCCAAAAATATTTCTTGTTTGAGTCTAGTGTCTCATCATAAGTTTAGTGTCAATTGCATGCATTCATATGTCTTAGTGATATTCAAGATGTTCTTGATGATTTACTTGCTCTGATCTTTGAATTCTATTGACTTGAGTGTTTTGTGTGTCTCATATACATTTTCATTTTGTTAGTGTCAGTAGTATACAAACTGCTAAGTTTGATGTCTTGCATGCATTGTTATTTGATTCTTGTTGCATTTTGGTTTGTCCTTATTATTAAAAATCCAAAAATATTTTTAATTTGTGTCTTTTCAAGTCAATAATACAGAGAATTGAAGATTCAGAACATACAGCAGAGGAATTGCACAGAAAAAGCTGGGCGTTCAAAACGCCCAGTGAAGAAGGACAGACTGGCGTTTAAATGCCAGCCAGGGTACCTGGTTGGGCGTTTAACGCCCAAAAAGGTAGTGCATTGGGCGTTAAACGCCAGAATATGCACCATTCTGGGCGTTTAACGCCAGGATGGCTAGAAGGGAAGATTTTGTTTTCAAATCAATTTTTTTTTTCAAGTTTTCAAAATCTTTTCAAAATCAAATCTTTTTCAAATCAATTTTTCAATCAAAATCTTTTTCAAAATTAATTTCTTTCCATTTTTAAAGATATTTGCTACCAATTAATGATCTGATTCAACATTTCAAGTATGTTGCCTTTTCTGTTGAGAAAGGTTTAATGTCTGAATCATATCTTTTCTTGTTAGTCAAGTTTTTAATTTTCAAAATTCAAATCTTTTTAAAATGTTTTTCAAATCATATCTTCTCAATCACATTTTTTTTTAAATCAATCATATCTTCTTAACCACATCTTTTTCAAAATAGTTTTCAATCAAATCTTTTTTGATTTCTAATTTCAAAAATCTTTTTCAAAAATCACTTGATTTCTTTTCCATTTTCATTTTCGAAAATTAAGTAATGCTTTTCAAAAATGTTTTCAAAATCTTTGACTTAATTTTCGAAAATCACCTCCCTTCTTCTCACATCCTTCTATTTATGGGCTAACATTATCCCTTAATGCAGAATTCGAACTCCATCTTCTCTGATAAGTTCGAATTTGCTACTCCTGTCTTCTACTCCTCTTTTCCTCTGACACTCAAAGGAATCTCTATACTTTGACATAGAGGATTCCACACTTTCTTGTTCTCTTCTCTTTCTTATGAGCAGGAGCAAAGACAAAGGCATTCTTGTTGAGGCTGATCCTGAACCTGAAAGGACCTTGAAGAGAAAGCTAAGAGAAGCCAAAACACAACTCTCTTTAGAGCACCTGACCGAATTCTTCAAGGAAGAAGAACACATGGCAGCCGAAAACAACAACAATGCCAATAATGCAAGGAAGGTGCTGGGTGACTTTACTGCACCTACTCCCGACTTCTATGGGAGAAGCATCTCTATCCCTGCCATTGGAGCAAACAACTTTGAGCTTAAGCCTCAATTAGTTTCTCTAATGCAACAGAATTGCAAGTTCCATGGACTTCCATTGGAAGATCCTCATCAGTTTTTAGCTGAATTCTTGCAAATCTGTGACACAGTCAAGACAAATGGGGTTGACCCTGAGGTCTACAGA
>NC_029774.3:57445502-57446557 GCF_000817695.3 Arachis duranensis | reverse complement strand
CATTATCTTGTTCTGAGCTAGAATTGAATCCACTCCTTCCAACTCCATTACTCCTCTTCTTTGTGATGGTTGGCGTTGTCTTTGATGAGCAAAGAAATATTGGTTATTGGCCACCATATCAATGAGGTTTTGAGCTTCCTCTATGGTTTTCATGAGTTGCAAAGAGCCTCCAGCTGAATGATCAAGTGCTTCTTGAGCTTTAAGAGTGAGTCCCTCATAGAAGTTCTGCAACTTGTCCCACTCAGTGAACATCTCTGGTGGACATTTCCTCAATAGTGCCTTATATCTCTCCCATGCTTCATATAGATTTTCAGCCTCCATTTGAGTGAATGTCTGCACCTCAGTCTTCAGTCTTAGGATTCTTTGAGGGGGATAAAATTTGGCAAGAAACTTGCTTACCAAGTCATCCCAAGTGTTGATGCTTTCTTTTGGAAAAGTCTCTAGCCATTGAGTAGCTTTATCTCTGAGAGTCTCTAGCCATTGAGTGGCTTTATCTCTGAGAGAAAATGGAAAGAGCAACAACTTGTAGCTATCAGGAGGTACACCATTGGTTTTCACCGTGTCACAGATTCTCAAGAAGGTAGATAAATGTTGATTTGGGTCCTCCAAAGGCCCTCCTCCAAAAGAACAGTTGTTTTGAACCAAAGTGATGAGTTGTGGCTTTAGTTCAAAATTGTTTGCATTGACATTATGAGGAAGAATGCTACTTCCATAGTGTCTAGCATTTGCAAATGTATATAAAGCCAAGACTCTTCGTTGTTGTTGGTTATTGTTGGCTCCTTCTCCTGGTTGATTGAGATCTCCTTCCATTTCTTGGAATTCCTCCTCAGATTCTTCCTCTCCAATAAAGTTCTTTCCTCTTTCAGCTCTTTTTATTCTCCGAAGAGTTCTTTGGTCAATTTCAGAGAGGACAGGGGAAGATCTTCCTGTACCTGACATACAAACACACAACAATAAACACACAGATCCAGAAAACCAATGAAACTTCAATCTATAGCTAGAATGAAGTTTTAGTTAGTTTAAGCAAAAATTCAAACAGTTAGTATGTTAGTCAA
>NC_029774.3:57444548-57445005 GCF_000817695.3 Arachis duranensis | reverse complement strand
AATTGAAGAAGAAGCAGTAAAGGGAATGTAAATGGGTTCAATTATGCAGAAGAGAAATTAAAGAGCTCTTGAGTGGAGATTGAGACAGAATTTCCTCAATTCTTAACACCCAAAACTCAAAACAAGGAAATTAAAAAGGCCTAAGCAAGAACGAGGAAGAAGAGAGATCAATTCTCCTTCTTAATTCTCTGAAATCTCAGTGAAGTCACCAAGAGAAGTTCCAAAGTGCCAAAGTAAAATTCAAAGCTCAAAGAAAGTGCAAAATTCAAAAGTCAAGTAAAAGGTCCTAATTACATCAAACTAGTTCCTATTTATACACTTTCTATTCTTGGATTTTGGGATTTGGATGGGCTTTTGATTTGGTGAAGAAATGAATTGAATTGGATTTTTAATTTAATTTTTGGCCCAAAATAATAGCTCCCAGGAGGCTGCCCTGCCCTTGTGGAGGGCAGGGCAG
>NC_029774.3:57419379-57444458 GCF_000817695.3 Arachis duranensis | reverse complement strand
ATGCTGCCCTGCCCTCGCGGAGGGCAGGGCAGAAAAAATTGGTGTGCCAGAAATGTGCCACGGTGCGTGCTGATGCTGCCAGAATCATGCCATGGTGCGCCAGAATGGTGCCTTGGTGCACAGGATGCTGCCCTGTCCTCGCGGAGGACAGGGCAGAAAAAGTTGGTGCGCCAGAATTGTGATTTGGTGCACGCTGGTGCTGCCAGATTCATTCCTTGGTGCGCCAGACTCGTTTCTTGGTGCGCCAGAGTTGTGCACCAACAAAATGCTGCCCTGCCCTCGCGGAGGGTAGGGCAGTGTTTCCAAACTGAAGTCCCGCATTGCTTCCTCATGGTCCCGTGTTCAATTCTTGTGGCAAGCATTTGGAGACATTTTCCTTTGATTTTCTCCCCTTGTGAGCCCGATACTGCCCTTGTGGAGGGCAGGGCAACATTTTCTTCTTCTTGATTCCAAGGCATAAATTTGTGCTCTGCCTTTGTATTGGGCAGGGCAGAGTTGCCTTCTTTGCCTTGTTCCCTTATGTTGCCCTCCTAGAGGGCAGTGTGCCCTTGTGGAGGGCAATGCTTGCCTCCCCCATTGCATGCGGCACACTTTTACTTCCTTTGACCACGCTTCCTTCTCCTTGGGTCACGCTTTCTTAGGCCACGTTTTTCTCTTTTATTCTTTTCTTCACCTAAAATAAACCAAAACAACCACTCCAAGTATCACTAAATTCATAAGGCTTATAAATCAATTAAAATTCAATTAAAATTAGCTTAAACCTCATGAGTTAAAATCAATTTCATGGTGATTGTTTGATTTAAAGAAGTTATGCATTTTCACTCCAAATCACTTACTTATGATACAAGAAAGTGTATAAAGACTAATAAAACAAGTGAAATTAGCTTGAAAAATGGGTATATGATGACTTGTCATCACCAGGCACGTGAGAAGCTTAAGTCTCAGCCCCAACACACACCAAGTGGGCCCCAGAAGTAAATTTTTGCACTATTCATCTTAGTTTACTCATTTTCTGTAAACCTAGGCTACTAGTTAAGTATTTAAACAACTTTTAGAGACTTATTTTGTATCTCATGACATTTTTAGATCTGAATTTTATACTCTTTGACGGCATGAGTCTCTAAACTCCATTGTTGGGGTTGAGGAGCTCTGCAGCGTCTCGATAAATTAATGCAATTATTTCTGTTTTACATTCAAATATGCTTGTTCCTATCTAAGATGTTCATTCGCGCTTCACTATGAAGAAGATGATGATCCGTGACACTCATCACCTTCCTCAATCCATGAATGTGTTCCTAACAATCACCTTCGTTCTACATTATATTGAATGAGTATCTCTTAGATTCCTTAATCAGAATCTTCGTGGTATAAGCTAGAATTGTTGGCGGCATTCATGAAGATCCGGAAAGTCTAAACCTTGTCTGTGTTATTCCGAGTAGGAATCTGGGATTGGATGACTGTGACGAACTTCAAACTCGCAAGTGTTGGGTGTAGTGACAGACGCAAAAGGATCAATGGATCTTATTCTGACATGATCGAGAACCAACAGATGATTAGCCGTGCTGTGACAGAGCATTTAGACCATTTTCACTGAGAGGATGGGAAGTAGCCATTGACAACGGTGACACCCTACATACAGCTTGCCATAGAAGGAGCCTTGCATTTATGAAAGTGAGGAAGCATTATGTTACAGAAATTCAGATGACAAAGCATCTCCAAAACTCCAACATATTCTCCATTATTGCACAATAAATATTTATTTTATGCCCTTTCACTTTTTACAATTGAACTTAAAAACACTGTTGTTGGTATCCTGACTAAGAATAATAAGATAACCATAGCTTGCTTCAATCCAACAATCTCCGTGGGATTCGACCCTTACTCATGTAAGGTATTACTTGGACGACCCAGTGCACTTGCTGGTTAGTTGTGCGGATTGCAAAAGTGTGATTACAATTTTCATGCACCAAGTACCATGAGATACAAAAAGTGATTAAAAAAAAGGAAATGGGAGCTTCTCTGTGATCAACCTCAAATAGTGAGCATGGTTCTCATTCATGAGTTTTATGCCAATGTCATAAGAAAATATGATGATGAAGAACCATACAAGAGCTTTGTGAGAGGAGTGACGGTCGACTTTAGCCCAAGCACTATCAATAGGGTGCTAAAGACCAAGCCTAAATGGTTTAAACAACCTAGCTATGAGGAAAGGGTTGAAAAAGACACAAGATGTGAGGATGTGCTAAGTGATTTGTGCAAAATAGGCACCGATTGGGTGTTGGATTCACATGGACTCCCACTCAAACTTAGAAGAGGTAATCTCACACCGGAAGCCAAAGAATGGCACGACATAGTGAGGAGATCATTAATCCCCACCTCAAACAACTCTGAGGTGACAGTGAACAGAGCGGTAATGATCCATTGCATAATGAAAGGAGGAGAGATTAATGTGGGAGAAGATATAGCCAAGAACATCATTGATATAGATGAAAAGGTCAAGCAGGATAGTTGGCTAGGACATCCAAGTACTATTTTGCGCCTATGTGAAGAGGCTGGGTTGCCGCTTGAGGAGTTTGAAGATACAGACATAGTGTCCATTAGGAAGCCTATCACTAAGGAAAGATTAGAGTATATTACTACAACCCAATTGGAGAGCCTACCTCTAAGAAGAAGAAGAAGAAGGAGGGATGCAATACAAGAGGAGGAGCAAGAGGAAGAAGAAGAGAAAAATGCTCTAAACATGAACCAACTTCAAAATGCCTTGGAAGGAATCACCCAGCTATACTCACAAATTCAACAGAGCCAGCAAGAACAAGCTCAACAACAAAGGGACCTATGGCAATTGATGGATCAGCAAAGAGGAGTTCAAGCTCAATAGATGAACCAACAAAGAGAGTTTCAAACTTATATGATATAGCAACAAAAGGATCAATATACCAAAATATATGAAACCATCAACAACTCAGCTGCCGAATATGAAAGATCCATGAGTAAGGTGATGCAAGAGCAGGCCCAGCTAAGGGAAGAGCAGGCTCAACAGAGGGAGCTACTCCAGGGGATGAACAATCGACAAAATGCCTTCTACAAGACACAGAGTGAGTACAGAATGTTCAGGGAAGCTAGACATAGAGATAGAGTTGAATATGATATGTGCACTAAAGCAAGACTCAACTACATCTGCGGAACACTCCTAGTGCTTAACCCACAAATCCAAACATTTGGAGAAGCACACAAGGTATTGGAGGAACAAGAAATTTCAAGGATGAAATTCAATGATCAAAGGTTAAGAGACAAGATGATAAGTTCAGGAATGTGGACAGCAGAGGACTCAGCACCAAAATAGTAAGAAGAAGCAAGAAAGAAGAAGAAAGAAGATCCAAAGAATAAAGAAAAACAAAGAGAAACAAGTAAAGGAAAAGGACACAAATCTTAAAGGTGGTGAAGTTCTTTTTATGGCTTTAATAAATAAAGAAGATGTATGTCTAAAACATGATATACCTTCTAAGTTTTTCTCTTTTGTTCTGCATAATATGTATTTCTATATCTGTTGCTTACTCCATGTATCACTCATATGCTTGGAATGTACGCTTCTCCTAAGTTTATTTTCTTTCCTAAATTGAATAAAGGATGTTTTATGAACAAAAACAAAGAGGAATCTAGCTTAGGAGGAATAAGTAGGTCCTATAAAAGTGTCAGTATATATGTTTTCATTGTGAATAGATCATGGATCAAGAAAGTAAAATTGGTTAATATGCTTGCTCACATAAGACTAGTTGGTTAATGGTAATAAGACTCTAGAAATTAGAAGTACAAAGATCCTTGACAATGAAGTAATACAAAAAAATAAGAGCTGAAAAAAAAGTAACAAAGAAAAGAATAAAGATTGAAAGGCTAGGCATCAATGACAGACTTTTGGGTATGTGTATGTGGTGATTGATGTTAGGAGACATACTTGGGCAAGTAAATCCGATGGGTGCTTTATCACCGGGTAACTTGAGTTAACTAACTCGGAATTATCGATTGAAAACTCACCATCAAGAGTAGCCCCAAAACAGAACATTTAGCAACCCAAAAAGGTGTTGGACACCACATTCAAATAGAACTTCAAGTTATATGTCTGTGATTGAATGTGTTAAGGAGAGAGGCTTGAGCTAGTAAATCTTTGAGAGTGTTTCAACACATAACAACTTAAGCCAACTGGTTTGGGATTGTTAATTGAAAGCTTATGCTAAAAAGCCGCCTTAAGACAGGATTTTTAGCTCAATTGAAACAAAGAAGTCTTGAGAAAAAAAGGGAGGAGAAAAGAACAGGTTGAGGATTATATGCTAAGGCAATGAAAAAGAGTCTAACATGGTTAACCAAACTAGTATTGAACCAAGTGTCTTAACTAGAGGATTTAGATGAGCCTTGATTATTTGCATTAAACAAATAACTACACTAATGAGGATGATGACAAACTCCATGAAAGAAGTCTTCTCTGTATGACATTCAATTTTTGCATCTTAAATTCTCCTATCAAGTTCCTTTATCTTTTGCTTGAGGACAAACAACATTATAAGTTTGGTATTATGATGCATGTGCATTTTAGTTAGATTAGCTTGTTAGTATAGTTAGTTTTAGCTTAGTCGTGTTCAATTTCTTTGAAATAAACAAACACTTTGATGAGTTTTACCTCCATGCATTAAAATACCAAGGACTAGGTTAATTTTGGCCAAATTCATGCAAATGATTCAAGGAGCTTATAAATGAGTTAATGTGAATGAATCTCTTGAAATTGATTGCATATAATGGCAAGACTTTGAGGAAGTTTCTTTGGTTAATGATAGGTAACGAAGCAAGAAGTCACTGGAGCAAGAATTGGAGCAAGAAAGCTTGGGAATATAGCAAGCTTGGCAACTTGGGAGAGGGGTGCACGTTGCCAACTCAAGATCTCATATGCGTGTTTGGCAACAACGCCAGGAAGCCCTGGATGGTAAGATTGAAGCCATTTGCACATTGCCAACTCAGGATCTCATATGCGTGTTTGGCAACAATGCCAGGAAGCCCTGGATGGTAAGATTGGAGCCATTTGCACGTTGCCAACTCAAGATTTCATATGCGTGTTTGGCAACAATGTCAGAAAGCCCTGGATGGTAGGAATGAAGCCATTTGCACATTGCCAACTCGAGGTATCATTGGCATGTTTGGCAACAACGCCATGAAGCCATGGATGGTGAGAATAAAGGTTAGCACGTTGCCAACTTGAAAGAGCATAGGCATGTTCATTGGCAACGCTAGCAAGCTTGGAGCTAGGAGGCAAAGGTAGCACGTTGCCAACATAGACTTGCAAGGGCGTGTTTAGCAACAACGCCAGCAAGCCTGGAGCTACGAAGCAAAGGGATAGCACGTTGCCAACCTGAGATTGTATGGGCGTGTCTACCAACAACGCCAGCAATCTAGGCAGCCTTGGAGAGCAACTCATATTGCCAACGTGAGGAGATGAAGGCGTGTCCAGCAACAATGCCTGCGACAAAGGTCTTGGCTCAGGGAAGGAGGCAATCCACGTTGCCAACGTGAGGGAAGGAAGGCGTGTTTGCCAGCAACGCCTGGTAGCTTGGCAGCCTGACCTTGCCCTTTTTAATGATGAATACCTTGAGGTAGAGAGATCCAATTGAGATGATTTCAATTTCACTAGAAGGAAGACATTTAAAGCTTTACAATGATGTATAATGGTCTATAGTAAAGCATAGGATTGAAGCTCAAACCATAGACAATTTTAAGCATAAAAACATTGAATCCAAGAAGAAGGTCACGTTGCTGGGAATAACTTAAGCTGGCAACGCCCCCACTAAGCCCCAGCCCAGGAAACCCACAAGCACGTTGCAAACTTGCAGTTGCATAGGCGTCTTTGCCAGCAACGTGCTCAATGGGCCAGAATTGATGTGAACAAGCTCTCTATTTTCTCTGTTTTCCATAAGGGTCAGCAACTCCACTCATGAGCTAGCTAATCCAACAAGAACAAAGCCCAGTTGCTAACCCAACAAACATGATTGAGGGCCTCTCAAAGAACTTAAGGACTAGTATAAATAGGAGAAAGCTTTATACTTAAGGGGACTTTTGACACATTCTACTTTTACACTACACTTTTACTTTTTACTGCATAATTCGGGAAGCATACCAGGGAGCTATTTTGTTTTATTTGAGACTTCAAATTTTAGTTTTAATAACTCTTCTTCTTCATTCTTCATTCTTATCTACAGCTAGTTTAATTTCCATTTTGCAATTGTTGTTGAAATTGGAGCTATGATTCACTAAACGCCATTTTCATTAGGGGGAGGAGCTCTGTTGATTTAAATGGATTGATAGCTCTTCTTCTCTTTCTCAATTCAAGTGGATTTCTCTAAGAGGGAACTCTTGTTCTTCAAAGGTTCAATCACTATCGAGTGAGGGATTGAATCTATATGAATTGTGTGATGAACTTGAGAAAGGAGTCACATAACTCAGTTTAGAGTTCATCCTATCATAATTTTCTTGATTGATATACTTTGGGTTGGTATGTGAGATGTAACCACCCTTGGTTGAGATCCTGAGAATTGTATGGCATTGAGGATTAGTTCTTGAACTTCATCTCTTCTCATGACCAATTAGATCACGAGAGTGGCAATTGATTGTGTTGAGAGAAATTAAGTCACCAAGAGTTTGGGACTCAATTATTCACAATCCGCCATAGATCTATTCTACATGATTGAGAAAGGATTGAGTAGCATTGATTCATGAGAATTTGCATCTCCAATCCCTAGTGATCTCTACCATCAATGATTACTTGCACTTTATTTCTTTGTTCTTTAAAATTCTGCACTCTACTTTCTTGTAATTTTCTCTTGATGTCATTTAAGTTTCTTGCCATTTAAGTTTCAGTTATTTACTTTCAATAAGTTAATTTGCTTTCCTTACTTTAGTTCTTTTAATTACTTGTCATTAAATTTTCTGCAATTACATTCAAGAATTGAATTCTCATGAAAACAAAACAATGTTTGCCTAACTAAACTACCATTTAACTAATGTTGCTTAATCTACCAATCTCCGTGGGATCGATCTCACTCCGATGAGTTTTACTACTTGATACGATCCGGTATACTTGCCGGTTATATGTGAAATCTAATTTCCACGTATCAATGGGTCACTAGCCTAAGTGTCCAGAAATATTATATATTACATAGAGAAAATCGAAAGCATACCTCGGCCGATTCCCAATATGTACTGAAACCCCAATTGAGCATAAGCTAAGCTTCCAACCATAATCCAAGCCACCAAGAATCTCCAACAAGCATCAACACTCACCAACAAGCTCCAATATTCAAGCTAATACCACACATTTTATATAAATCAAAACCTAATACTCACAATTAATCATTTTACTAGGGTTCTTGAGAATCTTACCTCATCCACTGAGTTTTGGGATAAAGCTCAACATTTCCTCACTAAGGAGCAGCACCTAAACAACCAAAACACAAGGTTTTCTCAAAATCATCACTCATCAAACTCAAATTTCTTAGGGAAGCAGGAAGGAAGGAAAATTTTGAGAAACTTACCACAAAACTTAGATAGAAGTGACGGGCTCGACGAGAGCCTCACGTAGCCGCCGACGACACACGAATCGGAGCACCGTAGCTCGAGATATCGCGGATTGAAGTGAGAAGTGAATAGTGCTTCATCTCTCTTCTCCTTCTTCTCTCAATTTCTGGTGTGTGTTGTGTTTTGGCTGAAGGGTTCATTAAATGAACCTATTTTTATGTTGGGCTTGGGCCCAACTTGGGCCCGATTCAACCCGTTAGCGTTTTTAGTCCGTTTTTTCAAACTTTGGGCCAAACCTAAAAAATTAATGCCCAGTTTTCCATTTCTAATGTTTTTCTAAGGTTTTTAACTGTTTTAAATTTTTCTCGCATAGTATTGGGCGAACTTAAACCGGTTCGACCAGCTCAGCTGCCGGTTTGCAGTTTTTTGTGGTTTTTCGCAGAAAATACATTTTCTGACTCAGAAAAACCTACTCAACCCAAAAATCATATTTAAATCCTCAAATTCTCACTCTAGATTTTCAAAACCTAATTTGGGCAATATTAATTACTTAATTAGACAATTAATTTGTCGCGGTTCTTACATTCTCCCCACCAAATAAGAAATTTTCCCCTCAAAATTTAGTAATTACCTGAGAATAGCTTGGGGTAATCCTTTCGCATCTCAGAATCCAACTCCCAAGTATGCTCTTCTACTCCTGCTCTCTTCCAAGATACTTTGACCAACTGAACTTCTTTTCCCCGCAGTTTCTTCACACTAGTGTCGTCAATTCGCACCGGTGTTACTTGAAAAGTCAAGTTTTCCCTTAGCTCGATCGACTCAGGCTCTAACACATGAGCCGCATCCGACGTGTACTTACGGAGTTGTGACACGTGGAATACATCATGCAAATTAGATAAGTGAGGCGGCAAAGCTACTTGATATGCCACCGGCCCGATTCGCCTCAGAATTTCAAACGGTCCTATATACCTCGGATTCAACTTTTTGGTTTTAATTGCTCTTCCAATCACAGTCGTCGGTGTAACTCTCAGAAAAACATGCTCTCCCACTTCAAATTCCAATGGTTTCCTTTTTTGATCCGCATAACTTTTTTGTCGGCTCTGCGTAGTTAGAATTCTCTCACAAATCTTCTCAATCTTCTCAGTAGTCTCTGCTACCAAATCAGAACCCAAAATGCTTACTTCACCCGATTCAAACCAACAAAGTGGAGATTGGCACTTCCGTCCATATAAGGCCTCATACGGAGCCATCCCAAAGCTTGCATGAAAACTATTATCGTACACAAACTCCATCAATGGCATGTAACGGTCCCAGCTTCCAGGTTGATCCAATACACATGTCCTTAGCATATCTTCCAATGTCTGAATATTCCTTTCCAACTGTCTATCCATTTATGGATGATATGCGGTACTGAGACATAGCTTCGTACCAAACGCCCTTTGGAAAGCTCCCCAAAACCTTGATGTGAATCGGGGATCACGGTCCGACACTATGCTCAATGGCACACCTTGCAACCTTACGATCTCCTTAATGTACAATCTCGCCAACTCTTCCATAGAATAGTTTGCTTGGATAAGCAGAAAATGAGCGGATTTGGTTAAGCGATCCACGATCACCCAAACCGCATCGAATCCTGACCTAGTCCTCAGTAAACCGGTCACAAAGTCTATTGTAATTCCTTCCCACTTCCACTGAGGAATCTCAAGTGGCTGTAGCATTCCTGACAGTTTCTAATGCTCTATCTTCACTTTCTAACACGTTAGCCATTTGGATACCATTGTAGCTACATCACCTTTCATCCCAGGCCACCAGAACATCTTCTTTAAGTCATAATACATCTTCGTGCTTGCTGGGTGAAAGGAAAACCCACTGTTGTGAGCTTCTGACAATAAGTCTTGCCTCAAACTTCCAACATCCGGTATAAAAATCCTTCCTTTATACCTCCACAACCCTTCCTCATCCTTAGCAAACTCTTTTTGCCTCTTCTTGCCAACTGGTTGAAATAGTTGCTGAAGTTTTTGCTTGTCTTGTTGAGTCGTCTGTATTTCTAATTTAAACGTACTCGAAATCTGCAACTGATTCAAACAAGCTCTTCCGGCAACTTCTCCAATATCCAACTTAAGCTCTACAAACTTATCCACCAATTCCTCTTCTTTGATCCACATCCAAGAAATTGTCAAAGATTTCCAGCTCAATGCTTCTGCCACAAAATTTGACTTTCCAGGATGATAACTCAATTTAAAATCATAATCCTTTAGCAACTCCATCTACCTCCTCTGACGCTTATTGAGCTTTTTCTGATCAAGGATGTACTTGAGACTCTTGTGATAAGAAAAGATGTTAAACCTCACTCTATACAAATGGTGTCTCCAGATCTTCAATGCAAACACAATCGCTGCTAATTCCAAGTCATGAGTTGGGTAGTTCACCTCATGCGGTCTCAGCTGACGCGATGCATAAGCCACCACATTCTGGTGTTGCATCAACATGCAACCTAAACCATTCAATGACGCATCACAATACACTTCAAATGGTTCATGCGGTTCTGGGAAAATCAAAACAGGCGTTGAAGTTAACTTCTATTTTAAAGTTTGAAAACTTTCTTCACACTCCGACGTCCATACGAACGATACCTCCTTCCTTGTTAACTTAGTCATCGGTAGTGCAATCCTGGAAAATCCTTCAACAAATTTCTGGTAATATCCAGCTAGGCCTAAGAAACTCCTAACATCCATCACCGTCGTTGACCTTTCCCATTCCATCACTGCTTCTACCTTAGAAAGATCTATCGTTATTCCTCCTTTGCTCACCGCGTGACCTAAGAACTTCACTTCCTCCTTCCAAAACTCACACATGGACAACTTAGCATACAATTTCTACTCCTTTAAGGTTTGCAACACAATCCTCAAGTGTTCTTCATGCTCCTTCACCATCTTAGAATAAACTAAGATGTCGTCTATGAAAATCTCCACGAATTTGTTCAAAAAGGGACGGAATACTCTGTTCATGTAATCCATGAACACAACAGGTGCATTCATCAACCCAAAGGACATCACCACAAACTCGTAGTGTCTATAGCACGTCCTAAATGTAGTCTTAGGAATATCATCCTCTTTCACCCTTATCTGATGGTAACTGGATCTCAAATCAATATTGGAAAACACTCCAGCTCCTTGCAGCTGATCCATCAAGTTTTCTATCCTTGGCAGCGGGTACTTATTCTTCACAGTCACTTTGTTCAACTGTCGATAATCCACACACATTCGTATTCCTCCATCCTTCTTCTTCATCAATAAAACTGGCCTTCCCCCCAGAGATACACTCGATGGAATGAACCTCTTGATCAGAAGCTCTTCCAACTAAGTCTTTAGTTCAGCCAGCTCTATCGGAGCGATCCTATACGCTGCAATCGACATTGGTCCGGCTCCCGGCACCAATTCAATCGTAAATTCGATCTCCCTTTGAGGTGGGAATTCAGGAATATCTTCCGGGAACACTTATAAAAAGTCTCTAACTATCGGGATTTTATCTAAGTTCCGGGAGTCACCTAAAGCATTAGCAGTCAACAAGATATAACCTTGACACTCTTCCCCACTACAGCGCACCTTTACAGAGTTCAGGTAGTAACCCTCAGCTATCACTGTTCCATTTTCTCCTTCCGATATAAACTGAATTGACCGCTTAAAAGTAATCCAACAAAACCTGATTCTTTGACAACCAATCAAACCCCAAAATCATCTCCAACCCAACCATTGGTAAACAGATCAAGTCATGCACAAAGACTCTACCCTCAAGTTTGAAACCTACCTGCCTACACCCTGACCTAGTCTTAACCATCTGATGCGGAGTATGTACATGCAATTCAAATGCTAATTCTGACACATTCAAATCTAGCTCCTCAACTTTCTCAAATGAGATAAACGAAAGCAAAGCTCCAGTATCATACAATGCAATCAAGATTTTATTACCAATTAAACAGTTACCTCTCATCAGAGGATCCGCCTTAGTAGCATCCTTGGTGTTCATAGCAAATACTTGCCCTTGGTGCTGACTCTGACCCAAATTCGGGTTATTCCTATGAGTGCAATCCCTCGCAATATGACCAAGAAAACCACAATTGAAGCAACCACCTAAACCAATCTTGTAAGAGTTATATCAACGAAAACGTCCACAACGATCACAAGCTAAATCCGGAGAAACCTTACTCTGATTTCCTCTCCCTTTGCCACGCTGAAACTGATCATGAGTGTTCTTTCTGAAGCCTCATTGACCTTGAGGCACATGTCCTCCTCTCTTGAAATTCTACCCCCTCGGCCGAAAGTACTTGCCACGTCCCCTACTAGAGTTTCCTCCATGAGTGTCATTTGACAAAGCTACTGCCTTTGCATATTCTTCGACCACTCTAGCCTTGTTCACCAATTTGGAGAAAATATGAATCTCCATAAGAGCCACAGCAGTCATGATGTTATCCTTCAAGCCCCTCTAATACTTATTACATTTTCAGCTTTCGTGGGTCTCCAGGGCACCCTGACACACCCTAGAGAACCTACAGAACTCCTCCAATTTACTAGTATAATCTACCACAGACAAAGAACCTTGCTTCAGTTGCATAAGATCCATCTCCTTTGTTTTCCTTACAGACTTAAGAAAGTATTTCTTTTAGAAGGCCGTTTGGAATACATCCAAGGGATATCGGCATTCTGAAGCTGTAGCAAGCAGCATTCTGCTTGCCACCAGTGCTGGGCCTTTCCTAAAAGCTGATAAGCGACAAATTCTACATATTGGTTGTTTGGGACATGCTGTGCTACAGCGCATGCTCCATGGCCTGGAACCATTTATCCGCTTCTGTGGGGTTGGTTAAACCTCTGAAACTTGGCGGATAAACCTTGAAAAAAGTAGCCAAGGTCATCGAAGCACCACCCATATTATCTCCATTTCCCTCAGCATTATCATTCGTGTTTCCTCCGCCATTCCCGTTTCCATTTTTAGCTAGTTGGCCTAACCTCTGCATAGCTTGCAGAGTCGCAGCAGCATTTTCTTCCATGGTGTTCACAAGATTCGCCATTGCCGCCATGAATTTGGCATGGTTATCGGCCGGCTGCTCATTCCTACTTTCTGCTCGTGAATGGGTACGACCTCGTCCACGAGTGGCCATTAGGGTTCTTGTCTACACCAAACAATCGATATCAAGGTGATCAGTCTCAATATCAAAAGCCTAGTGCATCAATTATCCCAAACAAGCACTCACAAACAAGCATGTTATGCATATATCTAACAAATAACCTAATAGAATCATGGAAAAGACACACAGCGTATGCAATGAAGCACAATCGGTCCATCCCTCAAGCTCACGACGACGACCGCTCTGATACTACTAAATATAACACCCTAATTATCCTAAGATTTACCTCGCGTCGTAAAGTAAAAGTTAATCAAAGGTTACAACAGTTCTAAAGCTTATACATATAATATATAGAAAGAATTAATATAGTCTAGAAGTCCGATGAAAGATATAGCACAAAAATAGGATTCGAAAGCGCAAAATGTACTTACGAAGCTACAAACTTAAAGCACAAGATAGAGATACAATATAGCAAAATACAAGAGTATAATAGTATAAGAATCTAGCCACGGCTCGCGGAGTTTAAGCCGGCTAGCTATATACAGACCATACAGAAATATGATAGTGAAAATAGCTTATACAAATTTTTCTCTCAAGGTAAAGGCTCTAGGCAAAAGCAAAATACAAAAGATGAGAGACAAATACAAAATAAACAAAAAGATTCCAAAATGTATCTAGGATCCTCCGCTTTGTCACCATCAGAATAACTCACCAAGGTGGGTTACGACCGGCATCTGAAAAACAACATCAGAATATGGTATGAGAACCGGAGGTTCTCAATATGGTAACAGTGCCCAGTGATGTAAGATATAAGACCCCGGGACGTCGAAGGCAATCCTAGAACTTTATATCCATCACAAGATTCATCTTAAAACATAACTAAAACAATAAAACATACCTTAAAACCTTAACAAAATTAAAAGAGGTAGTCTATCTTAAAGGATTTTCTAATCTAACAGTTCTCCGCTGTCCCACAGCCTTCACCAACCTATCCTCCATGCGATCCCATCAACACCGCCTTTCGAACCTCTTCAATCCTAATAGAAAACACAATTAATGGCAGTGCAAATAAAACACAAGTATAGGCATATATATATCAAGTAATTCAAATAGGCAATTAGACATGTTATACATTTAGGCAAGCAATTACAAGTCGGCAAAGCATACAAACAATTAGAAGATACATATGATGAATGCCTGTCCTATTGGCTGTGATATCACATTGTCGGTTCAACTGCCAACCCGACACATCTCCGTGGAGATGTCGCCCTTCGAAATCATCATTGGGAACCCCCGAGATATGGTGCTCGGAACGCCATCCAAGATTTTGTGCCTGCACACTCTATTGATCCGAAGGGATGCGAACAGGATACTCTTGCCACGGACCTCACATCTCAACGCAAGCGGGACGAACAACTGAGAAGTGAATAGTGCTTCTTCTCTCTTCTCCTTCTTCTCTCAATTTCTGGTGGGTGTTGTGTTTTGGCTAAAGGGTTCATTAAATGATCCTATTTATATGTTGGGCTTGGGCCCAACTTGGGTCCGGTCCAACCCGTTAGCATTTTTAGCCCGTTTGGCCCAACTTTGGGTTAAACCTTAAAAATTAACGGTCGATTTTCCATTTCTAATGTTTTTCTAAGGTTTTTAGCTGTTTTAAAATTTTCTTACATAGTACTAGGCAAACTTAAGCCGGTTTGACTGGTTCAGCTGTCAGTTCGCAGTTTTTCGCGGAAAATACATTCTCTGACTCAGAAAAACCTTCTGAGCACAAAAATCATATTTAAATCCTTAAATTCTTGCTCTAAATTTTTGGAACCTAATTTGGGAAATATTAATTACTTAATTAGACAATTAATTTGTCGCGGTTCTTACACATTAAATGGAAAGTGAAAAGCACGTGCCAGACACGAAAGAAACCCATCCATTTTCATTTGTGCTTCATTATGAAAAAATATTACATCTTCAACACAAAACCTATACACCAAAACACTCATTCATTTTGAATCTCTCTGAACATCACTCATACCTCAATCACATTCTCTGTGAAAACCACTACTGCAAAGGAATCGGAAGAAGATTTCACAAGCAACAAACGAAAACAGCAACAAAGACTACCAAAGGTATGAGAAAACCACTGTTCATTTAAAATCTTGTAATGTCATATTTCGCCTAGTTGCATTTTAGTTTTATTGGTTTGATATGCTTCGTTTAGTAGATTGAACTATTGTGAAAATTTTTTACAATATAACTAGGGCTTTAAGATATACGTGCTTGTTCTTATTGGTGTGGATAGTTTAACTCGAGCTCTGTTACTATTTTTAGTACTTCTTTTGCATGAAGGAATAGTATTCTTGTTGATTGAAAGTTGATCATTGTTTATTAACCAGATGAACATTTTTCGATTCGGTACCCTTTGTGATTTTGGTTCTGTGAGTGAACGATTTTTGGTTCGATGGGTTGTGGCATTTTATTTGACCTGTTTACGATATACATGCTTGTGCTTGTTGATGTATTGAATGAGTTTTATTTAGGATAATTGACATTAGAGACAACTCTTTCACTTTGATAAGCCATACTACTGTAAACTTTTCTCATTATATCGGATAGATTTCAACACGAATAGTATTTGACCTTGATATTTAGAGAAAGAGATCAAGTTTCAGTAAGAGTTTTTAAAGAAGCCAATTTGCAAATTTCATTTTGAAAGAACACATAATTCATGAAATTTGAAAAACTTTTCTTTTGGAAGATGTTGATTTGATTAAGATATATGTGCTTGTTCTTATTTGTGTGGATAGTTTAACTATAGCATTGAAAATGATTGTTACTATCTTCGGTATTTCTTTTGCATGGAGGAATAGTATTCTTGTTGATTGAAAGTTGATCATCGTTTATTAACCAGATGAACATTTTTCGGTTCGGTACCTTTTGTGATTTTGGTTCTGTAAGTGAACAATTTTCGGTTCGGTGGGTTGTGGCATTTAATTGACTTGTTTAAGATATACATGCTTGTGCTTGTTGATGTATTGAATGAGTTTTATTTAGGACAATTGACATTAGAGACAACTCTTGCACTTTGATAAGCTATACTACTGTAAAATTTTCTCATTATATTGGATAGATTTCAACACGAATGGTATTTGACCTTGATACTTAGAGAAAAACATCAAGTTTCAGTCAGAGTTTTTAAAGAAGCCAATTTGCAAATTTCATTTTGAAAGAACACGTAATTCATGAAATTTGAAAAACTTTTCTTTTTGTTGATTTGATTAAGATATATATGCTTGTTCTTATTTGTGTGGATAGTTTAACTAGAGCTTTGAAAATGATTATTACTATCTTCAGTACTTCTTTTGCATGGAGGAATAGTATTCTTGTTGATTGAAAGTTGATCATTGTTTATTAACCAGATGAACATTTTTCGGTTCGGTACCCTTTGTGATTTTGGTTCTGTAAGTGAACAATTTTCGGTTCGGTGGATTGTGGCATTTTAATTGACTTGTTTAAGATATACATGCTTGTGCTTGTTGATGTATTGAATGAAGTATTGACCAAAATTTTTTATTACAGCAAAACACAACAAGAAAATGGCAACAATGAAGGAGAAGGCACATTATAACGTAACCAGATTAAATATATTTATCTGCTTTCATTCAAATAATATATATTTTGTATTATAAATATATCCTTACATTCTGTTTCAAAACTTGCAGAAAACTCACTATTGAAGATGCCAAACAAAGGCAATAGCAACAGTGTACAGGGAAATAAGTTAAGAAAAGAAAGATATTGTGGAAGAAATTGGATTTAGTGCCCTAGCAAATGTCCCAAAAATGAACGTCTATAATATACTGTTGAAAAAATTGTTTGATCGGTTTTGATAAAGAGAAAGGATGCTTGAAAACTCTCCAGGGGAAAATATACATAACTCCTTGGAAAGCAGCAGCTGCCTTCGGCATAACCAACGGAGGTAATAACTTTTTCCTTACTGCTTATTTTCAGTTCATTGGTGTCTAGAAAAATTAACTGACTGTTTTTGACTAATTTTTTATATTAAAATCTTGTAGGAAATCGTTTTCCTAAAAAAGTTGATTAAAACAACCTGAATCCAGCAGACAAGAAAATATTTGATAGCGTGAAAAATATTTCCTTTGCGACTTTAACAAGGAATGTGCTGGATATGAGTGTAGAAGGGGAGGAGAACCGGAAAAAATTCAAGAAGACTTTTGTTGTCTTCATACAAAAGTGCTTCTTGCTCCCCACAACGGTAAGTGTGGCCTCCCCAATCCATAAGCCACCGATCTTTCATGTGGACAACATTCGGGAATAGGATTGGGCAAAGCATGTGCTCAACTTTTTGATGAAAGGAGTTGAAAACAAGAGAAAGGTGAAGAAATAGTCTGTTGATGGCTGTGTTTTTGTATTAATGTTGATATACTTCCCCGAAACTAAGTTCCCCCGCCTGTTTGCACCTTATGCTTCCCCTGCATCGTGGGTGGCCCATTGGACAAGGCAAATGATACTTGAACGGATTTCATCCAAAGCAACAGAACTATTGGTAAATACTCTACTAAAATTCCCCGAAAAATTTGCTTTCAAATGCTTTTAAAATACTCTACTAACTAAATAAACTTTTGTTTTAGGTTATAATTAATTTATTTGTCCTACTTGCAATTGTTAGTTTGTTTATTTGAATGTTTTCGTATTAAGAAACATTTTTATTGATGATTAAATAGTTGTCATGTACTATTCACCTTATGAACGTTTTTCAGTTCGGTGGGATTATTTCATTTGGTTCACCGGATTGTTAATGTGTTTTCTTGATGATTAAATAATTGAGTCCTTGTTTCTGTTTTAGGGACTTCTGTACAGAAAGGAAAAAAAGAAAGAAAAAACAAAAATAAGTAACTTGGACAAGAAAGAAAAAGGAAAGAAAATAAAAAAGAAAATTGTTGAGACGGATTACTCTTCGGAAGAGGAAAGACTTTCCGAATCAGAATCCGAAAGCCAGTAAGTTTAATTTTCATGTTGATTTCATTTAACTTGTATTTACTTAAATATGTTCTTATGCGCTTGTTCTTATGTATTGCAGAGAAGAAGAAATAAAAAAACCGGAACGAAAAAAAAAAGAAAACAACACCGAAGGTGGTTAAAAAACAAACCAAAAAAACAAAGCATGTGCCAATAGATTCAGAGAGCACAAGTGAATCTGAAAGCGAGTAAATATTCCATAATTTTTGTGAGACGTTTTGTTGATTGCATATATATCATGTTTTGTTCAGCAAATGATTTATTTTCAGTTCAGTGGGCTTGTAATTTTCGGTACAGTTCGGTGGTGTCTGTGAGTTTGGTTGACTTCATTGTTAGTGTCTTGTCTCTGGTATAAATTCAATGTGTGTATCTGTTTGACAGAGAAAATGAAATCGGGAAAACACCCGTAATAAAAAGAAAACAACCAGAAAAGGTAGTAAAAACATCAGCCCAACCTGACAAGGAGTAAGTTTCTCGAATCATATTTTCTTTTATTGATATTTACGTTCTAGATTCCTTGATACTTATTTTGTGAACTTTCAGAACTGAACAAGCAAAAGACAATGCTGTGGAAAGAAGAAAACGAGCATTGGAGACAAAAAGAGAAAAGAGATTAAAGAAAAGAAATTATGGAGCTCAGTCAACAAACATTGCTCCGGATCAGTTTGACTCTCCAAATGCACAAAATGAATTCTCTCAGACGTAAGATTCAGTTTATTATTCCTGAGTTCTTTTTCTTTCTTTGCTTACTTTTGCTACAACCTTTTCTAATTTCTCTATATTCAATTACTATTATTTATTTATCTTCCTTAGATTGCCAACTGTAAATCTGGATAGCGCGCAAATTTTACAGACTCAAGGAAGATCTACACCTTCTGTAAATGCCGCGAGCAATACATGGTAAATTAGTTCACTGCATATTGTACTTTTGGTTCGGTGGTTACCAAAAATGAAATTAATGTATTTCTAGACCTCTGCTTTTAATTTTGGTTTATAATTTTAATTTCTTATCTTTTTTAGGAAAGAAAGCACAGTAAAATATTTTAGAAAAAAGAAAATCTTCCCAAGAAAGACTTTTAAAACTCCACCAGTGTAAGTTAAAAATATTTATGTTACTCATATAGATTTAGGTAATAATTTTTGTTTAATTAATCACAAGGAAAATGTGTTTAAATGTCACTAGAGCTACACCTGATTCTGAGCTACAAATTATTGAATTTCGACAAGAAACTCATTCTCAACCTTTGGAAGTGTGAGTTTTTCAATGTGCAAATTCCTATTTTTCAAAATAAATTCTAATTATTCAACATTAACTTTATCCTTGTTTACATTGCTTAGACCTCCTCTTGCATTGTCTCTTCCAAGTTTAGTTCAGGAAGAGTTGACCAAGGATGACTTTATCTATGTCCCTCCACAAAAAGAAACATAGCAAACTTCTAATAATGAGTCAGTTAATAAATATTTATTCACCACATGAATCTTGTTCAATGTTTACTGCTTATACATGGTTTAATTATGGTTCAGTTGAAACCAGAAATGAATTCAATGTGTTGTTGTCTTTGGACTCTCTTCTATTTATTACAGCTTCCCTCCAAAACTCGAAAAGCAGGGTGTTACAGTATCTCTGACGAGTTCTGTAATTGAAGACTTATTCAAAGATGACTATGTGTATAAAGTTTCTAATGAAGAGTAAGTTTCACATAAAACTTCTTTTTATTAAATTTAATGGTTGTTATTGAACTATTTTCTATTTAATGCAACAGCCCTGCCAAAGAACAACAGCAACAATCCCAAGAACTAACAGTGCCACAGCAATCAGAACAAGAAGCACCTGTTAATGTGTAAGCATAAAATTCTTTAATATCACTGTTGTTTAATATAATTTTGGTGCACTGTAAGTTTGGATTTAGGTTTACCATAGGTTTGAATTTCGGTTCACTATAATGATTAATGTCATTTCTATTAAATATCATTGTTAAATATGATAATAGTTTGGGATAATTATAGAAATGTTTACTGTTTAATGCAACAGGCCTATGGAATAGCAATAACAGCCTTGCGATGAACCAACAGTGTAGTAATCCGAACAAGAAGCACCTATTGATGTGTAAGTTTTACTGCGTATATAGATACTGATAATGTTTACTACTCATACATGGTTTAATTATGGTTCAATTGAAAGCAGAAATGAATTAAATGTGCTGTCTTTGGACTCTCTTCTTTTTCTTATAGCTGCCCTCCAGAAACCAAAAACCAGGATGTTACGGGGTCTTTTACAAATTCTGTTATTGAAGAGTTTTTCAAAGATGACAATGTCTCTGAAGTATCTGATGAAGAACAATCCCAACAACCTTCGGCGGCACGACAATCAGAACAAGAAACTCTAATCTTGTCATCATTTGACAGGTATGTTACTTGAATTTCTTTAATATCATTTCGGTTCACTGTTAGTTGGGATTTAGCTTCACTATTTGTTTGGATTTCGGTTCACTATAGTGATTAAATATCATTTATGTTTAATATCTTCTTTAAATATCTATCATTTGCAGTGCTGCTCAACCTAGGGAAAAGGAAGATGAAAGGCCTTCCTTTAGCCTTGGGATAAGTCCACCAGCATCTCAACCAAGTTAGCTCTCTCAACCGACTATTTTACAGCTTGAAATCCTGGAAGAGGCGTTGGTAGATGCTGGAGTGACAGCAGCGTTAAAGTTTACTGATGCAACATCTTCAAAACCAACCTTATCAGCTTCTAAGGTTTATAAAACCCCGAAGAAAAAAACAAAAATCACGAATGAGTTGATTGAAAAGTGTTATCATTGGATGACACATGTGAAACAGACAAAAGATGGTATCAATGAATATGAACCAGTATTTGCCTTGAAACACGAGGCACTCTACGAGGGATTAAGAGAGTATTTTATGTCTCTAATGCCCGAAGAATAAGTGCATGCTGTGGTAAATTCTTTGCCAATTGCGTTAACATTAATAATTTTTTTAAACACTCTTATATAGTATATCTCATAAATTTTCATCCTGTAGGTGGTTAGTATACACAACACGATTCTCAACGAAATAAAAGTTAAGCGGTATCAAGAACAAATATACATTATGCCGCTGGATATTGTGGTAAGCTAAATTTTTTATTCACTGCTGATTGCTGTTCGGTTGAGTAGGAATGTTAATATTGATTCACCTGATTGTTATGTGTTTTGTTGAGTTCTTTTGCATGATAATTGAATGTTTTTAAGTATTATTCAGCACATGAATTGTGTTCGGTTCGATGATTGAATTGTGTTTGGTTCAGTGCAAATGTGATTTAACTGATATTGTTTTTCCAAAATTTTATGTTGGGAACATATGACGAGTCCTACATTGATAAAAGTACAAACAAAGCCTACCGGTTCGATGTTGAATAGTATGCCTACCACTACCAGTTTCTTGACAAAAGAAAATTTGCATCACATCCATTTTTAAGTTGTAATTTCTAAAAATTCTTTGATAATTCTCTTGTTTGCTATTGTTTTGACTAAAATATTTTATTATTTTCCCAAATTTCAGCTATTTGTGCCAATTTGCAATGGAGCGTATTGGTGGTTGTGGATTGCTGATGTGAACAAAAAGAAATTCTATGTTTTTGACCCTATCAATAAGCTGCCAGAAAATATACCTGATTCAAGGAAGACACTGAACAAATTTGTTGTAAGTTATCTCTTGTAAATTATTCAAATTATTCAGTACATGAAATGAGTTCGTATGAGTGTTGTTGATTTATTTTTTTTCAATTTTTCATACCTTTTGGGGATTAATAATTTCTCAGATGAGGGTTTATGCTAGGGGGAACCATTAATGGAGGATAGACTGGGAGTAGAAGTAGAGTATATCCTACTAAATGGTCAACGTACAAAGTAAGAATCTTTCTCTTCTATAGTGTTGTTTTTAATATGTTTTATTTTGTATACTATTAATCGTATTATACTCAATTCTTGCTTAGCTATGATTGTGGAATATACATCACGAAATGGCTTGAAACAATTGATCCACAAAAGATCAAAAGCAAGAAGACATATAAATATAGAGCTTGGACACAAGTTAGTACTTTCTAAATTTATAAACTTCTTTCTTTTCTGATTTCAGTTGGGTTCATTTCTTATGTAACTAATTCTTTCAATTAAAATGTAGGGAGAGATTGATAGCTCGAGGTACCAATATGGTCTGCACATTCTGTTGAATGAAATGAACAAAATTAGAGACCAAGTGACTTGGGAATCTCAAGCAATAAGACTCCCAAAGCCATCTGCTGTCCTATCCAGCCCTTATTGTCAATTCACATCTGAGGATTTAGATTCTAAATAGCATATACAATGATTGGCTGTTTGTAATTAACAATATTTTGTTTAACTTGTTTAAAAAGCAAAAATGGTTACATCAAATGTATATATGTGAATATTAATGTAAATGTTAATGTTAATATTTATATTTTATTGAAGATGAATTACTCATCTAAGATGTTAATTTATATATCTGTTGGAACTGTCTGGCTGCTGTTTTATTCCAGGTTCATAGTGATTGCAATCAATGTGTCTACCAATACATTACGAACACTAAAAGAACATAGTGAACCAAAATTAATACACTTGGCAAACCAAAAATTGGAAACACACTGAACCTCTAAAACCTGAACCCTAAACCCTAAACCTTAAACACTAAAACCAGAACCCTGAACATTAAACCCTGAACCCATAAATCCTAAACCCCTAAAACCCTAAAACCATAAACCATGAACCCCTAAACCCTGAACACTAAACCACTAAACCCTAAACCCTAAACACTAAACCCAGAACCCCGAACACTCAACACCTAAACGCTAAACCCCTAACCCTAAATCCTCAACCCAAAATCCGGAACACTGAACCCCTCAACCCTAAACCCCTAACCCTAAACCCTAAAACCCTCAACTTGAACCCTAAAAACGGTGAACCGAAATTAATACACTTGGCAAACCGAAAGTTGGAAACACACTGAACCCCTAAACCCTGAACCCTAAACACCAAACTCTAAACCCTGAACCACTAAACCTTAAACACTAAACCCAGAACCCTGAACTCATAAACCCTAAATTCTGAACCCTAAACCCTAGACCCTGAACCCTAAACCCTAAAAATTCATCCAAGAAAGAGTTTTAAAACTCCACCAATGTAAGTTATAAATAATTATATTACTCTTTTAGATTTTTTAATAATTTTTATTTAATTAATCACATGGAAAATGTAACTAGCACTACACCTGATTCATGTATCTCAAAACAAATTCTAATTATTCAACTTAGAAATTAATACACTAGACGAATCAAAAAACTACATATATCAATATAAAATTTCACAAAAAAAGTGACTATTCATTAAAGACTAACAACATTCATAAATCAACCCTGTTATAACCATGGTGAACCGAAATTTGCTCATGGGTGAACAAAAATTTACATTAATAAAACTAAAACTTGTACAATCTTCTCTTGGATAATTCATATCTGGTGCATTGTAAAGAGTAGAGCTTGATTGAATCGATGATCCGGAGTCTAAAAGATTCAACTACAAAATACATAATTAATTGTATATTAGCAAAATGAACAATTGAGATTTTAACTAATTAAAAGCAAGTCAATTTTACCTCGCTTAGAGCTGTCTTTTTCTTTTTCTTCATGGCATTTGAGATCTTTTTTTTCAGGTTTGATCCAAGCCTGTTCTTGGGCCGACCTCTTGTTTTGACACGTGGTGGGCTTTGAAGGTCATTCACATTGCTTAATGTCGCTTCTTCATCGGTTAACAAACTTTTTCGTTTCTTTCTCTCTTGATATTCTTCCATCTCTGCCATGACCTTGTTAAATGCTCGGTTCAAAATTTTGGTCAACTCTTCAGACTCGGATGCAAATTCACATATATTATGCGACCAAAACACCAATTGGTCAAATTTCTTACTTCTTGGCTCCAGTAGAGGTTCATCTTGGCTACTCTTAATATGTGTATGCCTCCTTTTTATGTTCTCGCTCCAACGTTCTAATATGTATTTCGATGCCACCTTATCCACTCGCTCAAAGCTTAGGACACTTAGGGAATGGCGGCACAATATGCCCCTAGACTCAAACAGCAAGCAATGGCACTTTACATCTCGTGATACTGCATCGTAGGTCATGACAAACTTGTTGAATGTGCAGTTAGAAACCTGCTCTATGACTTCATATGTTGTGAAACCTAGGGTGGAATGCATTGATCTTGTGATACAGTTCACTTTACCTCTGAATTAAGCTTGAACTTCCCTGAACTTCTCATGGGTATATACATGCTGAAACTGTGCCTCTATTACTGATTTTGTTGCGCACGGTTGATGAGCGGATATTTTATACGCTTTTTGGGAGTAATTTCATGTAGATTTTAGCATGTTTCAGTTAGTTTTTAGTAGAATAATATTAGTTTTTAGGCAAAAATCATATTTCTGGACTTTACTATGAGTGTGTGTATTTTTCTGTGATTTCAGGTATTTTCTGGCTGAAATTGAGGGAGTTGAGCAAAAATCTGACTTAGGCTGAAAAAGGACTGCTGATGCTGTTGGATCCTGACCTCCCTGCACTCGGAATGGATTTTCTGGAGCTACAGGAGTCCAATTGGCGCGCTCTCAACGGCGTTAAAAAGTAGACATCCAGGTCTTTCCAGCAATATATAATAGTCCATACTTTGCGCGAAGATAGACGACGTAACTTGGCGTTGAACGCCAAGTTCATGCTGCTGTCTGGAGTTAAACGCCAGAAAAACGTCATGATCCGGAGTTGAACGCCCAAAACACGTCATAACCTGGAGTTTAACACCAAGAAAGGCCTCTACTCGTGGATAGCTTTAGTCTCAGCCCCAGCACACACCAAGTGGGCCCCAGAAGTGGATTTCTGCACCAATTATCTTAGTTTACTCATTTTCTGTAAACCTAGGTTACTAGTTTACTATTTAAACAACTTTTAGAGACTTATCTTGTACCTCATGACATTTTCAGATCTGAATTACATACTTTTTGACGGCATGAGTCTCTAAACTCTATTGTTGGGGGTGAAGAGCTCTGCAGCATCCCGATGAATTAATGCAATTCTTTCTGTTTTCCATTCAAACACGCTAGTTCCTATCTAAGATATTCATTCGCACTTCACTATGAAGAAGGTGATGATCTGTGACACTCATCACTTTCCTCAACCCATGAACGTGTGCCTGACAACCACCTCCGTTCTACATCAGACTGAATGAACATCTCTTAGATTCCCCAACAGAATCTTCGCGGTATAAGCCGGATTGATGGCGGCACTCATGAGAATCCGGAAAGTCTAAACCTTGTC
>NC_029774.3:57417331-57419216 GCF_000817695.3 Arachis duranensis | reverse complement strand
AGGACAAAGCATCTCCAAAACTCCAACATATTCCCCATTACTGCACAACAAGTAACGCTATTATTCTCTATTATTTTAACTTACAATTTTAAGTAGTTTGTAGTTTGGCTTTTTACAAATAAATCCAAATAACTTCATTAGCCTCCTGACTAAGATTAATAAAATAACATTGATTGCTTCAAGCCAATAATCTCCGTGGGATCGACCCTTACTCACGTAAGGTATTACTTGGACGACCCAGTGCACTTGCTGGTTAGTTGAACGGAGTTGTGAGCTTCTCTAACAGTGCCTGAAACTCTTTTATCACAATTTCCTCCACCAAGTTTTTGGCGCCGTTACCGGGGATTATTGAGTTTGAACAATTGAAGGTATATTTTATTTCTTAGATTAGGAATAATTTGTTTTTATAGAGTCATTAAATTCTGATAGGATAGTTTCTTTTCAAAAATTTCTTTTCAAAAAAAATATTTTTCTTAATTAATTGTTAATTTTTTGTGAGTTTAGTGTCTTATTTTAAGTTTGGTGTTAATTGCATATTTGATATTTTTCTTTAAATTTTCGAACTTGTGTTCTTTGTTCTTCATTGATCTTCAAGTTGTTCTTGGTTATTTTTCTTGTTTGATCTTGAGTTTTTCTTGTTTTGTGACTTTTCTTGTTTTTCTTGTGCTTTTTCAAAACATTAACTTTCAAAAATTATACTTTTATCCACAAAAATAATACATCTTTAAAATACATTACATTTTTAACTCAGTTGGTTATAGCGTTGGCTTATGTTCTTGGCAATTGGGCACCAGTTCTTTTGAAAATCTTTTTCAAAAATAATTTTTCTTGATTTAATCTGTGCCAAACTTTAAGTTTGGTGTTTTCTTGTTAATCTTTTTATAATTTTCGAAAATTTTATTAAAGTTTCCTAAAAATTTTAAGTTTGGTATTCCTTGTTTTGTTCTTGGTGTTCTTGTGAATCTTCAAAGTGTTCTTGAGTTTTCTTGTATCTTGATCTTAAAATTTTTAAGTTTGGTGTTCCTTGGTGTTTTTCCTCCAAAAAATTTTCGAAAATAAGGAGCACTAGATCTAAAAATTTTAAGTCTTGTGTCTTTTGTGTGTTTTTCTCTTTCATCATAAAATTCAAAATTCAAAAAAAAATTTCTGTTTTCTAATTAATTTTGAACTACTTTTTCGAAATTTTTTTTGCAAAATTCAGATTTCAATTTCAAATTATTTTTCAATTGCTTTTGTTTCGTTTTTATTTTATTTTATAAAAATTAATTTTTTTTAATAGACAATAGCAACATACATACCATCTCTTTTATTCCATTATGGAATTAAGGGGGAATGATCAGTCCAGGAGGACTCTGGGGTCATATGCTAACCCCACTACTGCTTCATATGGGAGTAGTATCTGTATACCCTCCATTGGAGTTAGTAGCTTTGAGCTGAATCCTCAGCTCATTATCTCCCATCAAAGCAAGCAGCTTTGAGCTAAATCCTCAACTCATTATCATAGTGCAGCAAAATTGCCAGTATTCCGGTCTACCACAGGAAGAACCTACTGAGTTTCTGGCACAGTTCTTACAAATTGCTGACACAGTACATGATAAAGAAGTGGATCAGGATGTCTACAGATTATTACTGTTTCCATTTGCTGTAAAAGATCAAGCAAAAAGGTGGTTAAATAACCAGCCTAAGAACAGCATAAAAACATGGAAACAGTTGTCAGAAAAATTCCTGAATCACTATTTCCCTCCAAAACGGATGACACAGCTAAGGCTAAGCATCCAAGGCTTCAAACAAGGAGATAATGAATCCCTTTATGATGCCTGGGAGAGATACAGAGAAATGCTAAGAAAATGCCCCTCTGAAATGTTTTCAGAATGGGTGCAATTAG
>NC_029774.3:57415371-57416308 GCF_000817695.3 Arachis duranensis | reverse complement strand
TGACTGAAGAAATCAAACCAACCAGGATATGTCTTCAACTTGCTGATGGCTCCATTAAATACCCATCAGGCGTGATTGAAGACATGATTGTCAAGGTTGGGCCATTTGCTTTTCCTACTGACTTTGTGGTACTGGAAATAGAGGAGCACAAGAGTGCAACTCTCATTCTAGAAAGACCTTTCCTAGCAACGGGACGAACTCTCATTGACGTCCAAAAAGGAGAAGTGACCCTGAGAGTCAATGAGGATGAGTTTAAGTTGAATGCTGTTAAAGCTATGCAGCATCCAGACACTTCAAGAGACTGCATGAGCATTGATATTATTGACTCCCTGGTGGAGGAAATCAATATGACTGAGAGTCTCGAATCAGAGCTAGAGGACATCTTTAAAGATGTTTAGCCTGATTTGGAGGAATCAGAGAAGATAATAGAACCTCTGAAAATCCCTCAAGAAGGGGAGAAACCTCCAAAACCCGAACTCAAGCCATTACCACCATCCCTGAAATATGCATTTCTGGGAGAAGGTGATACCTTCCCTGTTATTATAAGCTCTACCTTAGAGCCGCAGGAAGAGGAAGCACTAATTCAAGTGCTAAGGACACACAAGACAGCTCTTGGGTGGTCCATCAGTGATCTTAAGGGCATTAGCCCAGCAAGATGCATGCACAAGATCTTACTGGAAGATGACGCCAAGCCAGTGGTCCAACCACAAAGGCGGCTGAACCCAGCTATGAAAGAAGTGGTGCAGAAGGAGGTCACTAAATTACTAGAGGCCGGGATTATTTATCCTATTTCTGACAGCCCCTGGGTGAGCCCTGTCCAAGTTGTCCCTAAGAAAGGTGGCATGACAGTGATTCATAATGAAAAAAATGAACTGGTTCCTACAAGAACAGTTACAGGGTGGCGTATGTGTATTGATTACAGAAGGCTCAATACAGC
>NC_029774.3:57410893-57411256 GCF_000817695.3 Arachis duranensis | reverse complement strand
ATGAGCGGGACTTGTAGCTTTTTGCTTCTGAACAGTTTTGGCATCTCACTTTTTCCTTTGAAGTTTAGAGTGATTGGCTTCACTAGGAACTTAGAATTTCGGATAGTGTTATTGACTTTCCTAGTTAAGCATGTTGATTTTTGAACACAGCCACTTATGAGTCTTGGCCGTGGCCCTAAGCACTTTGTCTTCCAGTATTACCACCGGATACACAAATACCACAGACACATAACTGGGTGAACCTTTTCAGATTGTGACTCAGCTTTGCTAAAGTCCCCAGTTAGTGGTGTCCAGAGCTCTTAAGCACACTCTTTTGCTTTGGATCACGACTTTAACCACTCAGTCTCAAGCTTTTCACTTGGA
>NC_029774.3:57410485-57410752 GCF_000817695.3 Arachis duranensis | reverse complement strand
CCCTTGCCTTTTGGTTTTAAGGGTTATTGGCTTTTTCTACTGCTCCTTCTTTTTCTTTCTCAATTTTTCGCCATTTTTTTTCGCAAGCTTTCACTGCTTTTTCTTACTTCAAGAATCAATTCATGATGTTTTTCAGATCATCAATAACATTTCTCTTTGTTCATCATTCTTTCAAGAGCCAACAATTTTTAACACTCATAAGCAACAATATCAAAAGACATATGCACTGTTCAAGCATTCATTCAGAAAACAAAAATTATTGCCACC
>NC_029774.3:57393548-57394077 GCF_000817695.3 Arachis duranensis | reverse complement strand
ACCAGCAAGTGTACTGGGTCGTCCAAGTAATAAACCTTACGTGAGTAAGGGTCGAATCCACAGAGATTGTTGGTATGAAGCAAGCTATGGTCACCTTGCAAATCTCAGTTAGGCAGATTAAAGTTGTTTATGGTTTCGGAAATATAAAATAAAAAGAAAATACATAATAAAAGGGATAGAATACTTATGCAGATTCATTGGTGGGAATTTCAGATAAGCGGAATGGAGATGCTGTAGAGCCCAAGCACGCCTGCTCTCCTGCTGCTTTCATTCAATTCTTCTTACTCCTTTCCATGGCAAGCTTTATTTAGGGGTTCACCATCAACTGTGGCTACTTTCTTCCTCTCGGGGAAATATCCTGTGCGGCTGTCACTCTCACAGCTAACCAGTCTGGAGGCATTGACGATTGGATTTTTGACGGTTTAGAATTTCTCAAATAAATTCTCGTTGTAAAGTATAGTTTCTAAACCAAACAATAATCCTTTCATACAAAAAGTTGTTTGTCACTAGTACAAACCCCTAAAATTTA
>NC_029774.3:57388433-57391381 GCF_000817695.3 Arachis duranensis | reverse complement strand
ATCATGACGTTTTTCTGGCGTTTAACTTCAGACAGCAGCGTGTACTTGGCGTTTAACGCTAAGTTACGTCGTCATTCTTCGAATAAAGTATGGACTATTATATATTGCTGGAAAGCCCTGGATGTCTACTTTCCAACGCCGTTGAGAGAGCGCCAATTGGAGTTCTGTAGCTCCAGAAAATCTATTTCGAGTGCAGGGAGGTCAGATTCCAACAGCATCAGCAGTCCTTTTGTCAGCCTTCTTCAGAGTTTTGCTCAAATCCCTCAATTTCAGTCAGAATTTACCTGAAATCACAGAAAAACACACAAACTCATAGTAAAGTCCAGAAATGTGAATTTAACATAAAAACTAATGAAAACATCCCTAAAAGTAGCTTAAACTTACTAAAAACTATATAAAAACAATGCCAAAAAGCGTATAAATTATCCGCTCATCAATGCTACAGTATCTTCAAAAGGTGAAATAGCAATTGGTTGAAGTCACAAAGTTACAAGGAAAATTGGAAGTTCACTGGCGTGAAAAAGCCAGTAAGAAATACTTTGGGCGTTGAACGCCCAAAAGAAGCACCTTCTGGGCGTTTAACGCCAGTAAGGGTAGCCATCTGGGCGTTAAACGCCAGAAAGGAGCATCTTCTGGGCGTTAAACGCCAGAAAGATGCACCTTCTGGGCGTTTAACGCCAGTCTGCTAGCATCCTGGGCGTTTAGAAAAATGCCCAGTAACAAAGGACTTCCTGGCGTTCAACGCCAGAAAGAAGCATCATCTGGGCGTTGAATGCCCAGGAGAAGCAACAAATGGGCGTTAAACGCCCAAAACATGCATCATTTGGGCGTTTAACGCCAGGATGGTGGGAGAAGGTAACAAATTCGTTTTTAATCCTAATTTTTCAAAATTTTTATGTTTCAATTCATGATTTCTTGCATCAACATGTTCCAATTTGTCATCCATCATATCAAAGTTAGTTTTCCAAAAACCCTGATCTCTAAAAATCCACGTTTCAAAAATATTAAATATATCTTAATCCATAAAGCCAAATGGTTTTCCAATCCAATCCAACTCTTTTAAGTTTATTTTCAAAACTCAATTATCTTTTTTAAAATCTTTTTCAAAATTAAAAATTTCAAATTTATCTTTTAAATTATGATTTATATCTTTCCTTTTTTTAAAACTATATCTTTTCTTATCATATCTATCTTTTATAAATCATATCTTCTATCTTATCTCCTTCTTGTTTTCGAAAATTTCCCACCCCCCTCCCTATATATTGTATTCAGCGCCCTCCTCATCATCACCATCCAACTCTTACTCTCCTTCTATCCCTCTTCTTTCTTCTCTTTTGCTTGAGGACAAGCAAAGCTCTAAGTTTGGTGTGTTTTATCCGTGATCACAAAAACATACCCACTAAAGATCATGGCTCCTAAAGGAAAACAACCCAACCCAAGAGGCAAGAAAGAAAGCACTCCAAAGCCACTTTGGAATCAAGGGAAGTTCTTAACTAAAGAACATTCAGACCATTACTACAAGATAATGAGTCACAGATCCGTGATCCCGGAAGTCAGATTTGATCTGAAAGAAGATGAATATCCGGAGATCCAAGAGCAAATTCGAAACAGGAATTGGGAAATTCTGGCCAATCCTGAAACGAAAGTGGGAAAGAACATGGTCCAGGAATTTTATGCTAATCTATGGCAGACAGAAAGGCAAAGAATAATTGGAGCTGCTCTCTTTGACCATCGGACACATGGTTCAGGAATTCTATGCTAATCTATGGCAGACAGACAGGCAAAGAATAATTGGAGCTGCTCTCTTTGACCATAAGACCGTAGTCAGAGGAAAGATCATTCATACCAATTCTGACAAGATCAGGGAGATATTCAAGATTCCTCAACTGAAAGATGACCCAGACTCTTTTAATAGGAGAATGATGAGGGTCAATAAAGGGCTGGACAAGGTTCTGGAGGACATATGCATCCCTGGAGCCAAGTGGACCACCAGCACGACTGGCATCCCAGTTCAACTCAAAAGGGAAGATCTGAAACCAGTAGCCAGAGGTTGGCTGGATTTCGTAGGGCGTTCCATACTGCCCACCAGCAACCGTTCTGAGGTTACTATTAAAAGAGCAGTAATGATTCACTGCATCATGTTGGGAAAAGAAGTGGAAGTCCATCAGCTGATTTCCTGTGAGCTATATAAAATAGCAAATAGGAATTCTAAGGACGCCAAATTGGCTTATCCAAGCCTAATTTCTATGCTTTGCAAAGATGCTGGAGTAAAGATGGGAATAACTGAATATATCCTAATTGAAAAGCCCATTACTGGAATATCAATGATCAGACAACAACAACAAGAGGATTCAGCCAAGAGGAGAGCACAAGAAGCCCTCCCAGAACTGCCCCAATTTGAATATTGGGAACATCTTGAGGCTTCTATTTCCAAATTACAAGAAGCTATGGACCAAATAAAGGAAGAACAGAATAATCAAAGTAGCATGATTTACAAACTGCTCAAGGAACAGGAGGAGCAAGGGCGTGATCTAAGGGAGCTGAAGCGCCAAAAATTAATCCTTGAACAGCACCCCACAGATTAGAGGAACATCTACTCCTCAAAACAACAGGTTGCTGAGTTCCAATTTTTCTGCTTTAGCTTAGTGATAGTATTATAGTGATAGTATTATTATAGAAATTCACCTTAGGAGATATTTAGTAGTAATTAGTATGTCTATTTTGATTTTATTTCCAATTAAGCTATAATTTATTTTTCTCAGCATCATCAGGCATAAATAAAGTAGTAAATTTTTTTTAGAATAAAGAAGTAATCTATATTTTTCGAGTTCTCAATAATAAAAATTATAATTAATTATATGTGGTGGCAATACTTTTTGTTCTCTGAATGAATGCAAGAACAGTGCATAATATGTACTTTGGATTTGATGAATATTGGCTCCTGAAAG
>NC_029774.3:57387077-57387723 GCF_000817695.3 Arachis duranensis | reverse complement strand
GGAGTTGAGCAAAAATCTGACTTAGGCTGAAAAAGGACTGCTGATGCTGTTGGATCCTGACCTCCCTGCACTCGAAATGGATTTTCTGGAGCTACACGAGTCCAATTGGCGCGCTCTCAATGGCGTTGGAAAGTAGACATTCAGGGCTTTCCAGCAATATATAATAGTCCATACTTTGCGCGAAGATAGACGATGTAACTTGGCGTTGAACGCCAAGTTCATGCTGCTGTCTGGAGTTAAACGCCAGAAAAACGTCATGATCCGGAGTTGAACGCCCAAAACACGTCATAACCTGGAGTTTAATGCCAAGAAAGGCCTCTACTGATGGATAGCTTTAGTCTCAGCCCCAGCACACACCAAGTGGGCCCCAGAAGTGGATTTCTGCACCAATTATCTTAGTATATTCATTTTTTGTAAACCTAGGCTACTAGTTTACTATTTAAACAACTTTTAGAGACTTATCTTGTACCTCATGACATTTTCAGATCTGAATTACATACTTTTTGACGGCATGAGTCTCTAAACTCCATTGTTGGGGGTGCGGAGCTCTGCAGCGTCTCGATGGTTTAATACAATTCCTTTGTTTTCCATTCAAACACGCTTGTTCTTATCTAAGATGTTTATTCGCGCTTAATTGTGAAGAAGG
>NC_029774.3:57377014-57387059 GCF_000817695.3 Arachis duranensis | reverse complement strand
CACCTCCGTTCTACATCAGATTGAATGAATATCTCTTAGATTCCTTAATCAGAATCTTCGTGGTATAAGCCGGATTGATGGCGGCATTCATGAGAATCCGGAAAGTCTAAACCTTGTCTGTGGTATTCCGAGTAGGATTCTGGGATTGAATGACTGTGACGAGCTTCAAACTCGCGATTGTTGGGCGTGATGACAAGCGCAAAAGGATCAATGGATCCTATTCCAACATGATCGAGAACCAACAGATGATTAGCCGTGCTGTGACAGAGCATAGGAACGTTTTCACTGAGAGGATGGGAAGTAGCCACTGACAACGGTGACACCCTACATAGAGCTTGCCATGGAAGGAGCCTTGCGTGTGTTGAAGGATTTCAAGGAAGAGTTGAAGTTCAAAGGACAAAGCATCTCCAAAACTCCAACATATTCCCCATTACTGCACAACAAGTAACGCTATTATTCTCTATTATTTTAACTTACAATTTTAAATACTTTGACTTCTTACAATTAAATCCAAATAACTTTATTGGCCTCCTGACTAAGATTAATAAAATAAACATTGATTGCTTCAAACCAATAATCTCCGTGGGATCGACCCTTACTCACGTAAGGTATTACTTGGACAACCCAGTGCACTTGCTGGTTAGTTGAACGGAGTTGTGACCTTCTCTAACAGTGCCTGAAACTCTTTTATCACAATTTCGTCCACCAACGGTATCACTGTGTGAAAATTTGCAGCACCGAATTCTCTCTTTGCTTGCTCTCTGCTTGCTAGGCAATTGTCGTATTGCTTCACGAATTGTCTCAAGAAGCTATTCTGTGTTATGAACTTGTTGAAAATTGAATGCATGCTCTCATTCCTTTTTGTGCTTCTCATCCCGGTCCAAAAGTGATGATCTAAGTAAACCGAAATCCATATATGCCAATCTTCGTACAACTCTGCAATACCAAACCGAATCCATAAATTCTGGTGAACCGAAAACAGCGCATGCTTTGGGAAAAAAATATGAGGATAAAAATAATTCGAATTGAAATCTCAATTACCTGAAAGCCACTTGTTGCCTCTGAGGCCGTACTTTCCAATGAAATCGATCCAGTTTCTGCCAAATGCTTCTTTTGTGTACGAGTTCCAAACAATATGGCTCATCTCTTGTTCAATTTCGTTGTGTCCCTTGTAGCCATTTAATTTGCTTGGGATCTTCTTCATAATATGCCAGATGCACCAGCGGTGAATTGTTGTTGGCATGTACAGCTCAATTACCCTTTGAATTGATGTGCATTGATCGGTAAGAATACCTTTTGGTGCCTTCCCTCCCATGCAACGTAGCCAACATTCAAATAGCCATTTAAATGATTGGATATCCTCATTTTTCATCAGTGCGCATCCAAGAAGTGTCGATTGGCCGTGGTGATTCACGCCAACAAAAGAACCTAAAACCAAATTGTACCTGCATAAATAACAAGCAGACCATGGTGAACCGAAATATATACATACATTGAACAAAAAAAAATATTTGAATGAACCAAATACCTGCTTGTGTTATACGTGGTGTCAAATGAAATCACGTCTCCAAAATAATCAAATGCAGCCATGTTTCTTGCATTAGCCCAAAATACATGTTTAATGCAGTGATCGTCTTCAAGGTTGAGCTCAAAGAAAAAATTTTGGTTCTTCTCTTTCATTCTTACTAAGTACTTCCCAAATTCTTTGGCATCGTCTTCTTCGGAAATATTCCGTACTGCCCTTGTGATGTAATTTCTGGCGTCTTTTTCTATAAAACCTAGTTCACGGTGGCTGCCAACTGCTGCCACAAATGATTGGTAAGTTTTGCTCAGTCTGATTCTGGCTTCCTCGTGGGTTTCACTGGTGTGACGCACGAACATGCTAAGCTCCCTGTGTTGTTTGAGCATCTTAGCCTGGTCTAGACAACAAGGATGTGAATGATTCAAAACAACTTTGGAAATTGTCCAAAGACCAACATCCTTCATTATGTGTATGTAAATTCTGTCCGGATAATTTAACCCAGCTGAAGGGTTTGTCTTCAAAGTTGGAGATCTCTTTGATTTCCACCTCCCCTCTCTGGAGCATACAATTAGTTTATTCTTAATCTTGTCTCCGTCCGGAGCCGTGTTCCTTATTTTAGTTGAAAAACCAGCAAGTTTGGAATAATGTTTGTAGAACTTTCCAGCTTTTTCTAGTGTCTTGAATATCATTCCTACCTTTGGGACAATTTTTTTATCCACAACATATGTGGTCTGCACGGTGAACCGAAATCTTCATTAGGGTGAACTGAAATCTTAATTAGGATGAAACAATTATATAGTGCTTAAGGAACAAAACAGAATATATTCGTCTAATTTTTTTAGACTCCTTTCTACATACCGAACCGAACACATGCACATGGTGAATCAACTTTTTAGTACTTACCGAACCAAAAATTTACTCATATTTACTCACAGTTACTCACACTCACAGTTACATATTATCAATTCAATTCAGATATAGATTACCTCAGTCCATTTAATTCACAATTAGCAATTTTATTCCATTGAATTTGATTCAAAATTCAATAATCCAAACCTTATAAAATTGATGCATTTCAAAAGAATTATCCAAATCGCACTCATTCAACTAATTTATAGTTGATTCATTCATTGTTTCAATTCAAAAGTACAGATCGAAGAAGAAAACAAAGAAGAAGATGAACGAGGAAGCTAATTGCATTGAAGTCAATCCAGATTTATAATGTAGAGAAGAAAAACGCAAAAGAGGAGAACAACGAATTTAATTAGGTTGAAAAATAAGAAGGAGAATAGGAAGAAGAAGAAGAAGAAGGAGAAGAGGAAGAAGAAGAAGAAGAAGAAGAAGAAGAAGACAAAAAAGGTTTACATTGTATAGAAAGGTTTACGTTGAGAAAGGTTTGATCACGCAAAATAAGGATTACGTTATATACGTTATAAGAGACGCGTGTAAAACAAACCAGTGTGTGGGGTGTGGAGTCAAAGTTACTTGGATAGTATCCATGTAAAAATTACATGAATGTAGAGCTTTTCCGAAAACAAAATAAATACTCTTTAAGTTATTACATGTAAACACTTATCTCTTTTGAAAAGTACCCATTCACTGAAAAATATATTTTTCTATTAAAACATTAAATGATTGATGTGTCAATTAACTATTTATTTTCAATACAAATTTTACGTTTTAATTGGTGAATACTAAAGTTGACATGAATAAACTAACTACTCTAAATACTAACCACTTGGCTAAGCTAACTACCATAAACATTAATCATATGATGATTCCCTTATTTCTTTATATGCGATTCATCCAATATATTCCAGAAATACTATGAATATTGGTGCAATATAAAAAAATGCAAATTTAAACTTTGAGATCAATTAATAGTTTAACATAATACATACGTTCATTTTAAACCGAGCATCTCAAATAGTAAACCATAAAATTGACACGAATAAGCTAACCACCGAAAACACTAATCACATGGTGGCTCCCTTATTTTTTTATAAGCGATTTGTCACTTATATTCCATAGATACTTATGGATATCGATGCTTACCAAAAAAACTAATACGTGGTCAGAAGGGCATTTTCATAATTTTAAAACTAAGAGGCAGAATGGTAATCTCATTGATAAACCCCAATTTCGTAGTTTATCTTATGTTGATTTTAGGGAATTTTATCAAATTTTTTCCATATATTCAATGAAATAGCATGGTTTTATAATTCTCCCTTAATTTGCGCTTAAGTGTAAAAACATGCTTTTTAGGCCTTTAATTTGCTAATTTCAATTTCCATTTGATTCCACTAGATGCCTTGATGTGTTTGTTAGTGAATTCAGGTTGAAAAAGGCTAGGAATGGATCAAAGGAGTGAAGAGAAAATCATGCAAAGTGGAGAATTCATGGAAAATCAAGGATTTGGAGTGCATACATCGACGCGCACGCATGACAAAAACGTACGCGTGGGAAGCAAAACGCCAGACGACATGTACGCGTAGCCCATGCGTACGCGTCCCAGCTCGCACGTGACCTCATTAAAGTGAAAACGCTGGGGGCAATTTCTAAACTTCCCAAGCCCAGATCCAATAGATTCCAGAGACTATTTCATGTAGAATTCTAGATGGATCAAGGGGGAGCACTTAGATTAGTGATGATGAGCCTTTAGTTAGTTTTCTAGAGAGAGAAGCTTCCTCTTCTCTCTAGAATTAGGTTAGGATTAGGTTAAATTCTCTTAGATCTAGGTTTGATTTCTTGTTTTTATCTTGTTTTCTTTAAAATTCCTTGTTCTATAGTCTTAATTCCCTTAGTTCCCCTTGTTAATCTCTCTTTTTATGCCTCTTTTATGTTGTTGCACTCTTATTGGATTTGGCTTTCCTTTTAATGCAATTGATGTTTTATTTTCCTTTATTTTTCAATTGAGTTGTTAATCCTATTTTGGGTAGTGGTAGATTTTATATTTCTTGTCATTTTATTATGCTTTCCTTTTATACCTTCCAAGTGTTTGATAACATGTTTGGTTGGATTTTAGAGTATATTTTTGTGTTCTTGACTTGGGATGGTAACTTAGGTGACCTTGAGTTGCTAATGTCCAAGTGATTGATAATTGGTGTCCATTAACACTAGCTTTCACTAAGTCAATTAGTAAGTGGCTAGGACTTATGGTTTGGGATTGATAAAGCTCATTTGCCTTTCCTTCACTTGTTAGAGGATGACTTAATGGAATTAATCCTTGCAATTATCATGTTGTGGTTAGTGACAAGGATAGAGATCCTTAACCATCAACCCTTGCCAAGACCTTTTTATCATTTGAGTTTCATTTACTTTCTTGTCATTTATGTTTCTTGTCCCTTATCACAAAACCCCAAAATATACATCCCATAACCAATAACATGAACACTTCTCTGCAATTCCTTGAGAGACGACCCGAGGTTTAAATATTTCGGTTATTTTTATTGGGGTTCATACTTGTGACAAACAAATTAAATTTTGATTAAGGATTGTTGTTAGTTTAGAACTATACTTGCCATGGGATTTCATTGAGAAATTATTTACCGACAATTTTCTTACATCAAATTTTTTCAATTTCAAATTTTTTCATCCGCAAAATATACATCCCATATTAAATTTGATGTGAGAAAATTGTCGGTATAGAATTTCTCAATGAAATCCCGTTGCAAGTATAGTTCTAAACCAATAACAATCCTTAATCAAAATTTAATTTGTTTGTCACAAGTACAAACCCCAATAAAAATAACTGAAGCATTTAAACCTCAGAACGTCTCTCAAGGATTCGCAGGGAAGTGTGCTCAATTGTTGGTTATGGATTGTATATTTTGGGGTTTTGTGATAATGGACAAGAAACATAAATGACAAGAAAGTAAATGAAACTCAATTGATAAAAAGGTCTTGGCAAAGGGTTGATGGTTAAGCATCTCTATCCTTGTCACTAACCACAACATGATAATTGCAAGGATCAATTCCATTAAGTCATCCTCTAACAAGGGAAGGAAAGTCAAATGAGCTTTATCAATCCCAATCCATAAGTCCTAGCCACTCACTAATTGACTTAGTGAAAGCTAGTGTCAATGGACACCAATTATCAATCACTTGGACATTAGCAACTCAAGGTCACCAAAGTTACCATCCCAAAGCAAGAACACAAAAATCTACTCTAAAATCTAACCAAGCATGTTATCAAACACTTAGAAGGCATAAAAAAGAAAGTATAATAAAATGACAAGAAATTTAAACTCTACCACAACCCAAAGTAGGATTAACACAACTCAATTGAAAAATAAAGAAACATAAAACATCAATTGAAGTAAAAGGAAAGCCAAATCCAACAAGAGTGCAACAATATAAAAGAGGCATAAAAAGAGAGATTAACAAGGGGAACTAAGGGAATAAAGACAATAGAACAAGGATTTTTAAAGAAAACAAGATAAAAACAAAAAATTAAACCTATATCTAAGAGAATTTAACCTAATCCTAACCTAATTCTAGAGAGAAGAGGGAGCTTCTCTCTCTAGAAAACTAACTAAAGGCTCATCATCACTAATCTAAGTGCTCCCCCCTTGACCCATCTTGAATTCTGCATGAAATAGTCTTTGGAATCAGTTGGATTTGGGCTTGGGATGCTCAGAAATTACCCCAGCGTTTTCACTTTAATGACAGGTCACGTGCGAGCTGGGACGCGTACGCGTCGTCTGGCATTTTGCTTCTCACGCGTATGCGTCTGTCACACATGCACGTTGATGTATGCACTCGAAATCTTTGATTTTCCATGAATTCTCCACTTTGCATGCTTTTCTCTTCAATCCTTTGATCCATTCCTAGTCCTTTTCAACCTGAATTCATTAACAAACACATCAAGGCACCTAGTGGAATCAAAGAGGAATTAAAATTATCAAATTAAAGGTCTAAAAAGCATGTTTTTATGCTTAAGCACAAATTAAGGGAGAATTATAAAACCATGCTATTTCATTGAAGAAATGGAGAAAAGTTGATAAAATCTCCTAAAATCAACACAAGATAAACCACCAAATTAGGGTTTATCAAACCTTCCCACACTTAAACCAAGCATGTACTCATGCTAAAATCAAGAAGGGAACAAGGGGAATGAACATTTATTCAATGCAAACTATCTATATTCAACGTATCGATATACATCTACCTAGATGCAACTATCTAAATGCATGCAATTACTTGGTCAAAATAAATCAATCCCCAAGAAAACATATATATGCATAGAGTCTAAAGTAATATCAACCAAAACAATTGAATTTAGTTATTAAGAGATTTTACAAACTTGCAAGAAAAGTGATGATCATGGTGAAAACATATAATTAAGCAATCGAACCCTCACCGAATGTGTATCCGCTCTAGTCATTCAAGTGTATAGGGTTGGTTCACTCAATTCTCCCCTAATCATGCTTTCTAAGATTTCTTTTTCATCTAACAATCAACAATCATTCAATTCATGCATACAATTATCATGAGGACTTTCCATAAGGTTGTAATAGGGCTAGGGTCAAGGTAGGATTGTATATGGTTAAGTGGACTAGAATTTGAATCTTTGATTAACTTAAGCTCTCACCTAACCTACAACCTATACAATTCAAATATAAACATAACTACCCATTCTTCACTTTTCACACACTCATGCATTCTCTTTTATTTTTTTTAACATAACACATATGCATTGTTATTATTACTTTACTTTGGGGCATTTTTGTCCCCTTTTTATTGCTTTCTTTTTCTTTTCTTTTTTTTCATTCATTTTTTTATATGTATATATTTTTTTCTTTTTCTTTTATTTTTTTCTTTTCAAACTAAAAATATATACAAGAGCATCAATGCATATGGTTTAACATTTAATGCATGAGTATGTACCAAATTCCCAAGATCTTCAATGAAAATACAAAACATACTTTTATCTCAACCAACGTCCCAAGTTTCCCCACACTTGAATGATACACACACTCACTAGCCTAAGCTAATCAAAGATCCAAATTAAGGCCATTTATTATTTTTCGCTTTAAGGCTTGTAATGTGCTAAAATTAAGAACAAGAGAGAATTAAAATAAGCTCAAATATGGCTAACAATGGTTGATGAAAGGTAGGCTATTTGGGTAAGTGAGCTAAATAAAATGATGGCTTCAATCATATAAATCCATGTATACATGGAATAATGGACATATAAAGAATTAAACAAATCAAAGATTACAACATAGAAATAGAATAATCACACATAAGAAGAAAAATAGTGGTCATATGATATAACCACACAATTAGGCTCAAAACTCACAAGGTTGTGTATTCTTAGCTCAAAAACATGTTCCACAATGTATAATTCAAGCAAGTTCAATGAAAATTTTTTACTCAAATCTGTTGGGATGTCAATGCCCTATTAAGAATATTTTTCTTGGAGAATTTCATTATTTTAACTAAGCTTATTATACATATATCCAAACCTAGAAAATGCATCTAAAATTTCAAAAGACCTAATAATAAAAAAATAAAACGTGGAAATGTTAGGATTTCACTCAAAAATAAATGTTTCGGTCGGACGACCTCCCCATACTTAAAAGTTTGCACCGTCCTCGGCGCATTCAAATATGAGCAAGGGTAATATGGTGACTTTTCGGATTGCCACCTTCAGCTAGTGGGTCAACTGGTTGCTACATGTTCCTTCTTCCGCTTCCCTTGTTGCTTATGGTGCATCTTCCATAAAAAATATAAAACCAGATAGGAAGACAAGTAAATGCAAAAGCGAGGAAGCATATATTGTTGGAATGAGGTAATAATCATTAGAATAAAGTGAGTGACCCAAGGTGTGGCATGGATAAAAGTAAGTATGAATTCTAAGTTGCGCGCGGTTTAGAACACACACACTAACATAAAAAGCTATGTCACGGTTACACAAAAGGAACATGCAATTTACTCATTCTAGTGTGCTTGAGATGCTTCAAAGAAAACTTGTAAGTTAATAACAACAAACAAATCATAAAGAAGCATGAAAGCATTCAAGCGATAATCAAACAATTGTGAAATGGAAGATGAAGGGACATTGGTTGATGTGCAGGGAGACTTTAATGATAAAGGAACAATGAAAATCATACATCAACCAATGACACACTTTGAATTTTGATTCCCATCACCTAGTGGACAGAAAATAGGACACATGGTTGCTATGCAAAGTAGTAAAAGAGACCAGAGGTGAAATCAATCACATAGCAAGCAAGGTCCATATAGCTTGACAATTCCAAAAAGATGTCACTAGGTGAGCTTACAATCCAAATTCACAATTGGGGCATTATGCCAAAATGACTAGTTTCACGTATGTGTAGAGCACATTGTTAAACAATTGAGGGTCAACATGTCCTTAAGGCATAAGCATAACATATGGATGCATGTGATCAAGCAACACAATGCATTGAGATAAATGCACATCATCCAATATCAAGAAATTGCCTAGTCAACGTAAAGAGACCCAATCACATGTGGGCTAGCTACAACATGCAATTCAAAAGATTTAGAATGCTTGAAAGGCAATCCTCTTGCACTTGGTATGCACAAAATTAAGCATGAAGAACTCAGAACCGAGTAACAAATTATAACCTCAATAAAGGATTCCAACAATGAATATTAACAACAATGATGTTAGGATAGTATCTGATGAGCGGATAATTTGTATACTTTTTGGCATTGTTTTTAGTATGTTTTTAGTATGATATAGTTAGTTTTTAGTATATTTTTATTAGTTTTTAGTTAAAATTCACTTTTATGGACTTTACTATGAGTTTGTGTGTTTTTCTGTGATTTCAGGTATTTTCTGGCTGAAATTGAGGGACCTGAGCAAAAATCTGATTCCGAGACCAAAAAGGACTGCAGATGCTGTTGGATTCTGACCTCCCTGCACTCGAAGCGGATTTTCTGGAGCTACAGAAGCCCAATTGGCGCGCTCTCAACGGCGTTGGAAAGTAGACATCCTGGGCTTTCCAGCAATAGATGATAGTCCATACTTTGCCCAAGATTTGATGGCCCAAACCGGCGTTCAAAGTCACCTCAAGAAATCCCAGCGTTAAACGCTGGAACTGGCACCCAAATGGGAGTTAAACGCCCAAACTGGCACAAAAGCTGGCGTTTAACTCCAAGAAAAGTCTCTACACATGAAAGCTTCAATGCTCAGCCCAAGCACACACCAAGTGGACCCAGAAGTAGATTTTTACGTCATTTACTCATTTCTGTACACCCTAGGATACTAGTTTACTATTAATAGGATCTTCTGACATTGTATCTGTACCTTATGACCTCATGACACTTTACACCTTTCTTTGTGTACTTTCCACGGCATGAGTCTCTAAACCCCATGGTTGGGGGTGAGGAGCTCTGCTGTGTCTTGATGGATTAATGCAATTACTACTGTTTCTCATTCAATCATGCTTGCTTCCATTCTAAGATAATACTTGTTCTTAATCCGGATGAATGTGATGATCTGTGACAATCATCATCATTCTCAATCAT
>NC_029774.3:57374355-57376434 GCF_000817695.3 Arachis duranensis | reverse complement strand
GGGACGACCCAGTGCACTTGCTGGTTAGTTGTGCGAAGTTGTGTAATGCCATGGTATTGAGCTACTAAGTTTTTGGGGCTCATGACCAGGGATTATGAGAGTTGTGAAAAAGTATTGTTCACAATTTCGCGCACCAAGTTTTTGGCGCCGTTGCCGGGGATTGTTCTAGTTTTGAGCAAGCCTTTGGTAACATCAGTGCCAAAATCCGGCAACAGCACCAAGTTTTTGGCGCCGTTGCCGGGGATTGTTCAAGTTTTGAGCAAGCTTTTGGTAACATCAGTGCTAAGATCCGGCAACAACACCAAGAATTGGCGTTATTGCCCGGGATTGTTCTAGTTTGGACAACTGACGGTTCATCTTGTTGCTTAGATTAGGTATTTTTTTTTCGAAATTCTTGAAGATGAATTCTAGAGTTTCATGATGATTTGTTGAAATCTGGCTGGCTGTGAAGCCATGTCTAATTTCATTGGACCGAGGTTTCAACTTATCATCACAAGAGCTTGTTGATTTTTTATCAATCTTGCTTTTGGAGCAGTGAACTGCTAAGGCTTGGCTGGCCTTTGGCCATGTCTAGTGTTTTAGACCGAAGCTTTCTTCGAAAGCTTGGCTGGCTGTGAAGCCATGTCTAATTCCTGGACCGGAGTCTTAGACTAGCATTGCACTGATTCCTGGAATTCTCATTAAGAATTTTGATATCTTTTTCCATTTAATTTTCGAAAAACACAAAAACAAAAACAAAATTCAAAAAATCATAAAATCCAAAAATATTTCTTGTTTGAGTCTAGTGTCTCATCATAAGTTTGGTGTCAATTGCATGCATTCATATGTCTTAGTGATCTTCAAGATGTTCTTGATGATTTACTTGCTCTGATCTTTGAATTCTATTGACTTGAGTGTTTTGTGTGTCTCATATACATTTTCATTTTGTTAGCGTCAGTAGTATACAAACTGCTAAGTTTGGTGTCTTGCATGCATTGTTATTTGATTCTTGTTGCATTTTGATTTTTCCCTATTATTAAAAAAATCCAAAAATATTTTTAATTTGTGTCTTTTCAAGTCAATAATACAGAGAATTGAAGATTCAGAACATACAGCAGAGGAATTGCACAAAAAAAGCTGGGCGTTCAAAACGCCCAGTGAAGAAGGACAGACTGGCGTTTAAACGCTAGCCAGGGTACCTGGTTGGGCGTTTAACGCCCAAAAGGGTAGCATTTTGGGCGTTAAACGCCAGAATGGATACCATTCTGGGTGTTTAACGCCAGGATGGCTAGAAGGGAAGATTTTGTTTTCAAATCAATTTTTTTTCAAGTTTTCAAAATCTTTTCAAAATCAAATCTTTTTCAATCAAAATCTTTTTCAAAATCAATTTCTTTCCATTTTTTTTAGATACTTACTACCAATTAATGATTTGATTCAACATTTCAAGCATGTTACCTTTTCTATTGAGAAAGGTTTAATGTTTGAATCATATCTTTTCTTGTTAGTCAAGTTTTTAATTTTCAAACCAAATCTTTTTAAAATCAATCATATCTTCTTAAACCACATCTTTTTCAAAATAGTTTTCAATCAAATCTTTTTGATTTCTAATTTCAAAATCTTTTTCAAAAATCACTTTATTTCTTTCCCACTTTCATTTTCGAAAATTAAGTAATGTTTTTCAAAAATGTTTTCAACATCTTTTACTTAATTTTTGAAAATTACTTCCCTTCTTCTTACATCCTTCTATTTAAGGACTAACACTATCCCTTAATGCAGAATTCGAACTCCATCTTCTCTGATAAGTTCGAATTTGCTACTCCTGTCTTCTACTCCTCTTTTCCTCTGACACTCAAAGGAATCTCTATACTGTGACATAGAGGATTCCACACTTTCTTGTTCTCTTCTCTTTCTTATGAGCAGGAGCAAAGATAAAGGCATTCTTGTTGAGGCTGATCCTGAACCTGAAAGGACCTTGAAGAGAAAGCTCAGAGAACAGACTTATGCTATTCCCTTTTGTTGTAAGAGACAGAGCTAGAACATGGTTGGATTCCCAACCTAAAGAAAGCCTGGACTCTTGGGAAAAGCTAGTCAATGCCTTCT
>NC_029774.3:57372621-57372884 GCF_000817695.3 Arachis duranensis | reverse complement strand
CTGAAGAGCAAGTTGCTAAATACCTTGGAGCAATCATGAAGCTAAATGACAAGTTATTTGGAAATGAGACTTGGGAGGATGAATCCCCTTTGCTCACCAAAGAACTAAATGACTTGTCTAGGCAGAAACTGCCTCAAAAGAGGCAGGATCCTCGGAAGTTTTCTATACCTTGTACCATAGGAACCATGACCTTCAAGAAGGCCTTGTGTGACTTAGGGTCAAGTGTAAACCTCATGCCCCTCTCTGTAATGGAGAAATTAGGG
>NC_029774.3:57370524-57370884 GCF_000817695.3 Arachis duranensis | reverse complement strand
CTCAATGGAAGAGAGATTCAAGAGGAAAGCCGGTTCAATTGAGAAGGCATGACCTCAAGCCCGTAGCTAGAGGATGGTTAGAGTTCATACAACGCTCAATCATTCCTACTAGCAACCGGTCGGAAGTTACCATAGACCGGGCTATCATGATCCATAGCATCATGATTAGAGAAGAAATAGAGGTTCATGAGGTTATAGCCCAAGAACTCTATAAGGTAGCAGACAAGTCCTCTACCTTGGCAAGGTTAGCCTTTCCTCATCTCATTTGTCACCTCTGTTAATCAGTTGGAGTTGACATAGAGGGAGACACCCCCATTGATGAGGACAAGCCCATCACTAAGAAAAGGATGGAGCACACAA